>NC_042617.1:495732734-496037168 GCF_901001135.1 Rhinatrema bivittatum
GGGGCTTCTGTTTAGCGCATATGGGGCACGAGTCAACATAATCTCTGGAGTCTTTGGCCATGCTAGCCCACCAATAATGTCAGCAGAGCATTTCAAGAGTTCAGGCTCAGCCAGGATGGCCAGCGAGTTTGAGTCATGGGCCCAACGGAGTACATGTTCTCTGAAGCGATGGGGCACAACCGTCTTACCGGCTGGTATGGTGGTCGTAACTGCCAGAGAGAAACATGCAGGGATAATGATGTGTGCTGGTGTCTCGGGAGTGTCCTCTGGCTGTAAAGAGTGTGAGAGTGCATCTGCACAGAGATTCTTTGCTGTCAGGTGGTAGCGAAGCTCAAAGTTAAAGCGTGCAAAGAAGAGGGCCAGTGGGCTTGTCTGGGATTGAGTAGCTGGGCTTCTTTAAAGTGTTCTAGGCTCTTATGGTCGATAAAAATAGTAATCAGGTGTTGCACTCCTTCAAGCCAGGGACTCCATTCTTGCAGGGCGAGCTTCACGGCCAGGAGTTTGTGGTCCCCAATAATATAGTTCCTTTCTGTGGGTGAGAACTTATGGGAATAAAAGGAGCATGGACAAGGGCTCCTTTGGTAGAGTATTGACTAAGGACTGCCCCGGCTCCAATGGACGAAAGGACGGCTGGGGTCTGGTTGGCAGAGACATGGACCAATATGGAAGGCTTCTTTCACAGCTTGGAAGGCAGATTGTGCCTTGGGGCTCCAGACCCGAAGGTCAGTTCCTTTCTTCATCATGATGGTGAGTGGAGCGGCCAGAGTGGAGTAGTCTGCTATAAAGTGACGATAATAATTTGTGAATCCCAGGAATCTTTGCAATGCCCACAATACCACTGGCTGGGGCCAATCACGGATACCTTGAAGCTTATCTGGGTCCATGGTGAACCCTTGACTCGAGATATCCAAGGGCTTAACCTGCGAGGGAGGTGGCTGGTATAGGCCAAAGATTCCCTAGCTTAGTTCTATTTTACCCTGTAGCCCTGGACTGTTCCTTTTGGGGTTCCCCTGCCTAGCTGGATCCTCAACTGCAACAATGCCTGCTTGACAGCTTTCTTCAGGTATCCTCTCTGAAGAAATCTCTGAGTGAGATCCTTAAACTGTCGCTTGTATTGTGCTAAATCTGTGCAGATCTGTCTTGCTTTGAGGAATTGGCTGACAGTTAAGTTCCACTTGAAAACTCTCAAGTTGTTTATCTCATAGGATTTCTGTTATAAATCAGTCACAATTTATTACGGTCCTGAGCCATGCTCCGGTCCCCCTCCCTACCTCTGAACCGCTCTGAACAGCCGCGGCATCCTTGAGGCCTTTTCAGGCCTGGCTGGCTCCTTCTCGCAGCTCTCCCTCTGTGAGGGAGATGCCTCCACCATTCTCCGGCGGGCCCCGCCCCTAAGGGGCTTCAGATTTAAAGGGACCAGCACGGGAAAGATGGCTCTGCCCTTGGGAGGACGTCAGATGCCGGCAGGGATTTAAACCCTGCAGCCTGACTTACACCTTGCCTTGCAATGAGGTTCTCTCTCTCTGAGGTTGCTAGTTGCTGTCTTTGGTCCTTGATCCTACGTGTCCCTCGTTCATGCTTCAGCCCATCCCTGCCTGCTCCTGTTCCTGGCTCCTGACTTTGGCTCTTGTTCCTGGCTACTGAGTTCGGCTCGTCCTCTGGTATCCTGCTTGCTGCCTGTCTCGACCCTTGGCTCATCTTCGGTCTCTGCTGTCTGCCGCCTGCACTGACTCCTGGTCTGTTCCACGTCCTGCCTGTCTGCTGCCTGTCTTGATCCAGACTGCTCCATTTTCACTCCTTCCAGGAGACCTCGCCTAAGTCCAAGCGGCTCGGGTCCTCACGGGCTCCTCCTGGGGAGACCTCAGGCTTCCAGTGGTGAAGTTCCTGTTGGTCTCCTGGCTCCAACCTCTCTTCTGCTTCACAACTTCCTGACAACTCTTCGGACTCTCGTCTTCAGGAGACTGCATATAAGTCCAAGCGGCTCGGATCCTCAAAGGCTCCTCCCGGGAGGATCTCGGGCTTCCAGTGGTGAAGATTCGGTTGTTATCCTGACTTGATCCGCCTCCCGGCTACGACCTCCGCTGTGGGCCTTCTCACAGTATGCCTTCATCATCCCTAGCAGGCTCAAGGGTCCAACACAATTGTTTGTAAATAGACATATCCAGAAATTAAACAAATGAACTGCTATGTTGTGCTGTCCAAATTGTTTAGTAATGAACAAAATACAATAATACATTTTCCTGCCCTTCCCAAATAAAAAATGTAATCTCTGTATCATGTCCAGATTAATATTTGATGAAATTTGTCTGAAGTATATACATAAGTTTCTTCAAACATGGAGACATAAATATTGGCCACATCAGGGGCCACAGGAGACCCCATCACCACACCATGCCACTGATGGTAAAACTGAGTATCAAAAAGAAAATAATTTTCATATAGCAGTAATCCAGTTATCTCCATGAGAAATGATGTGGGTATGTGCTGTCGTGGAGCATTGGTCCAAAATTTATTCTATTAAAGTTAAAGCAGCCTCTTGAGGGATGTTGTTATTCAAAGATGCCACATCCATACTAACAAGAAATGATTCAATAGGCAATATTTGCAGATCACATAGTTTGCATAACATATGGGATGTATCTTGCACGAAAGAGTGTGATGATCTAACATAAGTTTGTAAGAAGGTGTCTAGAAAAATCGCCAAATGCTCCAGGATTGACGCATTGATGGATACTATTGGTCTAAAGGGTGGCTTTACTAATGTTTTGTGCACCTTTGGTACCCCATAAAGTACCAGCCATCTAGGACTTGAAATTTTCAAAAAAGCCAACTCCTTGCTTGTCAAAAACCTCTATATGAAGCTGGTTGTAGAAGCTCCATAATCATATCAAGGATGTTGCCTGTAGGGTCATTTGATAGTGCTTTATAGAATCTAATATGTCCAAATTGTTGCTGCATTTCCTCCTTACTCAAATTTGTATCATGAATGATTACAGCTCCTCCCTTATGAGAAGGTTTTATGGTAATTGTCTTATTGTCTGATAGGGACCAAGTATTTGTCATTCAATTCGGAAAAATTTAAAAAGTTCTTCACTGAACAGTCCTCCATAGATTTGAAGTCATGAAGTAGCAAGTCTTTAAAAGTCTCCAAATGAGGATCAATTGGGCCAGGTGGAATCCATTGTGACCTGGGCTTTACTATGGAGATATCAATATTTGGTAAATCCTTTGAGACAAAAAGCAGACTATTTTCAATTAGATGAAAAAAAACCTAAAGAAAGATTCTCAACACTCAAATGGGTCATGAAGCATGGTAGGAACAAAATACAAACCCAGGTCTAACAATCTTATCTGTGGAGCTGTTAATTCTGTACTGGATAGATTGATCACTGCCGAATGAATGTGGTCTGAGACAGAGTAGTCGGCCTGTGCCATTGCTCGTCTTCTCTGTGATAATAATGGTATACTCTCCTGCTGCCCCATGCATGGATGCCCCAATCTAAAAAAGAAGTGATAGTGCTGCTTCATTTCTTTGCTGCAACCTCCCACTAATATTATCTGAGCTTTCTAATGACTCATCGGAGAATGCAAAAGTAACTCTTCTTTTGAGTGTCTGATATGGATTTGTATTTGTTTAACCACAGATAAACTCTGCTGGTAGCATAATCCTCTTGAACCTGGTGAAATTTACTGATCTTGTTACTCTTAGTATCAGCTCTAGATTGTTCCATGGATTGTTCAAGATCACAAAGAGAAGCTTCATGTTCTAAGGAGAAAGAACTCTTCAATAAATATTCAGTGATGGATATTTCTGCACATATCTCTTCCACAGTTGTTTTCATATATTCAGCTATCAATAGCATCACATCAAGGGTATATTTATTCAAAATTGAAACCCATTGTAGTCACATACACTACTGTAACAACTACTATACAAGTTCCTGCCCCCACAAGCCTATCACGTGTTGGAGTCTTAGAATATGGATTGAGCTACATCTGGATGTGAGTGATGTGTTTTAAACCTGTCAAAAAGGGGTTTTTAACCCTCAGAGACTGCAAGCCATCACCACAGCCAAAGTGAAGGAATATAAAAATATGTCAAAAAATCCTGTGTGCTCTCCTATGAATGATAGATGTTCTGCAGGAACCAGCATCCACATTCACAGTGTTGGCAAGTTGGGAAAAGGGCTGTACTGTTTAGCATGCCCAGAGAACAGCATTATATAGCCAGCTGAGGAAGAAGCCAAATGAATGCTGGGAGACCATTTAAGATAGAAAAGGCACAATGTGGCTGGCTCTGTTTGTGTGTGAAGGGCAGGGACAGCCAGGATTTGAAGCCAGGAGCCAGGAAGAGAGGAGTATATTTGGCAGCTCTGCAATCAGTGCTTCTCCTGAAGAATTAATTATAAAAAGGGAAAGACCGAAGTCTGCGCTCTGAGAAAATAAAGAGACAGACAGATGTTATTGCTTCATAGCCGAGCTACATGAAAATCCCAATAAAGGACAGAGGAGCCAGGTGCTGACAGACTGAGAAACTGAGACACTTACTTTCCAGAGATATCTACGCCCAGAAGCAAATGGCTGGATCACCCTCCTAAGAGACTGAGTTAAGTAATCAAAATTTTGCACAGAAAGTATTTTAGCAGAGGAGAGAGAAGATTTATTTCCTTGCCTTTTGTCACATTATTTCATCTTAACTGCTTCAGCCTTTCAGCTGAAATCAAGCATAAACCCTTGACACTAGGGATGTGAATCGTTTTCCATATCGTCTTAACGATAGAAATCGTGTGGCAGGGCAAGAAAATCGTGTTAGGCACGATTTTTTAGTTAAAAAATCGTTAAAAATCGTTTTTTCCGATTAGTGCGCACTAACTCGAGTTAGTGCCCACTAACGGGAGTTAGTGCGCACTAACGGAGAGTTAGTGCGCACTAACTGAAAATGATACAATTTGACACTTTCAGGTCAGTTAAGGTCAGTTTAGGAATGAATATGTATTCCTATTGGCTGCCCTCTTATTTATTCATGTTACCAAGCTTCCCACTGACAGTATATGGGGGATGGGAAATGGAAACAGTTGGTAGCTTGACAAAACAAGTAATGTGATCAGTCAATGTGACTAGAACTTGTGCCCTAACCCTGATACCAGGGGTATTGTGATCTTCCTGCACACAGTGCCCTATTCCTGATACCGGGGGTGTTGGGATCTTCTTGCACACATCCCGGTATCAGGGATAGGGCACTGCATGCAGGAAGATCACAACACCCCTGGTATTAGGGATAGGGCACTGCGTGCAGGAAGATCACAACACTCCTGGTATTAATAGGGATAGGGCACTGCATGCAGGAAGATCACAACACCCCTGGTATCAGGGATAGGGCACTGTGTGCAGGAAGATCACCCCGGAGGAGTGAGGGTCAGGCAGCTCCCCCCTGTCTGTGAAGCCAGCCTCTCACTAGTAATGCAGGGAGGGAGCTGTCTCAGACTTCACCATCCTCCTCCCCCCCCCCCTCATCCACACACCATTCACTAGCTGGGACATGGGGGAAGTCAGGAGTGAGGGTCAGGCAGCTCCCCCCTGTCTGTGAAGCCAGCCTCTCACTAGTAATGCAGGGAGGGAGCTGTCTCAGACTTCACCATCCTCCTCCCCCCCCCCCTCACCCACACACCATTCACTAGCTGGGACATGGGGGAAGTCAGGAATGAGGGTCAGGCAGCTCCCCCCTGTCTGTGAAGCCAGCCTCTCACTAGTAATGCAGGGAGGGAGCTGTCTCAGACTTCACCATCCTCCTCCCCCCCCCCCCTCACCCACACACCATTCACTAGCTGGGTCATGGGGGAAGTCAGGAGTGAGGGTCAGGCAGCTCCCCCCTGTCTGTGAAGCCAGCCTCTCACTAGTAATGCAGGGAGGGAGCTGTCTCAGACTTCACCATCCTCCTCCCCCCCCCCCCCCCTCACCCACACACCATTCACTAGCTGGGACATAGGGGAAGTCAGGAGTGAGGGTCAGGCAGCTCCCCCCTGTCTGTAAAGCCAGCCTCTCACTAGTAATGCAGGGAGAGAGCTGTCTCAGACTTCACCATCCTCCCCCCCCCCCTCACCCACACACCATTCACTAGCTGGGACATGGGGGAAGTCAGGAGTGAGGGTCAGGCAGCTCCCCCCTGTCTGTGAAGCCAGCCTCTCACTAGTAATGCAGGGAGGGAGCTGTCTCAGACTTCACCATCCTCCTCCCCCCCCCCCTCACCCACACACCATTCACTAGCTGGGACATGGGGGAAGTCAGGAGTGAGGGTCCGGCAGCTCCCCCCTGTCTGTGAAGCCAGCCTCTCACTAGTAATGCAGGGAGGGAGCTGTCTCAGACTTCACCATCCTCCCCCCCCTCACCCACACACCATTCACTAGCTGGGACATGGGGGAAGTCAGGAGTGAGGGTCAGGCAGCTCCCCCCTGTCTGTGAAGCCAGCCTCTCACTAGTAATGCAGGGAGGGAACTGTCTCAGACTGGTATCAGGGTTAGGGCACTGTGTGCAGGAAGATCACAACACCCCTGGTGCCAGGGTTAGGGCACTGTGTGCAGGAAAATCACTTAAAATCTACACTTACCAACAATCAATTACATATATTTGAACTGTGTACAGTTCCAGCCAGGACCACCTTTCTAAAATGCACAGTGATTGGCAAATTCAACATGCACTAGCATTTCAGGTGCCTGCTAACAAAAATAATAAACAAACAAGTTCTAGTCACGTGAGTGCTGATCATTACATTACTTTTTTTGTCAAGCTTCCAACTGTTTCCATTTCACATCCCCCCAACCATTACCTCAGTGTTAGCCTTGGTAACATCAATAGATAAGAGCACAGCCAGCCAATAGGAATACATATTCATTCCTAAGTGACCTTTACTGACCTGGGAAGTGTGAACACTTTGTTTCATTTTCTGTTGGTGTTCGTTAGTTTCCAGTTCCATTTCCCATCCCCCCAACCATCATCTCAGTGGTAACCTTGGTAACATCAATAGATAAGAGGGCAGCCAGCCAATAGGAACACATATTCATTCCTAACTGACCTTCAGTGACCTGGAAAGTGTTTATTTGTATCATTTTCAGTTAGTGCGCACTAAATCGAGTTAGTGCGCACTAACTCCCGTTAGTGCGCACTAACACGATTTAACGATTTTTAACGATAAATCGTTAGAATTTCTATTGTATCGTGTTCTATAACGATTTAAGACGATATTAACATTATCGGACGATAATTTTAATCGTTGAAAAACGATTCACATCCCTACTTGACACAGCCACATGAGATAGGGCAGGGAAAGAGAAGCTGATGGACCATGGTCTTTCAGTAAGAGACTGAAAACAGGCCTGCTTTCTATTTAGTACCAAGTAATAGGGAAGTGCAATCATTTTTGCTGAATTGGAAAATTTCAAAGAAATAGTCCAATTCGGCATAGGTCGGAGGACCCGAATCCCGAGACAGATTTTCCCCGAACTTCGGGAAAAATGTGTTGTTCGGGTTAGCGTGGGGGGGTGGGAGGGGCACATTTATTAAAAATAACAAAAACCCACCCCAACCCTTCAAATTTAGTTAAATTACACCCCCCCTCCTGACCCCCCAAAAACTTGCCTAAAGTCCCTAGTGGTCCAGCGGGGGTCCCGGGAGTGATCTCCCACTCTCGGGCCATCGGCTGCCAGTAAACAAAATGGCACCAGTGGCCCTTTGCCCTTGCCATGTGACAGGGGCTACTGGTGCCATTGGTCAGACCCTGTCATATAGAAGGAGAAATGGATGGCCTGAAGCTCATCCCTACCAAGTAAACCATTTGGGGAAGCTCCCCAGGAGAGAGAGACCTTTCACACATTGCAGTGCTCATCTAATTGGTTTGTCATCTAGCCAGCGCTACCATCAAAAAGGACTCTTTCATTTTCTTGATTGTTTTTATTTCAAGCAATTTTGCATTTGGGACAGGGTGCACCCTTTACAAACTGGTGACATTGGGGTGGATCTATTCTCCCACTCCCTTTTTGAGTACTCAGGAGTAAAGTCAATTTTACTACATTTCTCCCCAACTTTTCTCTTTTAGCACTCCTTATATTTATTTTTACCATCAATATGAGAATGTTGGATGCCCTGGTTAACAGGTTATGCCCAGTATTATTTTGGCTTTTTAAAATTTAAAATAAGAAAACTGCAAATGTATATGTTATTTCACTACTGAACGTTTCCCATTTAATGTTCTGGTTGGATTTACTGCCTACTTAAACAATTCTAGTAAAAAAGTTAATTACTGATTTATTCTGGTGTGATGATTTTATCTGGTCTGTGCTGCATAAGTGAGAGAACATAAGAACATAAGAAATTGCCATGCTGGGTCAGACCAAGGGTCCATCAAGCCCAGCATCCTGTTTCCAACAGAGGCCAAACCAGGCCACAAGAACCTGGCAAGTACCCAAACACCAAGAAGATCCCATGCTACTGAAGCCAGTAATAGCAGAGGCCATTCCCTAAGTCAACTTTATTAATAGCAGTTAATGGACTTCTCCTCCAAGAACTTATCCAAACCTTTTTTGAACCCAGCTACACTAAATGCACTAACCACATCCTCTGGCAACAAAGTCCAGAGCTTAATTGTCCATTGAGTGAAAAAGAATTTTCTCCGATTAGTCTTAAATGTGCTACTTGCTAACTTCATGGAGTGCCCCCTAGTTCTTCTATTATCTGAAAGTGTAAATAGCCAATTCACATCTACTCGTTCAAGACTTCTCATGATTTTAAAGACCTCTATCATATTCCCCCCTCAGCTGTCACTTCTCCAAGCTGAACAGCCTTAACCTCTTCGGCCTTTCCTCATAGGGTATTTGTTCCATCCCCTTTATCATTTTGGTTGCCCTTCTCTATCTTCTCCATCGCAATTATATCTTTTTTGAGATGTGGCGACCAGAATTGTACACAGTATTCAAGGTGTGGTCTAACCATGGAGCGATACAGAGGCATTATGACATTTTCTGTTTTGTTAATCATTCCCTTCCTAATAATTCCTAACATTCTGTTTGCTTTTTTGACTGCTGCAGCACACTGAGCTGACGATTTCAAAGAATTATCCACTATGATGCCTAGATCTTTTTCCTGGGTAGTATCTCCTAATATGGAACCTAACATCGTGTAACTACAGCAAGGGTTATTTTTCCCTATATGCAACACCTTGCACTTGTCCATATTAAATTTCATCTGCCATTTGGATGCAAAATCTTCCAGTCTTGCAAGGTCCTCCTATAATGTATCACAATCCGCTTGTGATTTAACTACTCTGAATAATTTTGTATCATCCACAAATTTGATAACCTCACTCGTCGTATTCCTTTCCAGATCATTTATAATGTTGCGGATCCTGGCTGTGGTAGGCCTCGGCCAGGCCCCCCTACGTCTTTCACCGACCGTCACCGCCGCAGCCCAGTGCGATGTGCCCTGCTCCATGGCAGGCCAACCACTGCCCTCCACGCGGCTGCCAACGCCGGCTTCCTCGGCCAGCAGGGCTCCTCCTAGACTTGTGTGCGTGGGAGGCTCCACCTTATAAAGGGGCCATGGCGGGAAACCTTGGCCCAGCCCCGGGAGATGATGTCACACTACCAGGTTATTGAAACCCAACAGCAGCCTCCAGCTCATTGCCTGTGCGACAGGTCATCTCCTCGGAATGCTTGTTGCTGTTTGAGACGTCTCTTCTTCCTGCTCCTGCATTGATCCTGTTCCTGGTTTCGTTCCAGCTTCTGTTCAAAACCTTGTGATCCTGTGTCCAATCTTGTGTTCCAGTTCCTGCCTTCCGGACCATGCCTTCGTCCCTGCCTCTGGCCTCTTCCTTGATCCTCAGTTCCTGTGATCCAGTCCTCGGCTTGATCTCCTGGTTTGACCTCGGCTTGTCCTCTCGTCTTTGCCTGTCTGCTGCCCATCTCGACCCTTGGCCTGGTACTTCATTCTTGCTTGTCTGCTGCCTGCCCCAGACCTTTGGATAAGACTCTGTTCTGCACCTTCGCTGCCAGCCCTGACCTGGGCCTCCGATCCTGATTTCGTCTTCAGCTTCATCGTCTTCATCATGGCACCCGCACCTAAGTCCTGACAGGCCCAACACCCAAGGGTTCAACCTGCGGGGAACGAGGGCTGGAATAGGTTAAGGTCCTGACGGGTTGTCCTCACTAGCTCCACCTACTGGAGATGAGAACTATTGGGGGCAATCCCTCAGTCCTGGCCCAAGGGTCCACAACCGCAACATGTAAAAATATTGAAAAGCACCGGTCCAAGTGAGGCACTCCACTGTTTAAATTTTCCACTGGGAAAATTGACCATTTAATCCTACTCTCTGTTTTCTGTCTTTTAACTAATTTGTATTCCACATGAGGGACGTTGTCAAATGCCTTCTGGAAATCCAAATACACCTACATTATCGGTTCAACTTTATCCACATTTTTATTAACCCCTTCAAAGAAATGAAGCAGATTTGTTAGGAAGGACTTCCTTTGGGTAAATTCATGTTGACTGTGTTCCATTAAAGTTAGGTTTGGAAAGGGCACATAATTGTGGTATCTCGGTGACCGGGACCTTGTCTCATCCCCTATGCAGATTATGAACCCAAAGATAAATCATATTAGTAAATATAATTTCTCATGTGGTATTCCCCACCCCAAGCATAGGGGTAATTCATAGTCTGGAAAAGGAGGGAGGGACACACTACAATGGCTACATTTTCTATGGCCACAGTCCTTATAGTTAACTATGGTTGCTTTTAAATAATCAGATATTAGTTTATCACAAATATTAAAACCTTGTGTATATGCAATAAATTTGTCATTGCCACTTTTAGGATTTTGGATTTAAGGGGGAATGATGGGATCTTGTAAGCAGGGGTGAGTGATGGTGTTAGCCTTTCTGTTCCCCTTACAACTGATGCCCCTTTGGTGGTTCCTTCTTTGGTTATGCTGAATGTAATAACTTTAGATGTTGGTAAGTCCTTTCTTCCATTCACCAGGCTGTTTCTTATATAGTGTTGTGATCATTACCAATTGATGCCTAGATACAGGAACAGAGGTTCAACTTGAGATGTCAAATTCAGGAATTAGGCCAGGTTTATGGCCAGGATAGCAAACTGTCAGCAATTAGTGATGTGCATTCATTTAAATGAAAACGCAAAATGCAACAAATAAGACTAATTTGTTTCATTTTGGGGGCCCTGAACCAAATCTGGGGCCCCCCAAATGAAACAAACCATATTCATTCATTTCCATTTAAACAAATGCATTGGGGCTAGGTCTAAGCCCCAAGCAGGGGCCGTGGCCTATGCTGTAGGAAAGACTCTGGCTTTGAGGTGCCAGCATCATGCTCAGGTATAGGCTGAGGTCCAAAGCAAAGACCACGGCTTAGGCCGGGGTCTCAGTGGAGGAATGGGCTGACGCCAAGGCCTTGGCTGAAACCCCTGAAAATTAACAAAAAACCCCCAAAACTTACCTGAACTGTCCTAATACCAGGGCCTCGGTCCAGACCCAGACCAAACCCATTGCCACAACCCAGCCTGGAGTCTGGGTTATGACACCAGTGCTTCAGCCTATGCCTGGGCCCAAGCCCAGGCCCAATGCTGCAACCCAACCTGGAGACTGGGTCCTGATGCTGGGGCCTAGGCCAGGAGGCCTGGACCTGACAACTGGGCCTTAGTCCAGTTTCAGACCCAGGCCTCAGTTACCAGGCCTAGGAAATTCACAGTCCAACATCTTCGCTTTTTGGCTTTTCAATGCCAAATGATTGTGATCACTCAGGTCGCACCTGTGTTAATTAATCCCACATATTCACTCCTGCTGACAACACCATTTGATGTATGGCATTGCATGGCATTTCTATACATCAAAATGATGCCATCCACTATGGTGAGTACTTCAGAGTTAATTAACTCCAGCATGACCCCAGCTGATACCATCATTTGGCATTGGAGAGCTGAACAAAGAAGTCGACAGAGTGTGGAGCTCCCAGGCCTGGACATCGAGGCCTGGGACTGATCCTGGGCCAAGGCCCAGGAATCAAAACCCTGCTTCCTGGCTGAGGCCCTGGTATTGGGCCTGGATCTAGGCCTAGGCTCTGGCAATTTTACCCTGCCTCCGGTTTGGGTCACAGTGTCAGGCCTGGGTCTAGACAAGGCCCCAGTGTCAGGATTCATCCTCTGGGTTATATCGTGGTGTCGAGCCTGGGTTCTGGCCTACGCCTGTCTTTAGGAAACAGCCTCTGGGTCAAGCTGTGGAGTTGGGACTGGATTCAGGCTCAGGCTATGGCCTAGGGCAAGGTCCCAGCATTGGGACCCAGCCTCTGGGCTGGGCCATGGCATTGTGCCTGTATCCGACCCTGGGACCTGGCCTTCATGTTGGGTAGCACATTAGGCTGAGGCTTAGGCATCAGGACCCAGCCTTTGGGTCAGGTCGCGATGTGGGGCCTGGGTCCGTGCCCTAGCCTAGGCTTAGGCTCCAGTGTCAGGACCTAGCCTCAGCCTCAGTCTTGGCCTATGCAGGTCTGAGGGTTTGCCTAGCTGCCGCCAACAAATCCCCTGCAGTCGGGGTAAGTGTGGGCCAGAAGGGAGGCCTAGTTTTTGATTTTTGGCCATTTTTTTAAAATTGCTTGATTCATTTTTTTCTGATGAATGAAACGAATTAAGAAATCCGCAAACCAAACTTTGTGGGGAAAAAACCTCGCCCCCTCCCCCCCCCCCCCAAAAAAAAAAAGCCTAAAAACACAATCCTATCAGTGATTCAGTCTATCATAATTCAGATAAATTGCTTACATCTAAAAAATTTGAGAATTTGGAAAATGATTTGAAAAATTTGACTTTAAGATTCATTCATTTTCTTAACCCTGCCATGGTATTGCCAATAGACATGTTTAAGAAATATTTGATGGAAATTCTCAAGATTCCAGAGAATGCAAACTCTTCTATTAGTAAGATACACTATCTCCCTGAAGGAAAAAGGGTTTTGGAGGCAAAACCAGATCAATCAGATAGAGGTTTGCCTATGGACAACTTATATGAAACTGCTATTTTAGAAAGATTAGAAGATGATGTGATAAGGGGGGCATCCCTGTTGGTGTCTTTTGTCTTTGATCAAGACAAGGATTTCATCCTGCTCCTTTATTTTTGTAGTTCTGAGACTTTGTTTTTGGGAAATAAGATTTGCATAAAAGAGTCAAAAAATGTTCAAAAAGAGTCAAAAGCATAGGAAAAGGTTTTTAGAAATGTGCCAGGAGGTTTTATCACTTGGTGTACATCTCATTAGCTGACATCCCTGTAAATGTATTATTAGGTGGCAGAAGGCATCTTATACTTTTTATGAACCTTCCCAAGTTTGTTTTTTGTTTATATTCTAAAAGGTTAGAGGGTGTGGGAATTTCAGGGACTGGGTAGGGCTTGTAGTCTCTGTAATATATTATTAGGAAGGCATATGCTATTTTATTTTTTTATATTTCTTTTCCTATGTAATACCTGTCCTATAGTTATTTGTTTTTGGATCCCTTTTTGGGTGATATTGTTGTTTCTTTTGTAATTATGCATCTCAGAATTCATTTTTCTTTTTCAAGTATTGACTTGATTTAAGTATTTGGAAATTTATAAAAATAAAGTTTAAAAAAAAAAGACCAATGTTAACACCCCCCCCCCCCCAAGAAACATTCTAGTAGATCTCCATGTAGCCATATATGCGCATATATGGGGCCGCGTGGAGTTTTTTGAGTTTCCCTCTATGGTTGCTTTCTATATTCTGTATCCTGCATTGGGTATACATTTTGGAAAGATGGGGGAAAACTTATTAAAAAAATAATAATGATCATAAAGAGAATACAACAGTGTTATTCTTTAGATAGACATTGTATTATCCCTAGTCACACAGAAATATTTCAATAACTAAATAACATTTTGTTATTCAGAAGTTGTAGAGACACACACATTCATTCATGATTGGTAACATCCAACTTTTATCTATAAAAGAACTATATGCATTCTATTGGAGCCATTTGTGCTTTTGTACCTGCTTAAATGTAGCAAATTTTCACTATCTGAGTAGTTTCTCCCTGAAAATTACTAAAATGTACTCAAATGCTAAAGTGCCTACCTACTTTCCACCTAGTTTATCTGTGGCTGGAGGTTACTGGAGAAAATTGCACATATTTACTAAGTTATTTTTCTATAGATACAGAATAGGAAAAATGACTTAAAGAATCAGCACTATGTATATATACTGTATATATATATACCAAAAAAACACTCCTACCGGAGTGGGATACAAGCACATACCTCTATTTCTCTATTAATTATTTTATCATAAACAATTTTATTCACTTCCACTTGTTATAGCAATACACAACAATTTGCATTTACCATCCATTAGTTATATAAGTAAATATGTTATATAATCCAATGACAAAGGAGCAAACTACTAGGCTATTCCAAAATAAGAGCTGAAATAGTTTGAAAGTTGCAGAACCACAGTAGCTAATGTACTCCTTATATCAGTTTGGTATTAGAAGGTTCAGAGATGCACAAATCCTTTTGAAACCATTCAGCATTTCTCTAAGGAAATCAGAAATACAGAGGACTCAGTATAATTCTGATGCTAGGCCAGCAAACTATGTGCTTCTCTTAGTATCCCAAAGGGAAAGAAAAATGAGAAATCCAAAGCTCAGTCACTTTTATTTATAGAAATGATATCTGCTGACGGAATGAACACATTTCATTGCATTATTAATATAAAATTGGAGAAAAGAATTGGTATTCATTATAAAATGCCTTGTGATAAGTCAGAATTGAGGAGTTACATAGTTAGAAAAACTATAATTTATTTTAGGCTGAATGAATCTCATGGGGTTGTTGATTCCAGTTCACTTCTTGTTGCCTTCCAGCAAACTCTAGGTAGTAATCTGGAAAATAGATGATACAATACTGTACTTTTGTAGTTTATTCAGTAGCATGGTGGACAAAAAAAAACTAGAAATGGTCACAACTTAAGATGGACAAATTTAAATCAATGCAAATAAAACAAGTGTTTCTTTGCTTTAGTTCTTAGTATTTATTTATGTATTTGTATTTATAAGCCCCAATGCCTAAGCTCTACGTGGCAACCAATATTACATACATAATAAATAAAATAAACAAAACCAATAAACAAAACAGAAATGAGACCAGTTTTGCAAATCAAATCGGCAACCGTTACAAATCTTGATTGCCTGAACAAATGAGTTTTTTAAAAAGAACCATGAAACACTTGGTGCAAATTATAAAGCATAACTCCAAAGAGACAGAGATTCCCATAACAATGGAGCTGCCACAGAAAATGCTCACGCTCTAGTTTCTGCAAGATCAGTATAATGGATGGTAGGACCCTTCAACAGGCCCCTTTGGGAGCATTGCAGAGCCTGTGATGGGTTATAAACTCTGAGTATCACTTTAATTCATGGAAAAGAATCAAATGCTAGCAGTTTGTTCACAAGCATTGCTACCTTATAGATTATGCACCACTGAACTGGAAACCAGTGAAGCTCATAAAGCACAGGAGATATTTTATCTCTCATATTGCAACCAGATATCAAGCAGGTCACTGCATTATGCAATTCCTGAAGTGCTTGTAAAGAGATAGCAGGAAGTCCTGTGTCACACTGCATTAATCAAGCAAAGATATATGGGCCTGTACCACATCTCTAAATGTTGGAAACCCACGTAGAACATGTAGTTTAAACAAACTTGCATGGATCACAGACCAAAGTCACGAAATAGATTTATTTATTTTATTTATTTTATTTAAGGTTTTTATATACCGGCAATCATGAGAACATATCTTGCTGGTTTACATGAAACGGGAGTGCATTAAATACATCAAACTAGAACTCAGGTGACCGAAAGTACAGTTACAATTAACAAGGGTGGCAGAACTTGGTGAAGAGGAAGAAAAAGGAAAGAATAAATGGTTAAACGATATACAAGTCACATTACAAGTTATGTACAAATGGCATGATTAATGGCTGAATGTTTTGAGGAGTCCTTGGGTTGTGTCCTTGGATTGTGTCCTTGGATTGTGTCATTAAATTGTGTCTTGGAAAGCTTGAAACCATTTGCACAGTATTCTCTACCTTAATGTAAGAAGGTGGATCAACATGAATTGAATACCTCTTTGAATGATTAAATTTTAGCCAGCTTATTGTGTGTAAGCCAACACCTTACAGCAGACTCGCCACATTAAACCAAACATATTTCAGTTCAGGACGAACCCAGCAGGATATAGAAATGTATGTTGTTTGCATACAATTTATATCCAGTGCAAAGTCTTGGCCGGCACTTTACAAATTTGAGAGATAGGGAGATAATATTCAATAAACTGATTAGTGGACAAGTTATACAGCTAAGGTTAGCCAGATAACTTGTCCCGTATATTCAATGGGATAAACGACCTGCTGAATATACTTGCCTAACGTTATCTGACTATATGTAGCTGAATAACTTAAAAAAATAACAGGCTGTGTTTGAATATGACTATTTTGATTTATTAGTTATCTGGCCTTATGTGGCCAGATAACTTTCTACTTAACTGGATATCTTTAAAAGATTCCAATTAAATAGTATTGTAAACAGAAAAAAAAAAGTCCAGTGCCTAGGACCTGTTTCTCTGCTCCCCCCCCCCCCCCCCAATAAAAAAAAATCTACATCTGACCCTCTTGGGCCATGCATCCTCTACCCCCTAATTCCCTGTTAAATTACCCAAAAATTGTTCTCGAGTCCACAGGTACCTCTTCCCCCTATCCCCTTTGCTGGTTCTTTAAATATAATCTTTATCTTCTGCTGCCACACTCTCCCTCCCTCCTGCAGTGTTAAGGGGCTGCATGGATCCTCCCTCCCCCTAACATGCACACACCAACACTCCCCTGGAGCTTCACCTCCATCCTCCCAATCCCTAAAAATTGCTACCAGGAATGGACTCCAAATTTAACCATTCCCGACGAGCTCCAGGGTAGCTTCTGTCATAAGCCATATGAAAGAAAAAACTACTTGCAGCTTATGCTTCCAGCACTAGAAGGGTAAGCCTGTCTGAAACACCCCCAGAGCGCCTCTAAAATCTAGCCAAATATGAGGCTGAATATACCAAAACTTGCAATTTAAACAGATAAATTATAAGAAAGCCATCTAAATGACTTTAAATATTGACTTCATAGATGTTAAATAGGAATGCAGACAGGGCATAGCCCTGCAGAAGATTAGCACTGACTGGGTGCCAAAAAGAACTGTTCTCACCAGCACTGAATTGCTGGGTCTGTCTATTAAGTTAGGATGTGAACCAGTCCAAGACTGACTCCCTTAGCCAGCAGTGACAGATTAAGGACTTTGCTGCCCCTAGGCACCATGGCTGCTTTTGCACCCTTCTCCCTCCTGGACAAGGGGCAACAGAGCAGATGGTCAAAGGCATAGCCTTCTTTGCTCTGCTCTAACTGCTCTAGTCTCACCTCCTTCCCTCAAGTCCCTGAATTACAGGAAGAAAGGGGCTGAATTAAGGAGCAGAGTGGCTTCCTTTGGTCCCTGCTGTGTGTTCTGGTGTCAACTAGGGATGTGAATCGTTTTTCAACGATTAAAATTATCGTCCGATACTTATAATATCGTCTTAAATCGTTAAAAAACAGAATTCAATAGAAATTCTAACGATTTATCGTTAAAAATCGTTAAATCGTGTTAGTGCGCACTAACGGGAGTTAGTGCGCACTAACCAATGTTAGGAATGAATATGTATTCCTATTGGCTGCCCTCTTATTTATTCATGTTACCAAGGTTGCAACTGACAAAATATGGGGGATGGGAAATGGAAACAGTTGGTAGCTTGACAAAAAAAGTAATGTGATCAGTCAATGTGACTAGATAGAACTTGTGCCCTATCCCTGATACACTCCTGCCAGGAGTGTTGTGATGTTCCTGCACACAGTGCCCTATCCCTGATTCCAGGAGTGTTGTGATCTTCCTGCACTCAGTGCCCTATCCCTGATACCAGGAGTGTTGTGATCTTCCTGCACACAGTGCCCTATCCCTGATACCAAGAGTGTTGTGATCTTCCTGCACACAGTGCCCTATCCCTGATACCGGGAGTGTTGTGATCTTCCTGCACTCAGTGCCCTATCCCTGATACCGGGAGTGTTGTGATCTTCCTGCACTCAGTGCCATATCCCTGATAATGGGAGTGTTGTGATCTTCCTGCACTCAGTGCCATATCCCTGATACTGGGAGTGTTGTGATTTTCCTGCATGCAGTGCCCTAAATACCAGGAGTGTTGTGATCTTTCTGCACACAGTGCCCTATCCCTGATACCGGGAGTGTTGTGATCTTCCTGCACTCAGTGCCCTATCCCTGATACCAGGAGTGTTGTGATCTTCCTGCACACAGTGCCCTATCCCTGATACCGGGAGTGTTGTGATCTTCCTGCATGCAGTGCCCTAAATACCAGGAGTGTTGTGATCTTCCTGCACACAGTGCCCTATCCCTGATACCAGGAGAGTTGTGATCTTCCTGCACACAGTGCCCTATCCCTGATACCAAGAGTGTTGTGGTCTTCCTGCACACAGTGCCCTATCCCTGATACCGGGAGTGTTGTGATCTTCCTGCACACAGTGCCCTATCCCTGATACCAAGAGTGTTGTGATCTTACTGCACACTAGAGATGTGGTTCGTTTTTCGCCCTATTTAGGAAATTGTACGAAATTTCCTAATTCGTTCGTGTTTCGGAGTCCCCGAAACACGAAATAAACAGCGTTGTTTCGGACGCCCCGAAACCGGAAACGAAATTTCCCCCGACTTTCGGGGGAAATTTCGTTTTCGGGTTTGCCTGGGGAGAGGGGCACAAATTTTTTTTTTTAAATTAAAAACCACCCCAAACCACCCCAAACATTTAAATTAACAATAATACACCACCCCCCCCCCCCCCGATCCCTATCCCTCCCTAAGACTTACGAAGATCCCTGGTGGTCCAACGGGGTCCCGGGTTCCATTTGCCCTCCGTGCCCGGTGCAAGCCGTGCACCTCAAAATGGTGCCGAAAAGCCCGAACTACCATGTCACAGGGGCTTTCGGCGCTATTGGTCAGCCCCTGTCACATGGCCATCGGCGCCATCTTGTGCTCCTATCATGTGACAGGAGCTGACCAATGGCGCCGAAAGCCTCTGTGACATAGTATGGGCAAAAGCTATCGGCGCCATTTTGGTTACTGGCAGCCGAAAATGAAATCGCTCTTGGACCCTTGCTTGGCCCCCAGGGATTATTGGCAAGCCTTGGGGGGGTCTCCTGACCTTGGGGGGGTCTCCTGACCCCCCCAAGGCTTGCCAATAATCCCTGGGGGCCAAGCAAGGGTCCGAGAGCGATTTCATTTTCGGCTGCCAGTAACCAAAATGGCGCCGATAGCCTTTGCCCATACTATGTCACAGAGGCTTTCGGCGCCATTGGTCAGCTCCTGTCACATGATAGGAGCACAAGATGGCGCCGATGGCCATGTGACAGGGGCTGACCAATAGCGCCGAAAGCCCCTGTGACATGGTAGTTCGGGCTATTCGGCACCATTTTGAGGTGCACGGCTTGCACCGGGCACGGAGGGTAAATGGAACCCGGGACCCCGCTGGACCACCAGGGATCTTCGTAAGTCTTGGGGAGGGATCGGGATGGGGGGGGGGGGTTGCATATACGTACGAAAATGATTTAAAATGTTTTTAAATGCTTGGGTGGGTTTTTTTTAAAGCTTCGTTTCCCGATTCGTTTTTCGGCCCAGTTTCGGGTTTCTCGTTTCGTTTTCGGGCAAACGACCCGAAAACAAAACGAGACCACCCGAATTATACCACGAAGTTTTCGAACCGAAAAACGACCCGGTAGAATAAAACGAAGCACATCTCTACTGCACACAGTGCCCTATCCCTGATACCAGGAGTGTTGTGATCTTCCTGCACTCAGTGCCCTATCCCTGATACCAGGAGTGTTGTGATCTTCCTGCACACAGTGCCCTATCCCTGATACCGGGAGTGTTGTGATCTTCCTGCACACAGTGCCCATCCCTGATACCGGGAGTGTTGTGATCTTCCTGCACTCAGTGTGCTATCCCTGATACTGGGAGTGTTGTGATCTTCCTGCATGCAGTGCCATAAATACCAGGAGTGTTGTGATCTTCCTGCACTCAGTAGTATCAGTTGCAACCTTGGTAACATGAATAAATAAGAGGGCAGCCAATAGGAATACATATTCATTCCTAAACTGACCTTAACTGACCTTAAAAGTGTCAAATTGTATCATTTTCTGTTAGTGCGCACTAACAATGATTTTTTAGCTAAAAAATTGTGCCAAACATGATTTTCTTTTCCTGCCAGACGATTTCAATCGTTAAGACGTTTGGGCACACGATTCACACCTCTAGTGTCAACTCTCTTCTCCAAAGCAAGAAGGGAAAGCCTGAAATAGAGTATAATAGGTTTTTGTTTTTTTTTTTGCTCTGTCCTCTCCAGTCTCACTCCTCCTCTCCTGTTCTCTGAACTAGGAGTGAGTGAGGGTTTGGAGCACGAAACAGAAGCCTGTACTCTGTTGAGAGAGATTCTGCACACCTGGTAAGTAGAGATGTGCTTCGTTTTTTTCTACCGGGTCGTTTTTCGGTTCGAGTACTTCGTGGTACATTTCGGGTTTTCTCGTTTCGTTTTCCCGAAAAACGAAACGAGGAAACCCGAAAACGGGGCCGAAAAACGAATCAGTAATCGAAGCTAAAAAAAAACCCACCCCAAGCACTTAAAAACGTTTTAAAGCATACATATACAACCCCCCCCCCCCATCCCGATCCCTCCCCAAGACTTACGAAGATCCCTGGTGGTCCAGCGGGGTCCCGGCTTCTATTTGCCCTCCGTGCCCTCCGTGCCAGTGCAAGCCGCGCGCCTCCGAATAGCCCGAACTACCATGTCACAGGGGCTTTCGGCGCTATTGGCCAGCCCCTGTCACATGGCCATCGGCGCCATCTTGTGCTCCTATCATGTGACAGGAGCTGACCAATGGCGCCGAAAGCCTCTGTGACATAGTATGGGCAAAGGCTATCGGCGCCATTTTGGTTACTGGCAGCCGAAAACGAAATCGCTCCCGGACCCCTGCTGGATCCCCAGGGATTATTGGCAAGCCTTGTGGGGGTCAGGAGGGGGCTCCTGACCCCCCCAAGGCTTGCCAATAATCCCTGGGGGTCCAGCAGGGGTCCGGGAGCGATTTCGTTTTCGGCTGCCAGTAACCAAAATGGCGCCGATAGCCTTTGCCCATACTATGTCACAGAGGCTTTCGGCGCCATTGGTCAGCTCCTGTCACATGATAGGAGCACAAGATGGCGCCGATGGCCATGTGACAGGGGCTGGCCAATAGCGCCGAAAGCCCCTGTGACATGGTAGTTCGGGCTATTCACTATTCAGCACCATTTTGAGGCACGCGGCTTGCACTGGCATGGAGGGCACGGAGGGAAAATGGAGGCCGGGACCCCGCTGGACCACCAGGGATCTTCGTAAGTGTTAGGGAGGGATAGGGATCGGGATCGGGATCGGGGGGGGGGGGGGGGTATTAGCTAATTTAAATGTTTGGGGTGGTTTGGGGTGTTTTTTTTATTTAAAAAAAAGAATTTGTGCCCCTCTCCCCAGGCAAACCCGAAAACCGAATTTTCCCCGAAAGTCGGGGAAAATTCATTTCGGGTTTCGGGGACAACGAAATGCCAACGAAGTAGGAAATTTCGTTGAATTTCCTACTTCGGGCGAAAAACGATACACATCTCTACTGGTAAGTAGCAAATATTTAGCTGGCCTGCTGGCCTTTGGATTTTTGACAACCTATGAACAGGCTTAGAATACCTATTGGCAAATCCAGGCCTATTAGCTGGTATAGAAGGATTCCAGACTATTAGATTTTATGTTTATTTATTTGATATATTTTTATTTGATTGATATTCCACTATTGAGATACTTCAAAGCAAATTACAGTCAGGTATTGTAGGTATTGTAATGCTTTCTATTTAGATCTGCAGATAGGATCTGTCTACCGAGAGATGCAGTATCCTTTCACACTGAGGATGTATCTCTAGGGGCTTGTGCCCAGAAGAGAAGGATTAGGATAGCTGTTGTAGTTAGTGATGTGATCATCTGGAATGTAGCTGGTTGGCTCTTGTGCATGAGCATTGCTTGCTAGCTTCCCTGCCTGCTTTCGAAAGTGACAGACATCACATAGATAGGATTTTAGACAGTGCTAGGGAGAAGTTGGCTTTCATAATATATATGGTTACCAAAGACATAATGAAATGCCCCCTTAACTGCTTACCTCATGGGATGTTCCTGGATCTGGGACTGACCTGGCAGGAGCCCCCCCAAGGCAGGCTCCATCTGCCCTCATGTTCTTGGTGCCTGGTGCCTCCACCTGGAGAAGAAGGTATTAGTGAGTGGGATTTCCCTCCCTTCACCCAAAGAAAACGAATGGAACTGTGAACAAGGCTGACAGTATGTACAAATAAATACAGGTTTATTAGACTATCTAGGAATATACTTTTCTACATGACTATGTACATTGCTCATAGGATGTCAAACAGTAGGGATGTGAATCATTTTTTAATGATTAAAATTATCGTCCGATAATTTTAATATCGTCTTAAATCGTTATAGAACACGATACAATAGAAATTTATCGTTAAAAATCGTTAAATCGTGTTAGTGCGCACTAACGGGAGTTAGTGCGCACTAACTCCGAGTTAGTGCCCACTAACTCCCGTTAGTGGGCACTAACTGAAAATGATACAAATTGACACTTTCCAGGTCAGTAAAGGTCAGTTAGGAATGAATATGTGTTCCTATTGGCTGGCTGCCCTCTTATCTATTGATGTTAACCAGGTTCCCACAGAGGTGATGGTTGGGGGGATGGGAAATGGAAATGGAAACTCAGGAACACTAACAGAAAATGATACAAATTATTGACACTATCCAGGTCAGTAAAGGTCAGTTAGGAATGAATATGTATTCCTATTGGCTGGCTGCCCTCTTATATATTGATGTTACCAAGGTTCCAACTGAGGTGATAGTTGGGGGGATGAGAAATGAAAACTGTTGGTAGTTGACAAAAAAAGTAATGTGATCAGTCAATATGACTAGAACCTGTGCCCTATTCCTGATACCAGGGGTGTTGTGATCTTCCTGCACTCAGTGCCCTATCCCTATTAATACCAGGAGTGTTGTGAACTTCCAATATCAAACAGCACACTTATCTACTCTTGGTTAACAGTCTCAGGCCACACAACTATATACATTTCTACAAGGCTGCAAGAACATTTAATATTTGGCAATTTGGGGTTGTTAGCCCCCACAGTATACCACCATATGAAATAGAAGGGACCCCTTGACTTCCCACTTAATGAAGTATTGTTATTTTCCTCCCCCTCTTTCCCAAGTCTCACTCATGTGAAATGATGCAACTGGGCTGGTGGGCTGTATTGGTCTAGGGGCCCTTTGTATCTAAACCGCTACCATCTCCTTGTGCCACTTCCGCTCTGTGAAAGGTCCGTGCCAACACTGGGCTCCATGCCCTTGTGGGGACCTGACTCCATCTTCTGATCTGTTGCTGGGATCCACACCCTTCTGGAAGACCTGATTCTGCCTCCTGGAATTCTGTTGGGCTCCACATCCTCTAGGGGACCACCCAATATATCACTGGGGGTCAATGCTCCCCTGGGGGACCGCTTGATCTGCTACCAGGGTCTCCTTGCTCAAGGGGGTCCGCTCTGCATCCAGATCTGCTGCTGTTCTTTAGTTCTTCAACCTTGGTAGGAGCGTTTTCCCTGGCTTGGGTTTACAGCTCCACTAAGCACATAGCGTGTTTAGCGTTCAGTGATTCAGGCCTTCCACAATCTCAGCTTTTATTGATTTTAGCTTTGATAAGCTCATGGCCAGTCATTTGCTATTACCCAGGGTGGATGGATCACCTTCTCTTAGCCAAAAGGCCAAGATCCAGACAGGACCATGGGAAGAGAATGCGTGCACACCCTTCTATCCTGCCTGTTGTTTTTTTTTTTCTCTGTTGTCTGAGAACTGGATACCCAAGGGTCTGACTCCTCTTGTTAGTCAGAGTGAGAATCTGTTTGCTTCCTAGAACTGTTTTTCAGTACATTTTTCCCACAAATCCCTCTCTCATTCAGAATTCTCCAGTGTAGGACATTTCCAGTCATAGTTCTATAATTTGAAATATTTCACTGCAAGTTACCAACAATAGTCCAAGGGCATTGACATGCAAATCCCCTATCCAAGTCTCTGACTCATCTAGTCATATGTCATTTAAGCAACTTCACAGTAAGAGTCTGGCAATCTTTTCAATCTCATTCTGGATTTCCTGGGCTGGCAGCTCATGTTTCATAATTGCATTGCCCTCTTTTATTTTCTCTGCTGCAGTTTACTTAAATTTGTTTGTTTTTATATACCGACATTCGATCGAGATATCACATCAGTTTACATGTAACTGAACAGAAATAAGGCAGAAGCTGCTTATTTTACATTGTAACATTGCAACTTAAATAATAATTTAGAAAGATAAATTGACATGGTAACTTTGATAGGTTAATTTACATAGTAACATTGAGAAATAACAGTTAACATGTGATTTGGAGAAGATAGAAAAAGAGATGGGGTGGCATAGAGGATTAAATATGTACAGTTACTTTACAAGGGGACCCACAGGGGTTGTTGACGAAGGACTGGGGAGGATTCATTTCTGAGCAGGGGTGGGGGCCTGGGCAAGGGGGCTAAGTTTCTGGCAGGAAGGCTTTTAGGAAGAGGGAGGGAGTTCCATAACGTGGGGCTGGCTACTGATATGGCTCGTTTTCGGGTAGAGGTGAGGTGCGCTATTTTGGAGTTGGGGATGGTGAGGAGGCCAGAGTACATAGATATGAGGTTTCTATGTGGGGTGTATGGGAGTATGGCAGAGTTTAACCAGTCCATCTTATTGTTGTTCATTATTTTATGGATGAGGGTTAGGGTTTTATATTGGATTCTTTGGCTGATGGGTAGCCAATGTAGTTCTTTGAGAGTAGAGGTGATGTGGTCACATTTTTTGATGTTTGTGATGGATCTAGCGGCGGCATTTTGTAGTATCTGTAGTGGTCTGATGGTGGCTTCGGGGAGGATAAGGAGTAGAGTATTGCAGTAGTCGAGTCTGAAAAAGAGTATTGTTTGGAGGACAGTTCGGTAGTCCTAGGCATGAAGGAAGGGTTTGAGTTTTTTCAGGGTTTGCAGTTTAAAGAATCGGTCTTTGATCATTGTGGAGATGTGATGTTTGAAGTTTAGCTCATTACTCCTAGGATTTTTGTAGCATGAGTAAGTTGTGACCCCTTGGGTTTAGGAGTGAAGTTGTTGGAGAGGGGTGAGGAGTGGTTGTTGTATATGTGTAGGATCTTGGTCTTGTTTAGGTTGAGGCAGAGTGACCGTTGTGACAGAAGAAGAGTTATTTTTATGAGGAGGTGATTCCAGTTTTTTAGAATACCTTCAATGGTTTTGTCTATGGGGAGCAGGATTTGTATGTTGTCCATGTATACATAGTATGTGAGATTTGAGTCCGAGAGGAACTGGCAAAGCGGGAGAAGGTATATGTTAAATAGGGTGGAGGAGAGGGAAGATCCCTGTGGGACGCCATGTGGAAGGGGTATCTGGGAAGATTCTGAAGTGTTTATCTTTATATTGAATGTTCTGTTTGTGAGATATGACTCAAACCATTTGATTGTAGTGTCTTGTAAGCCAATTTCTTGGAGTCTGGTTAGTAGAGTTTTGTGATTGATGGTGTCGAAGGCGGTGGATATGTCAAGGAGAATCAAGAGGTAGGAGTGGCCATGGTCGAGACCTCTAAGGATGGTGTTGGTGAGGGTGAGAAGAAGAGCTTCGGTGCTGAATAGTTTCCTGAAACCATGTTGTGCTGGTAGCAGGATGTTCTGGTTTTCAAGGTGATCCGTGAGTTGATTATTGACTGTTTTTTCGAGGATGTTGGCTATAAATGGGAGGTTGGAGAATGGTCTGTAGTTTGCTTGGTCAGATTTGTCGAGTTGCAGTTTTTTGAGGATGGGTTTTACTTCTGCATTTTTGAGCTTGTCGGGGAAGATGCCTTGCTCGAGAGATAGGTTAATTATATCGGCTATTGGTCTGGAGATGAGCTTGGTGATGAGTTTTAAGGTTTTGATAGGTATGGGGTCCAGTGGATGTGTGGTGGGCTTAGTCTTTTGAATGAGGGATTCAATTTCAGTGGATGCGATGGGTTCAAAGTGTGACCACATGGTGTTGTGAGAGGTTGGTTCTAGTAGGTCACTGTTGACTGGGGGGATCTTGTCGATGATGTTGGAGACTTTGCCTTTGAAGAAGTACGCTAGGTTTTCACTGGAGATGGTGGGGGTGTCTTGGGTTGTAGCATTCTGGTTTGGGTTGGATAGGTCTGCAACATAAGAGAAAAGTGTTCTAGGGTTGAATTGGAATTTGTGAATTTTTTTTTTGTATAGAAATTCCATTTTGCTGTGCTGAGGTCAGTTGTGTAGATGTATAGAATTGTTCTGTATTTGTCTTTTAGTTCTGGCATTGGGGTTCTTCTCCATTGTTTTTCTGTTTGTCTCAGGGTTCGTTTTGTGTTTTTGAGTTCTGGGGTGTACCAAGGGGTTTTCGCTTGGCTGATGTTTGATTACTTTTTTTAGGGTGAGGCATTTTGAATTGGCTATATCTGAGTTGATGGATATCCATGAGTTGATGGCGGAGTTGACGTCATTCTTGTCAATGGTCTTTAAGGCTTCGGGTAGTAGTTCGGCGAGTTCATCACTGGAGCAGGGTTTGGTGAATTCGATGACATTGGTGTGACAAGCTGGCTTCGTGAGGGGAAGTTGAAGATGGAACTTGGTTTGGATGAGTTTATGGGTGGACCAAGGTGTTGCAGTGGTTGTGGGTGGGTGTATATTAGATATTTTGTTGTTGGTGAAGATTAGGTCAAGGGTATGACCGGATTTTTGTGTGGGGGTGTTGATGATTTGGTTGAATCCAATAGCGGAGATGGTGGAGAGGAGGAGTTCACAGGTAGGAGAGAGAAGGGTTGTGTTGATGTGGAGATTGATGTCCCCTAGTATGATGGTGGGGTCCTGCATGTTGATGTTGGTGGTTATGGTTTCGATCAGGGGGAATAGGTTTTGTTGGCATACTCCAGGGGGTGCATAGAGAAGGAGGATTTGGAGGTTTTTGGATTTAAAAAGGTTGGTCTCGAATGGGGGGAGGGGGAGGAGGTTGAGGGTGTGGGATGAGAATTTATATTTCTTATGTGCTATGAATAGTAGGCCGCCCCCTTTTCTTTTTGGTCTAGGGATGGAAAAAATGTTGTAGATGTCTCTGGGGATCTGGTTCAGAAGTACGGTGTCAGTGCTTTTCAGCCAGGATTCGGTGATGCAGAAGATGTCGGGTAGGGTGTCAAGGAGTAAGTCATGGAGGATGGGGATTTTCTTGGTGATTGACTGGGCATTGATGAGGAATAGGGTAAGGATGGTGAGCGTGGACCAGAGGACCCTGGGGTTGATGGTGATGTTCGTGATGCATCTGGTGAGGTAGATGTGGTGTGTGAGGGTTTTGTTGGGATCATGGGAGTGGAAGGGGTTGGGGTTATGATTATGGTGGTGGATGAGTTTGGGAATGGGGCGAGGTGATGCCATGTCAGGTGAATGTAGAGGTTGGGAGCAGGCACTGTTTATAAGGAGCTTGGAGCAGAGGAAAGTGGGTGTTGGAGGGTTTGTGGGATGGTATAGGTAAGATAAGGGGAGGAGGCTGGTAAGGTGAGATAAGATCACAAAGGGTGGCACAAAGGGGTGCACTAAGGGGCGGGCCGCTTAGTCGCGCTCCTTCAGCATGTGATGCCTGGCGCGTGGCGCCTGGGGCCAGGAAGCTTTGAGGCCTTATCCTGCTCTCTGCCTCCAGTGAGGTGGAGCTTGGATGAGGGGGCAGAGCGTTGACGCATGGGGCCTAAGGAGACCGGGAATAAGGCAGGCCTTACCCTGATGGGTGCATGCCAATCGCACTGGCTGGGCGGTCCTCCTCAGCTGGTCGAGTCGGGTCCGTCATCTGCCGGCCGCAGGTTGACTCCGGCGTGCTTCCAGGTGGGTCGTGGCTAAGGGTAACTGTTGGGTCCAGCGTGGAGCGGGTCAGGTCCAGCGGGGAAGGATCCGGGGAGCGTCCGGCGGAGGCCTGCAAGTGTGGGGCACGGTGATCACGGTCCAAAAAGCACATGGCAAATGGTAGCATGCTCTTATCCTCTCTCCCATGGGAGGATAGGTTTTACTAAGAAGGTGTGAGAGGGAGATTTTGGAAATAAAATTCAGGCTTTTAGGTAGAAAATTGAAATCCAGAATCTCCTGGTTAGCATTCTCAGAAATGCTTCTCATTCTACACGAAGGACACCAGAGGCAGCTAGAGACTCAATGCGAGAATGAGACAGTGATGCTAGGAAGAGGGCATTAGATTTGTTAGGAACTGGGCAACATTCTATGGAAGAAAAAGCCTATTACAAAAGGATGTGCTCAACCTTAACCAGGGTAGAACTCTGGATACATCACTTATCCATCTAAGTGGTATGGCCGAATATTCAGCAGCAGCCACTTAGCCAGATACGTCTGATTTATCCGGCTAAGTAGCATTTGAATATCTACTCCCAGAAGTCTAAAAAATAAAATAGGAAAGTTAGAATATATAACATTGAATGAAGTTGTAGACCGAATAGACATGTCAGACACCTGGTGGAAGGAGGATAATCAATAGGATAAAATAATACCAAAATACAAATTATATAAAAATGATAAGCTAGGTTAAATTGGTAGCGAGGTGGCACTAAAAGTTAAGGATGGAATAATGTCAAACAGAATAAAAGTCTTGCAGGGAAAAAATGCACTGTGGAATCTCTATGAATACTAGAAATTCCCTGTGTGATGGGGAAAATTACAGCTGTGGAGTTATACTTCTGTCTGCCTGGCCAGGATAACGAGACAGACTGTGAAATGCTAACAGAAATTAGGGAACTAACAAATTAGAAAACATAAAAATGGGAGATTTCAATTACCCCAGTATAGATTGGGTTAATCTCTTCTTGTGATATGTTAGGGAGGTAAAGTTTCTAGGTGCTATAAATGACTGCTTCATGGAGCAGTGTTTCTGGAATGGATAAGAGAGGGGAATACTCTATATCTAATCCTCATGTGATACAGGATCTGTTGCAAGATGTAATGGTGGAGGCCACTGACAATAGTGAACATAACCAAATCAAATTATACATAATCACTAAAGAGAGAACAATAAAGAAAACTATTATAGTAACATTTAACTTTGAACAAGGAGACAATGTGATAATAAGGAAATTAGAAAAATATAAAAGCAGCAGTTGCAAGGTTAAAAGGTTGTATGAGGCATGGATGCTGTTTGAAAACCCCAACTTGGAATCCCAGATGAGAAGTATTCCATTCAATAGAAAAGGTAGAAAGAAGACAAAATGACTGCCAGGTCAGCATAGCTAAATTGTGAAGTTAAAGAGGCTATTACAGACACAAATACATCTTTCAAAAACCAGAAGAAATCAGGAAAAAGCATAAACACTGGCAAGTTAATTAGGCAAGCCAAAAGAGAATCTGAAAAGAAGCTTGCCAGAGAAGCAAAAACACCAAATAAAATCCTTTTCATATATATTTGAAGCAAGAAGCATGTAAGGAAATCAGTTGGATCACTAGATGACTGAGGGGGTAACAGGAATATTCAGGGAAGATAAAACATAGAAACATGATGGCAGAAAAAGACCATATGGCTTATCTAGTCTGCCCATCCATCCAATTTATCTAAGCCTTACAATTTCCATCATTCCCTCAGAGACTGCCTGTATTTATCCAATCATTTCTTGAATTCAGATACAAGTTTTGCCTCACCACCTATACTGAGAAGCCATTTCATGCATCCACTACTTTGTCTGAAAATAAATATTTCCTAAGATTACTCCTGAGTCTGTCCTCTTTCAACCTCATCCCATCACCCCTTGTTCTAGAGTCTCCTTTATGTTGAAAGAGGCTAGTCTCCTGTGCATGGGAACCACTGAGATATTTAAATGTCTCTATTACATTTCCTCTATCTTGTCTTTCCTCAAGGGTATACATGTTTAGATCTTTAAGTCTATCCCCATATGCTTTAGAATGAAGACCACTGATCATTTTAGTAGCCACCCTCAGGACTGACTCCATCCATTTTATATCCTTTTGAAGGTGCATGCTCCAGAACTGTACACAGTATTCCAAGTGAGATGTCAATAGGGACCTATACAGGGGCAATATCACCTCCCTATTTTCTGCTGACCATTCTTAGAGAAGATAAGGCCATCGCGGAAAGATTAAATGATTTCTTTGCTTCGGTGTTAACTGAAGAGGATGTTGGGGAGGTACCCGTAATGGAGAAGGTTTTCATGGGTAATGATTCAGATGGACTGAATCAAATCACGGTGAACCTAGAAGATGTGGTAGGCCTGATTGACAAACTGAAGAGTAGTAAATCACCTGGACCGGATGGTATACACCCCAGAGTTCTGAAGGAACTAAAAAATGAAATTTCAGACCTATTAGTAAACATTTGTAACTTATCATTAAAATCATCCATTGTACCTGAAGACTGGAGGATAGCAAATGTAACCCCAATATTTAAAAAGGGCTCCAGGGGCGATCCGGGAAACTACAGACCGGTTAGCCTGACTTAAGTGCCAGGAAAAATAGTGGAAAGTGTTCTAAACATCAAAACCACAGAACATATAGAAAGACATGGTTTAATGGAACAAAGTCAGCATGGCTTTACCCAGGGCAAGTCTTGCCTCACAAATCTGCTTCACTTTTTTGAAGGAGTTAATAAACATGTGGATAAAGGTGAACCGGTAGATATAGTATACTTGGATTTTCAGAAGGTGTTTGACAAAGTTCCTCATGAGAGGCTTCTAGGAAAAGTAAAAAGTCATGGGATAGGTGGCGATGTCCTTTCGTAGATTGCAAACTGGCTAAAAGACAGGAAACAGAGAGTAAGATTAAATGGGCAATTTTCTCAGTGGAAGGGAGTGGACAGTGGAGTGCCTCAGGGATCTGTATTGGGACCCTTACTTTTCAATATATTTATAAATGATCTGGAAAGAAATATGACGAGTGAGATAATCAAATTTGCAGATGACACAAAATTGTTCAGAGTAGTTAAATCACAAGCAGATTGTGATAAATTGCAGGAAGACCTTGTGAGACTGGAAAATTGAGCATCCAAATGGCAGATGAAATTTAATGTGGATAAGTGCAAGGTGATGCATATAGGGAAAAATAACCCATGGTATAATTACACAATGCTGGGTTCCATATTAGGTGCTACAACCCAAGAAAGAGATATAGGTGTCATAGTGGATAACACATTGAAATCGTCGGTACAGTGTACTGCAACAGTCAAAAAAGCAAACAGAATGTTGGGAATTATTAGAAAGGGAATGGTGAATAAAACGGAAAATGTCATAAATGCCTCTGTATCGCTCCATGGTGAGACCGCACCTTGAATACTGTGTACAATTCTGGTCGCCGCATCTCAAAAAAGATATAATTGCGATGGAGAAAATACAGAGAAGAGCTACCAAAATGATATGGGGAATGGAACAACTCCCCTATGAGGAAAGACTAAAGAGGTTAGGACTTTTCAGCTTGGAGAAGAGACGACTGAGGGGGGATATGATAGAGGTGTTTAAAATCATGAGAGGTCTAGAACAGGTAGATGTGAATCGGTTATTTACTCTTTCGGATAGTAGAAAGACTAGGGGGCACTCCATGAAGTTAGCATGGGGCACATTTAAAACTAATCGGAGAAAGTTCTTTTTTACTCAACGCACAATTAAACTCTGGAATTTGTTGCCAGAGGATGTGGTTAGTGCAGTTAATATAGCTTTGTTTAAAAAAGGATTGGATAAGTTCTTGGAGGAGAAGTCCATTACCTGCTATTAAGTTCACTTAGGGGCGGATTTTCAGAGCCCTGCTCGCGTAAATCCGCCCAAAACCGGGCGGATTTACGCGAGCAGGGCCCTGCGCGCCGGGAAGCCTATTTTACATAGGCCTCCCGGCGCGCGCAGAGCCCCGGGACTCGCGTAAGTCCCGGGGTTCTCGGAGGGGGGCGTGTCGGGGGCGGGCCCGGTCGTCGCGGCGTTTGGGGGGCGTGTCGGCAGCGTTTTGGGGGCGGGTACGGGGGTGTGGCTACGGCCCGGGGGCATGGCCGCGCCCTCCGTACCCGCCCCCAGGTCGCGGCCCGGCGCGCAGCAGGCCCGCTGGCGCGCGGGGATTTACGTCTCCCTCCGGGAGGCGTAAATCCCCCGACAAACGTAAGGGGGGGGTTTAGACAGGGCCGGGCGGGGTGGGTTAGGTAGGGGAAGGGAGGGTAAGGTGAGGGGAGGGCAAAGGAAAGTTCCCTCCGAGGCCGCTCCGATTTCGGAGCGGCCTTGGAGGGAACGGGGGGAGGCAGCGCGGCTCGGCGCGCGCAGGCTATACAAAATCGATAGCCTTGCGCGCGCCGATCCAGGATTTTAGTGGATACGCGCGGCTCCGCGCGTATCTACTAAAATCCAGCGTACTTTTGCTTGAGTCTGATGCGCAAGCAAAAGTAGGCTGTTCGCGCGCCTCTTAAAATCTACCCCTTAGAGAATAGCCACTGCCATTAGCAATGGTTACATGGAATAGACTTAGTTTTTGGGTACTTGCCAGGTTCTTATGGCCTGGATTGGCCACTGTTGGAAACAGGATGCAGGGCTTGATGGACCCTTGATCTGACCCAGTATGGCATTTTCTTATGTTCTTATGTTCTTATCATTATGCAGCAAGCATCTCTCTGGCTTTTGCTATTGCTTTATCCTCCTGTGTGGCCACTTAAAATCATCAGATTCAATTCTCCCCAGATCCTGCTTCTCTTTGGTGCTTAGAACAATTTTGCCTCCAATGCTTTACCTCTCCTTTGGGTTTTTGCAGCTTAAAAGCATTACTCTGCATCTTTTAACATTAAATTTTAGCTTCTAGTCATTGAGCTTCATTAGATCCATCCTTATGTTACCCATATCTTCCTTGCTGTCTACCCTGTTGCAGAGTTTGGTATCATTAGCAAAAAGATAAACTATGCCTGACAATCCTTTTGCTATGTTGCTCACAAAAGAAAAGAACCAGTCTCTGGATTGATCCCTGAGGCACACCACTAACGCCCCCCATCCTCAGAGTAAACTCATTTTATCAATACACTTTGTCACCTCCCAGTCAGCCATTTTCTCTAGGTTCCATACTAAAGGCACTCAATTTATTTATGTCTTCCATGCTCAACCATTTCAAAGGCGTAACTGAAATCCAAGTATACTCTGTCTAGCATTCACCCTTCATCCAACTCTCTGGTCACCTAATCAAATAAATTGATCAGATTTGTCTGACAATATTTACTTCTTATAAAACCATGCTGCCTCAGATCTTGAAATAATTTTCTTGCCGCGGAAGTCAGACTAACTGGCCTATAGTTCCCAGCCTCCTCCTTGCTTCCATTTTTGTGAACAGGAACCACTATAACTATTCCAGTCTCTAAACAAACATTGAAAAGGTCAGCCAGTGGAGCTGCCAGGACTTCTTTAAGTTCCCTCAGTACCCTTGGATGTATCATATCTGGCCACATTGCCATATCTACTTTAGGTTTAATTAGCTCCTCATGAACACACTATTCTGAAATTAAGTTTTATCTCACTTAATCCTATTTGTGTTTGTTTTATGTGATCCTGCTCCATGCCCTTCTACAGTGAACTCCAAACAGAAATATTTGTTAAGCAATTTTGCTTTTTCTTCATCAGCCTCAACACATTCCTCCTCGTCACCTTTGAGTCTCACAATTCCACTTATGTTCTTCCTTCTATCATTAACATGTAACCCTCCCTTTCATGGGAGCCATCTTCCCAGTCTCAGGATGCTTGGTATTCACAACCCTGAGATGGGGAAATAGTTCTCCAGGGCTGAGAGCTGGGAATAGGGTTTCCTACCGGTACAGGGCCTGCTGAGAACACTCCAACCAAATGAAACACTCTCTAGTCTCTAACTGTGCTCCAAAGAAAAGATAGTTTAATTCAGAGTCTTCAGTGTTATACATAGTGACAGTCAAGTAGATGCAGGCAGGAGTACAACTTAAATGAAAGCACAATTCAAAGAAAACTTTAAGCCTCGCTTCACTATTCTTCTTATGAAGATGGTTTCTTGGTGAAGCAACACAAGGTCTCTAGTAACTTAGTTACTTCTCCCATCTTTGCAGAGGCATTTGTAAAGTATTTGGCACCCGGAGCAGATAATCCTTTGGCTTCCCCCCACCCCCAAATATACTATTTTAAAATGTCCTATACATTGATAAAATATTTTGAAACAGCAGACATCAAATAACACCCAATAATTAAAACTAATAAGGATTTAAAAAATCTCCTGCTCTCCATACCTGTCATCCTAAGATTGTTGTAGACTGGCGGCATGTAGGGATGTGCATGTGTCCAGCACGAATTAGGCAATTTCAACAAAATTGCCTAATTCATCCTGGTTCGGCCACCCCGAAAAATGAAGCGGATTTAACAGAAATTTCAGGAAAATTCATTTTTCGGGGTTTGTGCACACTAACACACACACACACACACACACACACACACACTCTTTCTCTGTACCTCTCTCTCACACACACATCCTCTGTGTCTCTCTCACACACAGACATGCTTCCTCCACCTCTCTCTCACACACACACATGCTTCATCTTTTTCTCTCTCTCTCTCATACACACACATGCAGCAAAAACTGAACTGGAAACCAAAAGCCAGATTCTGTATGCAGTGCAACAATGGAAAAGCAGAAAATCACTATTCCTCAAAACAATACAATCAAGAAATATGAATCAATCATGATAGTAAAGTCATACTAAAAAATACATTTCAAAACAGCTGATGAATAGAATAATATTCAATAATTAAAAGCTCCTGTACAATTTTTTTAGCATTTCCTAAACATCGATAACATATTTCAAAACACCAGACATCAAATAACACCCAGTAATTACAACTAAGGATCTCAATGCAGTTTGGCTCCTGTTTATGCATACTCTACCACAAGACTCGAAAAGTCTCTTTCTTAATCGTATGGACGTATGATATTGGATTTTCATGGTGTTCTAATATTACTCTATTGACATTGTTTTGAATGTTTACAAAGGTACCCTGGGTGCATGGGAAGGGGGGTGGGGATAGGGGATGGCCCACTGGGGCACAAGGGGTGGAAAGGTCGAGCTTAAGAGCTTATGAATGTGTGGTATGTAACAGACAACATTATGTACCATATGTTATGCTTTATTAATGTTCTGGTTTTATATAAAAAAATAAAAAACAGATTTACCATAAAAAAAACAAAACTAATAAGGATTTAAAAAATCCCCCACTCTCCATACCTGTCACACTGAAATTGTTGTGAACTGGTGATACAAATACACACAGAGATACAAACAAAACATGCTCTCTCTGTCTCACACACACATGGTGAGGGACAGAGGAAGCTTGAGTGTGTGTATGTGAAAGAGACAGACCCAGATGTTTCCTCCATCTGTCTCACACATTCACATGCACATGCTTCCTCTGAATCTCTCACACACAATTCCTGTCTCACCCATGCATACACACACACACACATGCTTCCTCTTCTAATTCCCACACAGGCAGCCTCTCATACACATGCATAGGCACACTCTCACATATACATACCCAAAGGCACCCTCTCATATATATATATATTCAGGCACACACAGACACTCACTCTTCTATACACTCACTGTCTAGTACACACACACACACACACACACACACACACACACACATACCCTCATGCACACACCCACACCCTCGTGCATAGACACTCCCCCATGCTCATGCACACACACACACACAAACATACCTGTCTCATACACTGGCACATACTCTCAGGACACAGAAGTATATAGAGAATCTATATGATAATTATGAATGCTTTAATATATATATTCATTCCAGCATAAACAATATTTTCTTCAATGACAAACTTACATCATAAATAGTCTATTGGTTTATTCACAAATACAGTATCACAAATACATTTATTAGTCAATGATAAGAACATAAGAACATAAGAAATTGTCATGCTGGGTCAGACCAAGGGTCCATCAAGCCCAGCATCCTGTTTTGAACAGAGGCCAAACCAGGCCACAAGAACCTGTCAATTACCCAAACACTAAGAAGATCCCATACTACTGATCCCATGCTACTGATGCAATTAATAGCAACATCAGTACAAACATGTGTAAAATAGCATAACCCAAGCAGAAATATTTTATCATCAATTTTTATCATCAATGATACCCCAAATTTTATCTATTCAGAATCAAAGTACTAAAATATCCCTTCTACACACATACTCATTCATTCATCAAACACTCCCCACCCAATATAAAATCATCATATATCAACCTTCTGAACAGATCTAAAGGCTATACCCCACCATATTCATATTAAATATCTATCTTTTTAATTCATCTCAGTATGATCATAATTAATCCCACGCTGATTACATACCACCACCCCTTTTCTTTAAAACTTTATCCAAATACCCTATTATAATTCCAACACTAAATGTACTCACTAAATCCACAGGGTCCTCTCAACCCTATTATCAATCCCACACTATATTCTATCATACAGAGTCTTCTCATATGTCTGCAAAGGAACACTCCACTGCGCCCCAACAGGAATCCTTGTTTCGCCTCAGCTTCTTCAGGGGACGACTCAGTCCCAAACCAGAAAGTAAATCAGCGTCTCCTTTCTCCCGCTTCTTCAAGGGACAGATTAAAAAATAAGCAAGCGACTCATTTCTTCCCAAGAACCTCAATTACAGAGACAAAATTAGAAAACAATTAACAGACAATCCCTCTCAAAATGATCACAATATCCTTATTCAATATTGTAATTTTGAATAGGTACACGGAAGTTACCTAGTGAAATGGAAGACGTGGAGTGATTATTTTAAGAGTGTTTCAGCAATGTTAAAGGCTCATGGAAGGTTAGAATCTACTAGATAAGGGAGCCCTGACCGACGTGCCGCAAATGCGCAGTAGAGAGCAGCTCTACCGCGCATGCGAGCACGTCGGCCAGAGCAGAGCGTGGCCCCCCCCCCCAAAAAAAAAAAAAATGGCGCCTGCTCCTTAGGAGCAGGAGCGGCAGCAGCGGCAGCAGGAGCATGAGCGGTGGTGGCGACGAGCGGGAGGAGCAGGAGCGGCGGCGGCGACAAGCAGGAGCGGCGGCGTGCGCGCGAGGGAGGGAGGGAGGAGCAGTAGCGGCGGCGATGCGCGCGCGCGAGGGAGGGACACCCCCCTGTCTGCCGGTTGTGGATGAGCTGAAAGGGGAGGGAGGAGAGAGTGAGCTGAGGGGAGGAGGGAGGAGAGAGTGAGCTGAGAGGAGGGAGGAGAGAGTGAGGAGAGAGTGAGCTGAGGGGAGGGAGGAGAGAGTGAGGGGGAAGGGAGGAGAGGGAGAATAGAGGGGGAGGTGGGAGGGAGGAGAGAGGGAGGGGAGGGGGAGGGAGAATAGAGGGGGGGAGGGGCGAGGGAGGAGAGAGTGAGGGGAGGGGGGAGGGAGGAGAGGGAGAATGGGGGGAGGTGGGATGGAGGAGAGAGGGAGGGGAGGGAGGAGAGGGAGAATAGAGGGGGGAGGTGGGAGGGAGGAGAGAGGGAGGGGAGGGAGGAGAGGGAGAATAGAAGGGGGAGGTGGGAGGGAGGAGAGAGGGAGGAGAGGGAGAATAGAGGGGGGAGGTGAGAGGGAGGGAGGAGAGGGAGAATAGAGGGGGGAGGTGAGAGGGAGGAGAGAGGGAGGTGGGGGAGGGAGAGAGGAGAGGGAGAATAGAGGGGGGAGGTGAGAGAGAGGGGGGAGGAGAGAGTGAGGTGGGGGGAGGGAGGAGGAAGTGGGAAGGAAATAGACCGAAATTTTTTTTTTAAATGTAGCCCATTGTTACGGGCTTAACGGCTAGTTTATTATATACAAACAATTGTGAGCTATGGTATTTGCACAAAGAACTTTAATATAATGTCTTTATTATAAGTTGAATCACAGTTAAATTGGTGAATAGCCGCTGCTGTTATGAGAATATTGGAGGAAGTGAGTTGTGAATTGAATAAGGATATTGTGATAATTTTGAGAGGGATTGTCTGTTAATTGTTTTCTAATTTTGTCTCTGTAATTGAGGTTCTTGGGAAGAAATGCGTTGCTGGCTTATTTTTTAAGCTGTCCCTTGAAGAAGTGGGAGAAAGGAGACGCTGATTTACTTTCTGATTTGGGACTGAGTCATCCCCTGAAGAAGCTGAGGTGAAACAAGGATCCTTGTTGGGGCGCAGTGGAGTGTTCCTGTGCAGACATATGAGAAGACTCTGTAAGATAGAATATAGTGTGGGATTGATAATAGGGTTGAGAGGACCCTGGTGGATTTAGTGAGTACATTTAGTGTTGGAATTACAATAGGGTATTTGGATAAAGTTTTAAAGAAAAGGGGTGGTGGTATGTAATCAGCGTGGGATTAATTATGATCATACTGAGATGAATTAAAAAGATAGATATTTAAAATGAATATGGTGGGGTATAGCCTTTAGATCTGTTCAGAAGGTTGATATATGATGATTTTATATTAGGTGGGGAGTGTTTGATGAATGAATGAGTATGTGTGTAGAAGAGATATTTTAGTACTTTGATTCTGAATAGATACAATTTGTTGGTGCTATTTTGGGGTACAATTGATGATAAAAATTGATGATAAAATATTTCTGCTTGGGTTATGCTATTTTGCACATGTCTGTACTGATATTGTATCATTGACTAATAAATGTATTTGTGATACTGTATCTATATAAATAAAAATGTTAAATAGTTTGTACGAAATCGCTAATCTCAGCAACCACTGAACCAATTGCTTTCAAATTTGGACACAAGCTTCACCTCACAAACGGCAAGGTTCTTCTACACTTACCTTACATATATGTCACACCGGGGGCTGGTAAAAAAGTTTTAAAATTTGGTTCCACAAAACAGCGACATCTGGTGGACGTAAGCGTAAGCTCTTACACCTTGCACAAACGCTCACACCCCACACACATGTGACCAATGTTTGGGATTCACACACCCTCCGAGCAGACACAAATCCACCCTCCTCACCCCCCCCCCCCGCACACATGTCAATTGTACTTATGTCACACACCCTCCAAAAACACACAAAAACCCACAAAATTCCAGCATGCTACACCGGGAGGCCACTAACATGCCACATGTTTGCAATTCTCACACCCTACAAACTCACACACAAACACCCTCCTCACACCCCCCACGCACATGACTTTTGTACTTACTGCCCACACCCTCCGAATGCACGCAAAACTGCAGAATAGTTTGGGCTGCTCCAGCAGGGAGGGGGCAACACCACTCCATCACACATCGCATACACTATGGCCGTTGGCCGCCAGCAATCAAAATGGCGCCAATGGCTCTTTCCCTTACTAGGACACTCGGGAACTCCAATGGCGGCAGTAGCCCATGTGACATAGTAAGGGCGAGGGCCCATCGACGCCATTTTCTGAACTGGCAAACGGCTCACCTTCGCCCTTACTATCTCAGCGAGACGACCACTCCCATTGCTCCACCCCACTGATAGAGTAAGTTCTAACAGCCGTCGCAGACAGTTTCAGTGCTGGCTGCCGAGGGCCCGGAGCCAATACTTCTATGCCGGAACAAACACCCGCTCCACCGACTACCATTTTTGACAGGTATCAGCGGGCCTGCAAAGGGGGGGGGGGGGGGCGTAGGGATGTTCTTCCGACCATGTTCGGGGGAGGGGGGCCAGGGGGCGGTTCCGAGATTCTGCAACTATTGTGGGTTAGTCTATTTTGCCGGCCTGGGGGGGGGGGAGAAGGGTGGGGGAGGCTTATACAAACACAACGTTTCTGTGGGGATACCTTTGGAGTACAAAGGGGGAGGGCACACACAAACACATACACAAAATATGCACCATCTCGGAAAGGCTCCAAAAGAGCCCTCCCCAGAATACTACACCACATAGGGAGTGCAAAATTTGTTTAGCACACCCCTATTTTGTATACCCACAAGTATTGCAAAATTAAACATATTACAGACATCCCCATTCTCTTTTCTTTCTTTTCCACTTAACCTGGCTCTGCCACAGCAATGTGTGGCCGGGTACAGCTAGTTTGTGAATAAAACAATAGACTATTTATGATGTAAGTTTGTCATTGAAGAAAATATTGTTTATGCCGGAATGAATATATATTTTAAAGCATTCATAATTATCATATAGATTCTCTATATACTTGTGTGTCTGGTAAAGAATTAGGGGATCTGTGTTCTCTCTTTATGTTATTATCATATCAGGTTGCCTACATTGAGAGTTGATAGTGGGTTGTGTTACACATTATTTGCTCATTATTGTTGACTGTTAAAATAATTTTTGATATGGAGGATATGTATAGCTTGTCTGAACAAGCTGCTTCTGAAATATTATCTGGGTTCAGGTTGTTGGAAGAAACAGAGAAATCTGAAGGGGGTGACTGGAATGAATTGATTAAGAACAAGAAAAAACTTATACGCATGGAATTACATGCTGCTACATTAGGCGTATATTGTTTTGCCAAATGGATCCATAGAGGTCTCCATATGAATAAAGAGCCATCGCTATTTGCTAACAATGATGAGTTTGTAGCGAAGTGGAATGCAATTTTAAACAAATGCTCTCATGATCTTATGGTTCTTATAATTTCTAGGATTAAAACCCAGATCACTTCCTTTAAGGAGAAAATATGTAATGAGGCAGAAGTCTTACAAAATATGTTATCTAAAGAGATTTTTGATACCCAGATTGATGAGACTCAGAAAGCTTGATTCATTTCGATTGGAAATAAAAAAAATTAAAAGTACAGAAATATCACCGTGATGAAAGAGATTATACCACGGGCTATGTGTATGTTTGGATGCAGGCAAATCGGAGAGGAAAGAATAGAGGTAAAAATGATTTCTCATCCTCTGATGAGTCTTCCGACGAGGAGAAGGATGCTTATAGGTGGAATGACAGTGGGTGTAAGGTGGATTTTGTAAGGAATCAAGGTACTGAAGAGGTATCAGATAGTGCTCATGAAAGTGATGACAGGATGTCTTTTTTAGGAGGAAGGGGCATTACAACAGGGGCATGTACAACACAAGAACCAAAAGACCATCTTTAAATCGGGATCCATACAATTTCAGAAGATGAATAGTATTGATAGAATGGAGGATAATATTGTATTTAATTTATCCTCTAAAGAGTTATCCAGTGAAATGGTTAATGTTCTCAATAAAGGTTTATCGTTTAAACCTACATACAGATAAGATCCGTTTCTTACTTGGGTGGAACTTACAAAGTTTTTTAGAAGAATCAGGCTTAAGGATTTTTTTTAAGGGCCACGACTTAAACAACGTAAATTTGTGAAAACTTCTGGTTGGATGCCAAAAGATCCTACTAATCCTCTGATCTTAGCATTTGAGGCTTTGGTATTTCAAGATATTGAGAGATTGGAATTATCTCGAGAAAATTTGGAATTTAATATTTCCAGAACTGAATTGACTGCTATTCAATCTTTAAAACAGGATAAAATGTTGGTGATCAGTGCTGCTGACAAGGGTGGGGCAGTTGTTGTGCAGAGTAGGCAGGATTATGATAAAGATGCTTTCAGACAATTAACAGATAGTAAATATTATAGTGTCTGTTCTGAGGATCCAGTGGTGAATCTGAGTATTCATATTAAAAAAATACTGGAAGATGCAGTACAACAGAAAGCTATCTCTAAAAAAGAATATTTGTATATGTTACCAGATTTTCCAGTGGCACCATATATATATTTCCTCCCTAAAATACATAAACCTTTGTCCACACCACCTGGATGGCCTATTGTGTCAAGTATTGGCTCAGTTTTTGAACCCATTGCGAAATTTATAGACAGCTTGTTGCAGGATCATATATAAGAGATTCTACCAATTTTTAGGGTGCCTTAATGAGATAGGGGTGATGGGACTTAATCAGCGATTTGTAACTGCGGATGTAACCGCATTTTATACTAACATCCCTCAGGTTGAGGCTGTTAAGGTGGTTACTCAGGTTTTGACTGAAAGGGTAAGAAGTAATGAGATTTCCTCAGTGAGGATGGGTTACATTGTACAATTAGCAGAACTCATTCTGTGTGAGTTATATTTCATATTTCAAGGGACCTTTTATAAGCAGGTGACTGGGATCCCTATGGGCTCGCCAGTTGCCCCCTCAATCGCCTGTCTATATATGTCGCAGTTTGAGGAGAAGTTCATTTATTCTAGTCAGTTTTTCTCGCGGATTAAATGTTATAAGAGGTTCATTGATGATCTTTTCTGAATTTGGCATGGTGATGAATTATCATTACAGGAATTTGAATTGTGGTTGAATTAATCTGATATTAATCTTCAGTTTACTTTTCAACATAGTGAGAATGATATTAGTTTCCTTGATATAAGGATACGATGTATGAACCAGAAGACTGAGACTACAGTATTTGTGAAGAAAACGGGTGGAAATTCTATCTTCCACTTTGAGAGCTTCCATCCTAGGAGACTTAGAGAGAGTGTCCCTGTTGGTCAGTTTCTTAGATACGGGAGAATCTGCTCTTCGGTTGATGAATATTGTTGAGACCGGTGTTTTTCGTGTGCCTATGGGCCTCAGCCCGACCCAGACCTTCCGGACCAAGCCAAGGGTTGACGGTGGCTCCGCGTGGTTGAACAATCGTGCCCTCGGCCAGGCCGGCAAGCTCCCATGGCCAACATCCAAGGATGATGGAAGGTGAATGGTCCTCCGACCATTCCGGGCCCTTTCAGACCTGCTGCAAGCAGCATGGAGCAGCAGGCCTGGCCTGGGGTTGAGGGCAGACGGACCTTGACACGAAGACTTGGATTGATGCAATGGCATCACATGGCACGAAGACTCTGGGTTGAAGCAACGGCATCACATGGCATGAAGACTCAGGTTTGATGCAACGGCATCACATGGCATGAAGACTCAGGGTTGATGCAACAGCATCCATGGTGAAGACTTGGGTTGATGCAACAGCATCACATGGCATGAAGACTCAGGGTTGATGTGACGGCATCCATGGCGAAGACTTGGGTTGATGTGATGGCATCACATGGCACAAAGACTCTTGACATCCACATAGGCAATGCAAGGCATAGACATTGGCACTGTCTCTCAGGGTGCCCTACTCAGGCCACCCGCGGGACTGAGCCGCGGATCACCCTGTCCCAGTACGCGCCCTACACAGCCCCCAGAGGCTGGTCACGGACCACGATGGGAGCGGGACAGCACAGGAACACACATCTGGGACTTGATGGCTCAGGAGCACAGGACAACCGTCCACCAGCAGGCTAGTCCACTCAGGAGTACTGCATCTGAGGGACCCCTGGCCTACCGGACCAGAAGGCTCGAGAGCGTTGAAGGCGAGAAGGAGGAAGGAACATCTAGGAAGGCAGGAACACCAGGACATAGGAGAATGAGACACCTGGACGAGGACCTCAGGCATGAAGACATGACATGGTAGAACAAGAAGATGTCATGATGAGGAGCTCCACAAAACAAGAAGACCTTACACAGGCTGTGGCAGGCCGGAGCCTCCAGAGCGAAGACTCCACGACGATGCAAGGCCAGGAACAACAGACGGAGCAGCCCTTTATAGGGCTGAAGCAGGAAACAGTCAGCAAGGTGGGGCCAAGACACTTCCTGTGTCTGGCCCTTTAAATGTAGAAGGAAGACGCGGCCGTGCGCCTAGGAGCAGGAAACAGAGGCTGTGCAGGACCATGGCCAGCGGCCTGCACAGCGTCTGTGCATCAGATGCAGGGCAGGGCCTGAGAAGCAGGCCCTGACGTCGGCAGTGGCTCGAGCCGCTGCTAGGAGCCCCGGGGGCGGCTCCAGCCGCCGGATGGCACCGGGCTTGCGGCCTAGCGCCGCGAAGAAGGAAACAATGTCAGGGGCACTCCCAGCCCCGAAGAGGGTGGAAAAGTCTGCTGCTCCGGCCGCGGTAAAGACTGGGAGCACGGGCGGCCTCCGGGCTGCGTGGGCCGGCCGACAGCGGCTTCCTGCCATGTCGGCGAAGAAAATGTGGTGAGTCCGTGAGCCTGCTCGCAGGGAGACCCGCGGGTAGAGTTCATAACAAATATAAGGTTAGGGCTGATTACTTATCCCCAAAATTCTTGGCATGTGGGTATCCTAAGAAAATTGTGAAACATGCATTTAAACATGGTCTGTATGCTCAGAGGGAGGATTTACATTTGAAGGCTAAGAAAGATCCATTGGATAGGATTGTATGTTGCTTAACGTATTCTGTGAGATGTGCGTCCATTCAAAGAATTATTAATAAACATTGGAGTTTGCTTAACACTATTCCAGGGTGTGAGGAACGTCCGGTGTTTGCTTTTTCCAAGGGTCAAAATTTAAGGGCTAGAATGAGTAAGATGGATGACAGAAAGTTTCTGATTGTGGAAACGGAGGATATATGCTCTGGGTGTTCAGTGTGCCTGAATAGGTTGAAGTTGGGTAGTTATCAATTTGATGAGAATCGTGAGCCTTATATATTTAAGGAGGATTTCTCCTGTACAGCAAGGAGGGTTGTTTATGGTATTGTATGCCCTTGTCAATTGTTGTATATTGGACACACCAAATGTCAGATTAGATCACGCATTATTGAGCATAAGATTAATTTGAGGATCAAAAGAGAAGGGGCACCATTGGTGGCACACTGGCATCAATTGAAGCATGAGGTTAATCAACTTCAATTTTTTGTGATCACTCAATTAAAGCCCAAAATCCAAGGAGATGTTACAAGCATGTTGTGGAAGCTTGAGCAAAAGTTTATATTCTGGTGGCGATCGGTTCAACCTTATGGCTTGAATGTGGGGATTGATTGGGAAGCATTCTATAAATAGTTTGATTGTTATTGGATTCGGTTTAATTGTGTGGTGAATGGTTTTGTTATTATTGTGTGGGTTTATGTATTGGTGTGCTTGTGAGGTGTTTCAAATGGTTTTCCCATTGTTATGTGGGTTTTGGAAGTGGCAAGATATGTGTGAGGTAGTTAAAATGGGTGTGTTTTATGTGGGTGTGATTTATGAATGGTATGCTTGTTGTGTTTTGTTGAGAATTGGTATGTTTGTTTTGTGTGGTCATGGTATTTGAGTAATGGTTTGAGTTATGATTGGTATGTTTGCTGTGCTTCATTGAGAATTGGTATGTTTGCATAGTGTGGTCAGGGTATTTGAGTAATGGCTTGTTGTGGTTGTCGTGAATGGGTATGTTAATACTAATTTATGAGGTAGTGATGTTGGCTTTGTATTTATGCGTCAGATGCATGGTGGTGTTACTGGGTGTTTTTGTATGGGTGTGGGTGAGTTGGAATGTTTGTGTTGAAGTTGCGTTGTGAATGAACATATTGATATACATTATGTGTCTCTCACCAAATTCAAAAAAGGAGTCAAAACTTAGCTCTTCAAGCAAGCCTACCCCGATACAAACATAACGTAGACCTTTAGCCTAAACAGTTCTCGTTATTGACCTTCCACAGCCAGCCCCCCCCCCCCCCCTCCACACCTTCCACCTCTAGCACCTCCCTACCTCATCTTTTTCCCTGATTCTCTGGTACGCTACCTTCCCCTTCCCTGAATCCTGTTTGGTACACCATCGACCCACGAATTCTTAGTTAAGATAACATTGTATTGACTGTATAAAGTTCTTTCCCCCGACATCTCTGCCCCTTTTGCTCACCTAGCCCTCAAATATCTGTTTTATAATGCCTCCTTTGTATTTAGTTCCATTTTTGTTTTACCTCTTTGTTTTGTTTTGACTACAATTTGGTTTTTTGTTCTTTGTATTTCCTCTTATCAGTTCAATGTAAGCCAGCATGATGTGCCTTACGAATGTCGGCAAAGAAAAGCCTTTAAATAAATAAATAAATAAATAAATAAATAAATACATGTGTTGTGAATGGGTATGTTGTCATATGTTATGAGGTTGTGGTGACAATTTTGTTCTCATTGGTTGGTTGTGTGTGCGTCGGCTGTGGGGTGGAGTTATTGGGAATGGGTTATGAATGTTTGCGTTGTGAATGGGCAAGTTGTTATACGTTATGAGGTAGTAGAGATGGTTTTGTCCTCATTGGTTGGTTGTGTGTGCATTGGTTGTGGGGCAGGGTTATTGGGTGTGGTTGATGAATGCTTCCTTATAAGACGCCATTTGGTTACCATCGCCTTGCTGTTCCGATTCGCTGTATTGAGAGACGGGCTCTGGTTGGAGTGAGATAGTGGTTGGTATACTGAGAAGTGAATTTGGTGGAGTTGTGAAGATATACTGAAAAGTGAATTCTAGAAAATCATGAAGGTAAGATTGGATTAATGAATTGTAGCATTTTTTGTCAACTTGAGCTTTTTGGAAGTTTTTGTGGCGGGTGTTATCTTGTGTACTTTGTTTTTGAATAGGTACACGTGAGTTACCTAGTGAAATGGAAGACGTGGAGTGATTATTTTAAGAGTGTTTCAGCAATGTTAAAGACTCACGGAAGGATATAATTTATTATATACAAACAATTGTGAGCTATGGTATTTGCACAAAGAACTTTAATATAATGTCTTTATTATAAGTTGAATCACAGTTAAATTGGTGAATAGCCGTTGCTGTTATGAGAATATTGGAGGAAGTGAGTTGTGAATTGAATAAGGATATTGTGATAATTTTGAGAGGGATTGTCTGTTAATTGTTTTCTAATTTTGTCTCTGTAATTGAGGTTCTTGGGAAGAAATGAGTCGCTGGCTTATTTTTTAAGCTGTCCCTTGAAGAAGTGGGAGAAAGGAGACACTGATTTACTTTCTGATTTGGGACTGAGTCGTCCCCTGAAGAAGCTGAGGTGAAACAAGGATCCTTGTTGGGGCGCAGTGGAGTGTTCCTGTGCAGACATATGAGAAGACTCTGTAAGATAGAATATAGTGTGGGATTGATAATAGGGTTGAGAGGACACTGGTGGATTTAGTGAGTACATTTAGTGTTGTAATTATAATAGGGTATTTGGATAAAGTTTTAAAGAAAAGGGGTGGTGGTATGTAATCAGCATGGGATTAATTATGATCATACTGAGATGAATTAAAAAGATATATTTAATATTAATATGGTGGGGTATAGCCTTTAGATCTGTTCAGAAGGTTGATATATGATGATTTTATATTGGGTGGGGAGTATTTGATGAATGAATGAGTATGTGTGTAGAAGGGATATTTTAGTACTTTGATTCTGAATAGATAAAATTTGTTGGTGCTATTTTGGGATATCATTGATGATAAAAATTGATGATAAAATATTTCTGCTTGGTTTATGCTATTTTGCACATGTTTGTACTGTTGTTGTATCATTGACTAATAAATGTATCTGTGATACTGTATTTGTGAATAAAACAATAGACTATTTATGATGTGTTTGTCATTGAAGAAAATATTGTTTATGCTGGAATGAATATATATATTAAAGCATTCATAATTATCATATAGATTCCCTATATACTTGTGTGTTTGGTAAAGAATTAGGGGATCTGTGTTCTCTCTTTATCTTATTAACATACTCACAGGGCCAGTCTCTCATTTCTTTGGCTGCTGGCTACACAGCAGGGCTTCTTCTTCTGCCACCGACTCCAGAAAATGCCGATGGCATTGCTGGGCCTCTTTTTCTTCCACTGGCCTCTTCCAAAGGACCTTGCTTTTGCTGGTGGTTAGTGGAAACCTCGCCAACATGTCACTGCTCTGTACCTCCACAGGACCTTCTTGCTGGTGGCAATGGCACCCCTCCCCCTATTGTCACCTGGGGCGGACTACCCCCCTTGTCCCCCCTTAGTATGCTTCTGCTTCTTTGTCCCCTGATGCAAAACCAGGCTAGTATTTTCTTTCCACTCCCCACCAAATAGATGGTTACTCACTGGAACCTCTGATGAGCTACAGGAAAACCCATCAGAAATGTCTTCAAGATTCTCCAAGCCCAAGGCTGGCACCCTCTATCATAGTGTAGGCCAGGGTCCTAATCCAGCAGAGTCCTTACCCTTGTAAGTTTAGGTGTAACCTGCAGCTTCTGAGCAGTCTTGTTCTTAGGCATCTAGGTATTTAGTGGAAAATTCCAAGTCCAGTGGCGTATCGAGGGTCTGAGGCACCCGGGGGCCAATGTATTTGTATGCCTCTCCAACGTCACCCCCATTCTTCTTGTACTAATGCTTAAGGTCACAAATAATCAGTGGTGTCTCTATACAGAAGTTGGGGGGGGGGGGGGGGAGCCAAAATGACATTTCCTTATATCACACCCACCTCCATAGCATGGCCCCCTACTTTAAAATTGGCTATAAAAAAATCTCAATAAGAAAGTCCAAAGGGTTTTCTGCATAATTTTAAAAAGCTGGATAGTTTCACACATCTAGTGAAACTACTATTTAAATTATTTGATAGCCTCATTCAACTAGTTCTATATGGCTATAAAAGTGAAGTCTGGAATGTATACAGGAAGGGAAAGAATACCAATATAAATCCTGTACCTCCAGTTCTACGCATCCATACAAATTCCCCCAACAATGGAGCTTGGATGTTTCCCTTACAGCTTATCACACAAAATACATATTTTCAAATTCTGGTTTCATCTCACAGTGGGGCCGATGCAAAAATCTTTGCAGAAAGCGGACGCTGATTTTTCAGCGCCCGCTGAGCCAAACGGTTTCGCTGGGATTCGCTCATCTGCCCTGACCCCGCCCACCTGACTACATCATCTTTGGGGCCGGAGGCTTTAAAAGTGATGCACTGACCGCATGTACCTCCTTTCGGCCCTTTCTCCTCTCACGGACCGCTGCCTCCCTGTGCTTTCAACATTGACCTGCCGGGTTCAGGGAGAGCTAGCTGAGCCACGCGGTTTCACTAGGATTCGCTCGTCTGCCCTGACCCCGCCCACCTGACTACATCATCTTTGGGGCCGGAGGCTTTAAAAGCGCCGCACTGACTGCAGGTGTTGCACGCGACTAAGGGGCTTGCCCCTTAATGCACCCCTTTGTTCTCCCCTTTTTGCTCCCTGAATTGTCCCTCCACCCCACCCTCCACACCCCTCCTTATCCATCCTATTCCTTGCCGTAAATAAACATATGCCTTGCGATATCACTTTACAGTATTTCTCCTGAAAAAACCTGCATTGTTGTTTTAGAATTCTCCCTTTGTTCCTTAATACTGCTAGAGTAACTTATTCTGTTCTAAATTGCTTACATTCCATCTAATCACACTGTGTTCTCATTTGGCTCCACATATCTCTCCTCTTCACTTACACCCTCCTTCATTGCAACCTACATTCCCTGAACTGCAATATTCTGTAATGGCAGCCTTCCCCATCCCCCACATCCATTACCCAACCCTCAGACTCTCCCTCCCCCACCTCCACAACTCCTCCCCCAGGCACAAGTCCCTCACCCCCATTCTCATATCCCCTCTGACGCAACTCTTAGGCCTCACTACCCTTTCCATAGTATTATTCAACGCACAATCCCTCTCCAAAAAATCCCCCGTCCTCAATGACCTCCTAATTGACTGCAAGCCTGACATATGTGCCGTCACAGATACATGGCTTAAAGACTTGGACGTTGTACTCCTTAGCCAGCTCCCTACATCTTCATATGAGATCTTCTCCATCCCAAGACCCAAGAAAAGAGGCGGAGGCCTCCTCTTCGCTGCCAAAAAATCTTTAAAATTCAAACCCATGCATTTCGACACCCCGTCTAAACTTGAAATCGGTCTGTTTAAACCCCTGGATCTACAAGTTTGCCTAGTCTATGCCCCTCCTGCCTTCCTTGACTCCAACCCTTCTCCGCTTATTGAATTTTTCACTGACAACATCAATATTGATACCCCTGCCATCATACATGGAGATTTTAATCTCCATGTAGACTCCTTACCACTTATATCATCATACAATGCCTTCCTCGCTTCCCTTCATGCTATAGGATTTCAACAAATCATATCATCCCCCACCCACAAAGCTGGGCACACCCTAGATCTGATATATATCAATTCCTTCATCCACGCCAATAACACCCCCTCCTGCACTCCAGTCCCCTGGTCTGACCACTTCCTCATAGAATCACTCCTCTCTCTCAATGCCCCGACCTCCAGTAACTCTGCCCAAAGCTCCACCATAATGACCAGAAGGTCCTGCTCTAGTGATGATCTAATCTCAGCACTTTCAACTTCCCTGCCCAAACTTGACTGCACCGATCCAGAAGCTGCCCTAGCTTCATGGAACAACCTCACTTTGGAAATTGCCAACAAACTTTGCCCAATTACTAGACGTGAGTTAGCCCCTTCCTCTAAACATATGAACCCATGGTACAACCCTGAGCTAAAACAAATGAAAAATTAACTCAGACAGAAAGAAAGAATATGGCGTAAGGACTCAAATCCACAACACACCTTTAGTTACAAATCTGCCCTCCATTGCTACAGACTCACCACCCTTAAGTCAAAACGAGACTTCTACGCCTCAAAAATCCATGAATATATGTACAACCCCAAAGCCCTATTTTCCTATGTTGCAGGTCTCACCAAATCTGCCCCTCCTACCATACCTAAATCCGAGGCCTCCAACAAATGTGAAGAATTGGCACACTACTTCCACAGGAAAATTGTGAACCTACTCACTAGATTCCCTAACACCCCATACTCTTTCCCCCCAGGTATTGGCCCATCCACTGCCACTCTCATCTCCCTTGACCTCACATCCTCCAAGGAAATCAAATCCATTCTCAAAAAAATTAAACCTGCCTCCCACCCTACTGACACCATCCCCACCAAAGCACTCCTGTCTATTCCCAACTCCATTACCAAAGCGATAGCTGACATTATTAATTGCTCACTCTCCTCAGGCATAGTCCCCGACACACTCAAGCAGGCAGTGGTTAAACCCCTCCTCAAAAAACCTTCACTAGACCCTAATGATCCTTCTAACTTCTGTCCCATTTCAAACCTCCCGTTTATCGCCAAAATAATGGAAAAAGTAGTCAACTCTCAACTCATGGACTACTTTGAAAGCCATAATATTCTTCACACCTCACAATTTGGCTTCTGTAAGCACTTCAACACGGAAATCCTCTTACTCACCTTCTCTAATCACCTCCTCAGAGGAATGGACCAGGGCCACTGCTACCTCCTTGCCCTCCTTGATATTTCCTCTGCATTTGACACTATAAGCCATAATCACCTCCTCGCCTGCCTTGCGGACAACAGCATCTCTGGCTTAGCACTCTTGTGGTTCAAATCCTACCTGTCTAACAGAAAATTCTCTGTTAAAATAGGTAATGCTATATCCACCCCACACTCCCTCTTGCAAGGAGTCCCTCAAGGCTCCTTCCTCTCCTCCACCCTTTTTAACATCTACCTCACACCCCTCTACCAGCTCCTCTCAGAACTTGGATTAAATTTCTACTTATATACCGATGATGTGCAAATTATCATACCAGTTCATGACTCTCTCTCTGATGCCTTAAAGTATTGGGAATCCTGCCTCTCATCCATCAACTCCTTACTATCTAATCTACACCTTGCCCTAAATACCAACAAAACAGAATTGCTGTTCATCTCCCATCACCTTACACCTAAACCCTCTCTGGCAAACGACCCAGTTTTCAACTCCATCTCTGCTCAACCATCTGTAAGAGACCCAGGAGTCTTCTTAGACCAACAATTGAATTTGAAGAAATATGTTAGTTCTATCCTCAAAGAGGGCTTCTTCAAGCTCAATGTGCTAAATAAATTAAAATCTTACTACACACCCACGACTTCCGCACTGTTATTCAAGCCACCCTCTCTTCTAAATTGGATTACTGCATCTCACTCCTTTTAGGGCTCCCCTATTCCACCATAAAACCGCTCCAAATGCTCCAGAATTCCGTAGCAAGAACCATCACAAATGCCCGTAAATCAGACCACATTTACCTAATCCTTAAAGATCTACATTGGCTCCCCTTCCCCTCTCGCATCTTATATAAAACACTCACCATCATCCATAAATCTATATACACTCACAACTCTAACTGGCTTGATGTTCCTTTCAGCACTACACATCTGAATCGACCCACCAGAACAATCCACAAAGGAACCCTCCATGTGCCATCCCTCAAAAAAGCACACCTCTCCTCTACAAGGGACCATGCCATCTCAATTGCTGGTCCTTCATGTTGGAACTCCCTGACCACAAATCTCCGTCTAGAACAATCCACCCCCAAATTCAAAAAGAAATTAAAGATGTGGCTTTTTAAACAGGCCTACCCTGACTAATCTCACTGCTCGCATTCCCTGAAATGACCTCGCCATCCGTCTTGAACCCATGCATATTGTATTGATTCTGTATGCTGTTTACGTATATGGTTATTCTTGATAGTTATCTCTGTTATTGACACTTTTACATATTTATTTACCTGTTACACTGTATGCTACCATCCGGCCTCCTTTCTCTCTTTGATCCCATCCCTAGTCTCTGTTTTATGTATTTTCCTGCTTTTTGTTTGAATGTGAACCGATATGATGCACCCACTAATGCCGGTATATAAAAGTTATAAATAAATAAATAAATAATAGCAGCGCAAACACCTTCCACTGCCAGACATGTTGTGAACATAAAACCCCACAAAAAGATACTCAAAATCTATAGAGCAAATCTATTATAATACAAAAGTAGTAACACCAAGGACTTAAACAACCCTATTTGTGAAAAAGCACAGGTAAATAAAATATTACACTGGTCCCAGAATACCAATACACCACCTACTGGGGAAACAAAACAAACCCGATTGCTATAGATCTCTACACAGACACTACACACTAGCAGAATCTCTCCCTATGGCTACACACTCAGAGAAGACAGACCCTCACCAAATACAGCATAAAGGATCAAAAATTAGAACCAGCAATATGCAGACAAAAACTGAAATGAAAACCTGAAGAAGCCACACTCTGTATGTAACAAAGGTAAAACAGAACCATCATTCCTCATAAAATAAATAAAATCAGAAAACATAAAGCAGCAATTATAATAGTAAAACCATACTAATAAAAGAATATTTTAAAACTACTGACAATTAGAATAACTTCAATTAATTAAAATAATTTGCATTCTTAAAAATTTCCCAAGCACCTTAAAATATTTCAAAACAGCATGTATATCAAATAACACCCATTAATTAAAACTAATATGAATTTTTAAAAAGCCTTTGCTGTCCATACCTTGAAATCTTATTTTTCAGTCACCCTAAGATTGAAGAGGATTAGGGGAAGCGCATACTCGCAGGAGTCTGGAAGTCCAAGTTCTCACAAATAAACATAAATTCCCTCTTTACTCTATATAAAATTGTGACAAATCTTCCAAATTTCCCTGCAACTATGGCAGCCTGATACTAAATGTTTACAGATACTATTCTAAATGATGTCTTTCTACTATAAATGAAACAAAAGGTTAGGAAATACTTGAAACACATTCTTTTCCATCACTACAAAATAACAAATCACTGCTTTCTCGGCACTGCTATATAATTACTATTCTACAGACTATGGCTATGAGGCTCCCTCCCATCTATCTGCAACTGATCTTTACTTTGTGGCAGAAGTCATGTGACTCGGGTAGGAACCTCACCGCATTGCTAGGTCCTTCTGTCTTTTCTCGCGCTGCCTGTCTGACTGTATACAAAAAGATATCCTTTCTTTTATACCTAATTTAAAAAGTTCATGAGCAGTTGATCCCCTGCTCCTCATTGGCTCTGGTCCGGGATTACAAACCCCCCCCCCCCTTTCCCAAGTTCTGATTCCAAGAACTGCCATAGGTCCATTCAACTCAAAATTTTCCTTCTGTGGTAATATCCATTTAATCCTAGCAATTGTAGCCAGGTCCGCTTGATGTCACTGCAGTTTAGGGGATAATACCACTGGTTTACAGCCATGGCACCCCTCCCTTCCTTTGTAGTGGAGCCAGATGGTAATTTAACATTTTCATAGGTGAGAAGGACTTCTGTAGACTTCAAAGGAAAGAATTTGCATTGGCTTCTCTCTGTCTGTCAAGTAAATCACATGTTACCATTTGCCTCTATGGTTCTCCCCTTTGCAATTTAATTCACCTTTGCTAGTCAGAGCAAGAACAATATCTTAAACTTCTGACTTCCAATTATACATGAGGATTGGAGAAGACTGGGAGCAGCTGCACCCCCCTTACCCTGGCACCATTGCCCCACCCACCCCCACCCCATATGTCACTACCAAGGTTTTTACTCCTGGCTTTCTTCTAGTGGAATCTCAAACAACCCCTGACTCAGGAGAGCTAAGGCTTTATATTATCTCTCCTTATTACCAGGCCCTTAAGGGGAAGTATCCCCCTTATCTGGCAGAGATGTGAGCGACGCCCCTTGACCCTGAAAATGGCCCAAGCCTCTGGAAGATTCTTCTCTTATTTCCAACTGACCTCTGGCCTCAGTGCACATCCTGTGCACTTCCAGCAGATGTTTACTTAGAGAGATTAAAAGATTTATAGTACCCAGGACTCCTTGCAAAAGGAACCCTTTCTGTTATCTGTACCCCTGCTAACATAGCCATTATTCATCTTTCTGTGGTATAGGGGCCAAACATATATTTAAAAAATGGTCTTGTCCTCCTGTTTTACTGTATATGCTATTTTTTCTTCCATTTGAATTTTTGGATTCCTGATTACTTTCCCAGCTTCTACTGGCTTTTCTAGATATTGTTGCCTGTCTTGCATGTCTGTGATCTCTTGTAGTTTATGAATGCTAACTTTTTCTCTATAACCTTTTCATCTGCTTCTTTAGAAAACCATAGTAGAAAAACTAAATTAATTCTTTGTTTCAGTCTTTACTGAGGAGATTAATTGGGAGATACTTATGGTGGACACATTCTTTGAGGGTGATAATTTGGAGGAACTGAAACAAATCATGGTGAACCATAAAGATGTAATAGTGTTACCAGTTTTTGTGAGGGGAATTAGCTCTAAGGGTGGTAACATTTCCAAAATATACAATCAGATTTGCAACTGAGACCAAATAATTCTTGGAGACTAGAACAAACGAATATGTTATTACAAAGACTTATCATGCTACAAATTGCAGCATATAATCAGATTATAGCATATGATTATAATGAGATTTGGATATTTTGTATTCACTCAATGTTGCAATGGCCGGCCGTGGAGCCTCATGGCTGGCCACACTCACCCTCCAAGCAAGTCCAGGCCTCCCGAGTGGCTCCCCGAGCCACTACCGGCACTGCCCCTCAGCGCGGCAGGGAGCCAACCCTGCTGTCGCTGTGCTGTTGGCATCTGCTGCTGCTAGGCGTGTGCGCAGCTTTCAACCAGATTTAAAGGGGCCATGGTGGGAAAACCACCCATGGCCCTGGATGTTGACCTCGACCCTAAACGCTATTTAAGGCAGCCTCTGCTGCCCCATCCTTGCCTCAGCAACAGGTCCCATTCTGCTCTGAGCTGCTGGTTGCTCCTTCTCCATGTCTTCCTGATCCAGCCCTGCTCTATGTGTTCCTGAATCAGCTCCTGTTCCATGTGTTCCTGATCCAGCTCCTGTTCCATGTGTTCCTGATCCAGCCCTGCTCCATGTATTCCTGAATCAGCTCCTGTTCTGTGTATTCCTGATCCAGCTCCTCTTTCATGTGTTCCTGATCCAGCTCTGCTCCATGTGTTCCTGATCCAGCTCCTGTTCCATTTGTTCCTGTTTCCGCTCCTGTCCCTGTTCCAGCTCCTCGTCCCCTCGGCTTGCTCTCCTGGTTCTTGACTCAGCCCATCCCTGGATACTGCATTGTCTGCTGCTTGTCCTGACCACTTGCCTGCTCACCATCTCTTCTGCTAGCCACCTGCCCTGACCTCTGGCCCGTCTCCTTTTCACTGCCGGCCTGGACCAATGGTACATCTGACCTCATTTCTGCCTTCTGCCTTCAGGATAGTCTTTGCCTGGAGACCCGCTCCTAAGTCCTGCCAGCCCCGGAACCCAAGGGCTCAACCTGCGGTAACGAGGGATAGTATAGGTGAAGGTCCGGTTGTGTCTTCACCACCTGCGTCTGCCTCCTGACAATGAGGACCTATAGGAACCTCTCTCCTATAAGTGGCACCAACCTCGTCTCAGCCCAGGGGTCCACCACTCCGCACAATACTCAAGATATTTAGAGATAGGATATGTAAACAGAAAGCAAGGTAAGAACATAAGATATGCCATACTGGGTCAGACCAAGGGTACATCAAGTCCAGTATCCTATTTCCAACAGTGGCCAACCAAGTCACAAGTACCTGGCAAGTATTCAAACATTAAATGCATAGATCCTTATTGAATAATTGCAGCTTATGGACTTTTGATCTAGGAACTTATCCAAACCTTTTTTAAACCTAGCTATACTGACTGCCGTAACCACATACTCTGGCAGTGAATTCCAGAGCTAATTATGCATTGAGTGAAAAAGAATTTTCTTCGATTTGTTTTTTTTTTTGTTTAAACAATTTTTATTGGGTTTTCAAAAACATACAACATCACAGAGACGGGTGTGTTCAGATCCCTCTCCGCAGTAAACATACCCAACAAATAAACAACCTATCCATCCCCTCCCCCCGCCCTCCCATCTCCTCCCCACCACCCTCTCCCCCCTTAACCCCTCTCCTTACAGAACAGACATATGCAATAAGACAATGTACACAAGATCATCGAAATGACGGACCTAAAGAAGCCCGACTCCAGTCAATCATTCTGTATCAGACTCCGGGCGCGGTGCGGAAGCCGCTGAAGGTAAGGGTTCCAAATGTTGGAGAAGAAGCGTCGTCTACCTGGAGAACCGCGTGCCGCCATGCTTTCCATAGTCATCATAGCATGGAAATGGTTCCTCCAAGCCCCAAAGGACGGGGCATTCGAGGACCTCCAAACCTGTAATATGGTCTTCTTCCCCACCAAGCTTGCCTTTTGTAACAGCAGGCGAGAACCAGGATCCCGAACGCGAAGTGGAGAAATGCAGCCAAATAAAAACCACAATGGGGAAAAGGGCAAGCCCACATCAAGCAGATCTGCCATATAATCCACAATTCTACGCCAAAGCCTGTGTATCGGGGGGCAGGTCCAAAAAACATGAGACAAAGAGCCCTCCACATTTAAACAGCGAGTACACAACGGGGAAGGCGCTATGGTCAATTGAAATGCTCTTTGTGGAGAGACATAGGCCCGACTTAAAAACCGAAACTGCATTTCTCGATAGTACATATTGGAGGAGATCCTGGTTATTCGCCGAAAACATATGCGTAATATAAAGCTGGAGATACAAAAAACTCCATCCCGGTTCCAGCGCGCAACCAAGGGGGAGCAGACATCTACCTGAGTTTTTTGCCGTAAAGCCCTATAATAGCTAGAGAGGAATGGGGCACGGGGCTGCTCAAAATGAAAAATACTATCTAGCGCAGCGTACGATGCCAGCTCCTGTGCCTCGGCTGATAAAGTCCGGACATAGTGCCGAACCTGCATGTAGGGAAACGTGTGTGAGGGCCCCAAATGGTAAAGAGTTTGAACTTCCGAAAACTGCATAAACACCCCTTCTCGGGTCCACAAATGCCCCAAGCGGGTGATGCCCCTGGCTTCCCATGCACGAAACATAGTGGATTGAGAGCCAGGGGAAAACTCTGCATTACCTTGGAGTGGAAGAAAGTAAGCACAGACCATAGGAATCTGTAAAAGATTCATCAAGCGGCACCATGTTCGCCTCAGAGGCCGCGTAAGAGCTGAGGTGGTTATGAACGGGGGGGAGATGACAGGCCGCAGCCTGCAATACATAGGAAGGGGCCAACGGATGTAGAAGCGCCCGTTCCACCAGCTGAGGAGCATAATCAGAGGTTTCCAGCAACCAATTGCGGAGTATCCGCAGATTGCAGGCCAGGTTATACTGAGCTAGGTCGAGAACCCCCATTCCTCCCCTCGACCATGAATTCTGTAGCCACTTAAACGGGAGTCTGGATTTCCCACCACGCCATAAGAATCTGCGCATTGCACTCTCCACCGTGGCCAGGTCTCTTTTCCTCAAGTATAATGGCACATTTTGCAGGAGGTAGAGCCATTTCGGGAGCAGGGTCATCTTGAAAAGAGCGACTCGTCCTGCAACCGAAAGGGGCAGAGCCCTCCAAGTAGCCAATACATCTTGGGTATGACGGAGGAGATTGGGTACATTAGCTTGGTATATAGATTCCGGGTCCGAGGGAAGAAAGACCCCCAAATAGCGTAAGCTGTCCCCCGCCCACTGCAAAGGGAAGGGACCAGACCATGTATCTCTCAGGTTAGGGGGATAAGCCAAGGCCGAAGATTTGGACTCATTAAGGCGAAGTCCCGAGAATGTCCCAAAGGTCCCTATTAACTGTAAAAGTGGCGGTAACGATGATTGAGGTTTAGTAATAAAAACCAAAAGGTCGTCAGCAAAGGCTACGTATTTAAATATGGTAGCGTCCATACGAATACCTCGAATTTCCGGGGCTTCATTGATAGCGTGGAGCAGGGGTTCCAACTGCAAAAGGAACAGCAGTGGAGACAAGGGGCAGCCCTGTCTGGTACCTCTCGCTACCTGAAAGATATCCGACTGTGAGCCGTTGGCTACTATGCGAGCCTTGGGTGCACTGTAAAGAAGGTGTATAGCTTGTAGAAAAAAGCCCTCAAATCCCAAACGCTGTAACACAGAAAAAAGGTAAGTCCACTCCACTCTATCAAACGCCTTCTCAGCGTCAAAACTAATAGCCAAATAGGGGTGGGTCATCTGTTGACTCATTGTCATGGCAGATAAAATTTTGCGAATGTTAGAGATCGCATAACGGTGTCGGACAAAACCCACTTGATGTTCACCAACCAGGTTGGGCAAACAATCTGCCAATCTCTCTGCCAGAATCTTTGCTAGCAACTTATGATCGTAATTAAGCAATGATATTGGGCGATATGATTCCGGCAAAAGGGGGTCCTTTCCAGAGTTAGGTATTAAGACTATATGCGCTAGGTTATCATGTTCTGGAAAGGAACCCTGAGCGATTAATTGGGTAAACGTCAAAGTTAAAGGTGTAGAAACATAGTCTTTTAGTAGTTTAAAAAATTCTGCAGTGAATCCATCAGGCCCCGGGGCCTTGAAATTGGGGGAGCGATGGATCGCTAACCGTACCTCCATCTCTGAAATTGGGGTGTTCAACTTATCCCTTTGCTCCCTAGTCAGTTGTGGGAGCGGCAGACCCTCACAAAACCTTTGGCCTGCTGTCACATCCCCCCCATCAGAAGCATAGAGCGAGGAGTAAAAATCTCGGAAGCGTTGGAGAATAGTTGTTGTGTCCTGTACCACCTCGGTAGGGGAGGTGCTTATGGCCGGGATAAACCGGCTGGTACTAGAGGACCTAAAAAGATTGGACATCATTTTCCCGGCTTTGTTACTATATTGGAAGAGTTTAAATTTGTAGTAGAGATAGCTTTTTTTTGCCCTTTGATGGAGTAAGGAATTGAGAGCATGCTGTTTGGACAGGTAGGATGTCCGGGCATCCGCCGACTTAGATCGAAGCAGGGACGTCCTGGCCTGATGGACCTGGGCACTCAAGGTCAAAATCTGTCTGTCAAGGACCCTCCGACGTTGAGAAACATAAGATATAATCTCGCCTCTCAATACCGCCTTGGCGGTATCCCAAAACAATACGGGGTGGGAAGTGTGGGCTTGATTATGAGCTGCATATTCTTTCCATTTGCCCATCAGGAACTCTGCAAATTTCTCATCCTGAGCCAAATAGTAGGGGTAACGCCATTGTTTGGGCCCAGGAGAAGGAGTCTTAAACTCCATGTCCACCCACACCGGAGCGTGGTCAGAGACAACAATGCTCTCAATGCCTGCCTCCCGGACCCGGTGAAATGTGTGGGAACTAATGAGAAAGTAATCAATCCTTGAGAAGGAAGCGTGCGCTCTGGAGAGGTGTGTGAAATCGCGCTCAGTAGGATGGAGGGTCCTCCACACATCCAAGAGGTGGAGCTGTGATTCCAGCATGGCCGGACCACGTCCCACCCGCGCGTCCCAGCCGCGACTCTGAGAGGCATCTAACTGCGGTTCCCGAACTGTGTTGAAGTCTCCCCCTAGAATTAGGGTATCAGTCAGATAGGGAATCAGGTGGGAGTACAGTCCCCAATAAAAACGGGGGTCAAAAGTATTGGGCGCGTATAGGTTACACAACACCACCGTACAGTTGTAGAGTTCCGTCACCAAAATAAGGTAGCGACCCTGGGGATCTTTTATTTCTGCACGGATGGTGATGGGGAGTTGTTTGTGGAGCAAGATGGCCACACCCGCTGATTTAGCAGAGGCTGAAGCATATCTAACCTCTCCCACCCAGGTACGGCGAAGCTTTTCGTGCTCGGGATCGGTAAGGTGGGTCTCTTGCAAGAAAGCCACCATCGCCGAGTGTTTTATCAATAAAGAGAGCACCTTAGTTTGCTTAATAGGCGAGTAGAGGCCGCAAACGTTCCAATAAACCACCCGAGTGGAGTTACTCATAATCAAAAATTAAGCTAGAGTGAAGATCGCGCTCTCGTCTAATGTGGCTGGCGGAGGCCCTCCCAGCTAAGACCTCCCCAGAGTGTCTCCGGTCCGCAAAAGCGAATCCAAATCTGTGCACATACGTCTGTCTGTGGCTGTCATGAACCTGTAACTCCCTCCCCCCCTCCCCCACCCACCTCCCGATTCTTGCCCGGTCCCTCCCCTCAGGAATACCTCGGGTTCCCGAAAGTCTAGTTCTACTCGGGTCCCCCTCACTATGCCCCGAGAGACCCTCCCAATATCCCACCCATCCCCCGTTACGACCCCCCCCCCCGTCTCCCATTTTCTCTCGATCCGTGCCCTCAGCGCAGAGAGCTGAAGGATCTGCATCGATGTGGCCAGGCCCACCCCTTAAAGAACAGTGATCGAAACCTAGCACATCACATTTAAACAGTAAGCATAAGACATCAACCTGAAACAACCCCCAGCCCGACATATCAAACAGGTTATACTGAACAAGATAGAAGCTATCCATGACTCCAGAACCAAGCATCAGAGAAGAGAAAATAAGGTAAAATAATAAATACAGAGCCCCGAAGGAGAAAACTAGCCCACCTCGCAATCCGGAACTGGTGAAGGGCAGTAAATAAAAAGAGAAATATTTATTTATTTATTTATTTATTTATTTATTGTTTTTGTTATACCGAGTTTCATGACTAATATCACATCAACCCGGTTTACAGCTAACAATGTGTGTAGGGTAAAGTGTAACATAATAAACAAATTTCCCAATTGCAACTTTAAATACAGTAAAACAATAATAAGGATGTGAGAAAGTTACAATAAAACAGGGAAAATTAACTAGGATCAGAAAAGGGGGGGAGAGAGTGAATAAAGAGATATTTACAAATCAGACAGTTTCATCAAGTAACATAATTGTATAGCAAAGTGAGTACATATCAGCCAGTTGCATCAAGTAACATAGTTGTGAGTAAATGAGACAACGTGAGTAAATATGACTGTGGATAGATATGACGCAGTAAATAAATATAGCCAAGTGAATAAATATGAATATGACACCCAAGTGAATAGATATGACACAGTTGTGAGTGATGATAATATTGTGCTGAGTATAAGTTTGTGGTTGGTGGATTCTTATTTTTTTTTTATTTTTTTTATTTTTATTTTTTTTTATTAAAAGAAGGAATATATATATATAATATATATATATATATATTATATATATATATATATATATATATATATATATATATATATTAATATATATATTATATATTATATAATATATAATATTATATAATAATTATATAATAATATATATATTATTTAATATATATATATTAAAAGAAGGAAAACAACAAAAAAGACCCAAAGACAAACAAAGAATAGGCAGCCCCCTGAGTCCAGGCGCCAAAGAGAAGTAGTGGCATAGCAGAGCTTCAAGTGAACTGTCAAAATGTACCGTCCCAAATGTCTCAAGGAAGCATCCAAACTGGTCAGGAGTACATCTCCGACACAAACCGGAGGTAGCCAAGCAGACCCGTCCACCCTGCTGAGCAAAGCAGGCAATCCCCTGGAGAGTAGGCAGTCCGGTCGGGCAACAGTGGTCCGTTGGCCTTCGTGCCACACCACGGGACGAAAACAAGGGCTGGAGTCCGAAAGTGAAGGCACTTGAGCAAAAGAAAAAAAAAAACAAAAACACCGAAACTGATGTAGGAAGAAGGCAGCGTCCGGGCTCCAACGAGTTTGGAGGTCATAAGCAACCGCCATGGGTCAGCAACCGCCGTCAAGCTCACCGCCGCCATCTTGGTGAGGTAAAGAAGTAAGGAGCATAGAGCGGCTGAAAATCATCCATGAGCCATGGTCTCGAGAAAGCTTTGAGCTGCGGCCAGTGTATCGAAGGTATGCATTTTCTCGGTGTGCCACAGCCGAAGGCGGGCCGGGTAGAGAAGAGAGAATTTAATGCCGCGATTGTGTAGGGTTGTGCAGAGCGGCGAGAACCTCCTGCGCGCCTCAGAAATGGTCGCGGAGAAGTCCTGGAAGATTCTGATGGGGTTTGTCTGGTAAATCAGCTGGGTTTTACTGCGTGAGGCCCGCCACACCGCCGCCTTATGTGCGGAGTTGAGGATTTTTGCGATTACGAGGCGGGGCCTCCCCGAGTTATTGGGCCGAGACCCCAACCTGTGGGCCCTCTCCACGACCAATTTTCCTCGTAATTGCGGTAAGTCCAGAGCAGTCGGTAGCCAGTCTTCCAGCAGGGTACACAGGGACCCGTCCGCTATCTCTTCGGGAAAGCCCATAAAGCGCAGGTTATCCCTGCGATTCCTGTTCTCCAGGTCCTCTATCTTTTGTGTAAGCGCTGCGAGGGTTTTAGTGTGGGAGGCAATGTTGCCGGAAGCGGCCCCCGCGCCATCTTCCAACTCAGACATGCGGGATTCTATCTGGTCCAAGCGGGGGTGTAAAGCCGCAATGGAATCTCGAACCTCCCCTAACTCTGAGTGCAGCAGGGACCACTTCTCATCCAGGGCTTCTTTGATAGCCGCTTTGATCTCCGTTATCGTAAGAGCGGGGGGGTCGGCGGCAGACTCACCCTCACTAGCGCTCGCCATCTTGGCCTCAGCGGCCCGCGGTTTTTCCTTCTCCCTCCGCCCGCCTTTTGTGGTCATGCCAGGCGATGTCCTGCACCAAGTTCGAATAGTGGACATGCAATATTAAAGATAGCGTGGCTCAGCTAAATTCAAAAGCAATTGCACGGGCAGATGGGCCACGATGTACGAGGTAGGCCTGGGAGCCAGAGGCAAGCACGTCCTGCTGGCTCAGCACATCACGTGATCCCCCCTTCGATTTGTTTTAAATGTGCTACTTCCTAACTTACGGGCCAATACAGTAAAGTCCGCGGGAGAGCGGACGTTTGCCCGCTCTCCCGGCGCATGCACAGGCCACTCTCCAGTGCACGCGATTCTGTATTTAAATGAGGTCCGGCGGTAAAACAGGCAAAAGGAGGCGCTAGGGACACTAGCACATCCCTAGCGCCTCCTTTTGGACCGTAGCGATGGCTTTCAGCGGGTTTGACAGCCAACGCTCAATTTGCCAGTGTCGGTTTTCAAGCCCGCTGACAGCCACGGGCTCAGAAAAATTGAGCGTCTGGTTTTCGACCCGACAGCCGCCAGCCGACTTCAATTTTTTTTTCTTTTTTTTTTTACTTTTGGAAAGTTTTGGGTCCTCTGACTTAATATCGCCATGATGTTAAGTCAGAGGGTGCACATAAAAGCAGTTTTTACTGCTTTTCTGTGCACTTTCCCGGTGCCCGAAGAAATTATTTATTTATTTATTTATTTATTTAACACTTTTTTATACCGACCTTCATAGTAAATAAACCATATCGGATCGGTTTATTACCTTTGGGTAGGCGCTAATTTCTGAAAGCAAAATGTGCGACTTGGCTGCACATTTTGCTTTGTGAATCACGCGGGAATACCCAATAGGGCCATCAACATGGATTTGCATGTTGAGGGCGCTATTAGGTTCGGCGGATTGGATGCATGTTTTCGGCCCCTTACTGAATAAGGGGTAAGGGAAAATGCATGTCCAGTGGCGGGTTATCAGCCTGTTAATGGAGTACCCCCTAATCACATTTACCCATTGAAGTCCCTTCATTATTTTTTAAACATCTATCATATCACCCCTCAGATGTCTCTTCTCCAAGCTGAACAGCCCTAACCTCGTTAGCCTTTCCTTATCGAGGAGGCGTTCCATCCCCTTTATCATATTGGTTCCCTTCTCTGTACATTCTCCAGTGCAACTCTATCTTTCTTGAGATGTAGCAACCAGAACTGCACACAGTATTAAAGGTGTGGTCTCACCATGGAGCGATACAGAGGCATTATGGTATCCACCATTTTATTCGCCATTGCATTCCTAATAATTCCTAACATTCTGTTTGCTTTTTTGACTGCCACAGCACATTGAACTGACAATGTCAATGTGTTATCTACTATGATGCCTAGATCTCTTTCCAGGGTGGGAACACTTAATGTGGAACCTAACATTGAATAACCATAGCAAGGGTTATTTTTCCCTATATTCATCACTGTGCAATTGTCCACATTAAATTTCAACTGCCATTTGGATTACCAATCTTCCAGTCTCACAAGGTCCTCTTGTAATTTATCACAATCCGCTTGAGATTTAACTACTCTGCATAATTTTGTGTCATCTACAAATTTAAGCACCTCATTCGACTTGCCCCTTTACAGACCGTCGCCCGTATGACATTGTGAGGGCAAAGGTAGCGCCGGCGCCATTTTGAAGATTGGCAATATGGCCCCGTATTGCCAATGGCGCCGGCGCTACCTTTGCCCTCACTATGTCATACGGGCGATGATCGCCCGTATGACATAGTGAGGGCAAAGGTAGCGCCGGCGCCATTTTGAAGATTGGCAATACGGCCCGCGTGCAGTAGGTCGCTCCTGGACCCCCGCTGCACTTTTGGCAAGTCTTGTGGGGGTCAGGAAACCCCCCCAAGCTGGCCAAAAGTCCCTGGGGGTCCAGCGGGGGTCCGGGGGCGATCTCCTGCATGCGTGACGTCAGGAGTCAGGAACCAAAATGGTGCCGGCGCTACCTTTGCCCTCTCACATGATAAGGGCAAAGGGCCACCGGCGCCATTTCTCTACGCAGCAGTGGCCAGAGAGCTGGAGATCACGTCGGGACCCCCCCACTGGACCCCAGGTAATTTAAAACATTTTGGGGGGGTTCAGGAGGTAGGGGATTTGTTTTAAAGGTTCGGGTGGGTTTTAGGGTTTTTTTGGTGTGCCGGTTTTCCCGCGCTCCCCCGATTTACAATTTTTAACGATTTTTAACAAAAAAACCCACGACAATAAGATTTACCTCCCCCCCAGCCAAAATCGATCGTTAAGACGATCGATCACACGATTCACACCCCTAATACGTATTGGTAATCTGCAACGTATAGGGCCATATTTGTTGTATTCGTGGGGAAGCGAAGCATAACGTGATTCCCCACGAATACAACAAATTTTTCTCAAATTATTCAGCCGTCTAAAGGAGCGAATTTAAATAAAACCCCCACCCTCCTGCCCCCCCCCCAAGACTTACCAAAACTCCCTGGTGGTCCAGTGGGGGGTCCAGGAGCCATCTCCTGCACTCACACCCTCGGCTGCCAGTATTCAAAATGGCACCGATAGCCTTTGACCTACTATGTCACAGGAGCTACCAGTGCCATTGGTCAGCCCCTGTCACATGGTAGTATCAAAGGATGGCCAGCACCATCTTGTGCTCCTACCATGTGACAGGGGCTGACCAATGGCACCGGTATCCCCTGTGACATAGTAAGGGCAAAGCCTATCGGTGCCATTTTGATTACTGGCAGCCGTCGGCCTGAGTACAGGAGATCGCTCCCGGACACCTGCTGGACCACCAGGGACTTTTGGCAAGTCTTAGGGGACCCTCCTGACCCACATAAGACTTGCCAAAAGTCCAGCGGGGGTCCAGGAGCGCCGATAGCCTTTGCCCTTACTATGTCACAGGGGCTACTGGTGCCATTGGTCAGCCCCTGTCACATGGTAGGAGCAATGGATGGCCGTCGGCCTCTGTGACATAGTGAGGGCAAAGCCTATCAACTGCTGCACTCGGTCTTTCACAAACTCCTGCTCTGCTTCTTCCGCGGTCGAAGGCGGGGGCAGAGTGTTTGATGCTCTGGGACTGAATGAGATATCATCAGCCAGCTGATTTGGCACCCGCTCTGTGCCTTCCTCAGCAACGGCTGTTTCCTCCACCAGTTTGTTGTTCACTGCTTGGACAAAGAAAGACTCTATTCGGAGCTGGATCGATTTGGGCAAAGGAGATGAAGTCAATACCTCCCTTACCCTAGCCTTTCGCTTCGTATGAGGCATCATATTTCAAGGTAAAAATTTCAAAGTACTCCGACGAAACAGAGCGTTCCTGCCCTGCATCTCATCTGGCGGCCATCTTGCCCCTGCCCTTGGCCCTTTAAAGGGCCGGGCAGCCCGTGCGTTCATGCACCTAGGTGCGGGTCCGGCGCCGGGGAAGTCACCTCACCCCGGCATGGAGCTAGGCCAGAAGTGGAGGGCCTGGGAGACACCGCCGTGGAGTGTCACGGATAGGAGGCACTGGCAGCAGCAGTGGGAGAGGACGACCCGGGGCCCAACAGCGCAGGAGCAAGATGAGCAGGCCCGGGCGTGGGCTTAGCATGCACGGGATGCGTAACAGGTCCAAGTATAGATCCCTGAGATTCCCCACTTTTAATCTTTTTCCACTGAGGAAAAGTGACCATTTAATCCTTTTCTCTGTTTCCTGTCTTTTAACCAGTTGACAATCCACAAAAGGACATCACCTCTTATCCCATGACTTTTTAATTTTCTTAGAAGCCTCTCATGAGTGATTTTGTCAAATGCTTTCTGAAAATCCAAATATATCTACCAGTTCACCTTAAATAAATTGGATGATCTTATTAATTTCCCAATTGGAGCCAGAATCAAATTAAATAGGAGCGGCAACAGAGATGATCCCTGTGGCATGTAATGTCCAACTCTCCCCTGTTGGATTATTACCTTTATATGATCCTTCAAAAAAGCAGCCACCCACTTAAGGATGGCACCTCCATTTCCAAATTTCAGACACCGGGCAATCAAACCCTCATGATATATCAGCTTGTGCTATTTCCAAAATATCCAATCCTTCCAACAAATTCCAATATTTGTTTAGTCATCTTTTTCCAAAATGTTCACAACAAATGGTAAATTTGACATAGAGTAAATACTACTCCATATAATTGGATCTAATATGTTTTAGTTGGAGTCACGACTGCCTTCTGAAAAACCTAAGGAATACTATCTACACCAAGGAAAATATTAATAATGTTCAAAAGAGCATTCAGGACACTATTCAAAAAATCATTAATCAAAAAGAACAAATAAAATGAAGGATTTATTTGATTCAAATAGCCTCTCAATTCAAGTAATGTGAATTGTTTAAATTTCACCTGTTTCTTGGAATTCACCTCTCCCAAAATACTCTCCATTTTCTCCCCCTTGTCAACTCCCTTCCCAATCCCAGTTCCTAATATCTCCTTTTTTACTATCTCCAAATGCAGTATTAATTTTGCCACTTTTTCCTGAAAAAATGTAACCATAGTTTCACAGTCTGGTTGATCATCATACTCTAGCGAGTAGCGATACATCTTTTCCTTCTCCTAAAAGAGTCCTAACTACTTTATAAAAACTTCTAGGATTATTAGCTGTTTTTAATTTTCCTTGAAAAAAAACTGTTTTGCTTTCACTATCCTTTCAAAATAGTTTGTTTTATAACATTTCCCTATCCTCTTGTTGCGCTGGTGGTAGACCCTTTGTCCAAGGTGCGGTTGATGCTACGCATAGGGCAAGCCCCCACGGGTCCCCACCGTCGGGAGGTGGAGCAGGCCGGGAGACAGAGGCCAACTGCAGCTTCGCTAATACCAGTCCTCGTTCCATGCAGGTTGAGCCCTTGGGTGCCGGGGCTGGCTGGTCTTAGGCAGGCCTCTATGAGTAGAGTCTCAGTGGATGTTCGGAGTAGGTGGCCAGGAACCAGAAGTATCGGAGGGACCTAGACAGGTCCGGACGAGGAAGGAGTCCAGAGGCCCACGCAGCAATAACGGACCAGACTGCAAGAAGAGGTGTCGACCAGGCAGGAGAAGGCTGAAGGCTAACAAGGCCAAGTCCAAAGAGATACCAGAGTCTTGGTCAGGATCAGGCTGGAGTCAGGGCAGGTGGCAGTGCTAGGCAAGGTACAGCGGAGCAAGCGTTAAAGCCAGAAATCGCTCAGTCCTGAGCATAGACCAAGAAGCAAGGGTCAAAGCCAGTAATCAGTCCTAAGCATAGTCCAACAAAGCAAGGGTCAAAGCCAGTAATCAGTCCTAAGCATAGTCCAACAAAGCAAGGGTCAAAGTCAGTAATCAGTCCAAGGCAGAGGCTAGGTAGGAACCAGGAACGGAGTCAGGAACAGGAACAAGGAACAAAGTCAGGAATAGGAATGGGCAATGGAGCAAACGACTAGCGTGGAGACCTGTTGCCAAGGCAAGGAGTAATTAGTGGGCCCTGCCTTAAATAGCGGGGCCCGATGATGTCATCATCTGGGGCCGCAGGTTAGTTTCCCACTGCGACCCCTTTAAAGGCTGACGGGACACATGTGTGCACGCCTAGGAGGAGGCGGGATGCTGGATGGTGGTGTCTCCCCACGGCACGTGGGGAGACCTGCCGGAAGCCGGAGGGGTCCACGGAGGAACTGGGTGCCAGTGAGGATGGGCCAGGTCTGGGAGCTGGGTGCTGGAGGTGAGTAGGCCTAGTTGCAGGCCTGCCATGGCCAGGGTTCGCAACAGTATCCCCCTTTTCACCCCACTCTTGGAGGTCTGGGTTTGCCCGGATGGTCTTGATGGAACTGAAGGAGAAGTCCTTTGTCTAGGATGTTGCTTGGTGGCTTCCAGGAGTTCTCCTCGGGACCGTAGCCTTCCCATGAGAGGAGGTACTCCCAATGGTGGCCTCTTCTCTGGACGTCGAGAACCTCATGAACTTTGTAGACGGTATCGGCTTCTGAAGTAAACTGGGAAGGTTCAGGAATTTTTTGTGAAGGCCAAGAAAGTACCAGTGGTTTGAGTAGTGGAACATGAAACGAGTTATGTATCCCCAAGGTCAGTGGTAGATGAAGCTGGTACATCACTGGTCCAATGTGTTGGATGACTGGAAAGGACCCAATGTATTTGGGAGTGAACCTTTGCAAAGGGAGTTTGAGCTGGATGTAGCGGGTGCCTAGCCAAACCTTCTGGCCAGCTGGAACTCTGGAGCCAGTCAGCAAAGAGCATCAGTGGACCTTTTAGCTTGTGCAGAGGCCTGGCACAGATGGTGGTTGGTGCGATTCCAAAGAGCCTGGAGGGCATCACCTGTGCCCTGTGCCATGGGTGAGGGTACCGAGAGAGGGATTGGCAAGAGGAGCCAAGATTGTCTGCCATACACAAGCGAGAAGGGAGAGACTCAGGTGGTTGCTGCAATGTATGAATTATGGGAGAATTCAGCCCAGGGAAGCAATTCCGCCCACTTTTCTTGTTGGTCGTTAGAATAGGCATGGAGAAAGCATTTGAGGGAGCAGTTCATCTATTCAGCTTGGCCGTTGGCTTGAGGGTGCTATGCGGTAGTCATGCTGATGGAGATCCCAAACTTTTTATATAAGGAGCACCAGTAGCGGGGGATGAACCGAGGGCCTCTGACAGAGATGATGTCCGTGGGTAGGCCGTGGGCAGGTGAAACACATGCAGGAAAAAGAGGCTAGGGATGTGCATTCATTTTCAACGCATGGGCAATCTGCAACGCATAAGTCCCTATTTGATGTATTCATGGGTTCGTGAAATGCATCACGATCCCCCACGAATACAACATATCATATTAGTTTCACTCTTTTGGCTCGCAGTGATTTCTTAGCAGCCATTTGAAATAGGAGATAGCAAAAACCAGCCCTTTCCTGTGAGTCATAAGTGACCTCACAGCCCTGTCATAGAGTGGGTCAGACAAGTTGGCAAGGAGACCAGAATGCAACCTATCAGAGCTAAGCATTTTTCTAATGCAGCCAATCGCCGCTCTCACTCAGTGCTCTGTGACGCTATTCCTGATGATGCAACAGTATTTATACCTTAAGCACACAGCGTACCATGCACTTTCTTTGTGGGGATGATCTGGGGAGGCTGCCCGGGGATGGTGGCTTTACTCAGAGCTAGGCTGAGTGTCTCAAATCTGTATTCAATAGCTAGCAACTTTGATAGAATTTTCCATTGAAAAAAATATTTCTTTGATTTGGCTGCAGTGCTGCAGCTTGCCATGCTTTATTTGACCGCACTTTTTTTTTTATTGATCTGAGATGGTCTCTCTGTCTGTGCCACTGAGACAAGCAGCTAGCAGTGGTATGTTGCTGGTTATTTTAATATTTTATACCCTGGGGTAGGTTGCAAGCAGGATTTGGGTGTTGTGGGTGGGAGATATCTTCAATTTTTAGCTAGTTTGATACAATTTTCTATTGAAGAAATATTTCTTCTTTTTTGCTACTGTGCCAAGCAAGCCATGCTTTTTATTTAACTGCAGGGGTTTTTTTTTTTTTAAATTGAACTCACACTGTCTCTTTGTCCTCTTTTAAGCCAAAAAGTCAGTGCACTGGGCAGTTTTTCAGACTCACATATATTGGGACAGGGGTGCTCTCTGAAGCCAAATCCCCAGTGGGCCTCTTTTGAAGTTACAAGCTTGGTGCCTTCACAAACACATACAGTGGTCTCTAGGCAGTGTTACAGACTCACATATATTGGGACAGTGGTGCTCTCTGAAGCCAAATCCCCAGTGGGCCTTTTTTGTAGTTAGTAGCTTAGTGCCTGCACAAGCACATACAGTGGTCTGTAGGCAGTATTGCAGACTCACATATATTGGGACAGGGGTGCTCTCTGAAGCCAAATCCCCAGTGGTCCTCTTTTATAGTTACAAGCTTGGTACCTGCCTGCACAAGCACATACAGTGGTCTGTAGACAGTGTTGCAGACTCACATATATTGGGACAGGGGAGCTCTCTGAAGCCAAATCCCCAGTGGTCCTCTTTTATAGTTACAAGCTTGGTTCCTGCCTGCACAAGCACATACAGCGGTCTGTAGACAGTGTTGCATAAGAACATAAGAACATGCCATACTGGGTCAGACAAAGGGTCCATCAAGCCCAGCATTCTGTTTCCAACAGTGGCCAATCCAGGTCATAAGAACCTGGCAAGTACCCAAAAACTAAGTCTATTCCATGTTACCGTTGCTAGTAATAGCAGTGGCTATTTTCCAAGTCAACTTAATTAATAGCAGGTAATGGACTTCTCCTCCAAGAACTTATCCAATCCTTTTTTAAACACAGCTATACTAACTTCACTAAGCACATCCTCTGGCAACAAATTCCAGAGTTTAATTGTGCGTTGAGTAAAAAAGAACTTTCTCCGATTAGTTTTAAATGTGCCACATGCTAACTTCATGGAGTGCCCCCTAGTCTTTCTATTATCCAAAAGAGTAAATAACCAATTCACATTTACACATTCTATACCTCTCATGGTTTTAAACAACTATATCATATCCCCCCTCAGCCGTCTCTTCTCCAAGCTGAAAAGTCCTAACCTCTTAAGTCTTTCCTCATAGGGGAGCTGTTCCATTCCCCTTATCATTTTGGTCGCCCTTCTCTGTATCTTCTCCATCGCAATTATATGTTTTTTGAGATGCGGCGACCAGAATTGTACACAGTATTCAAGGTGCGGTCTCACCATGGAGCGATACAGAGGCATTATGACATTTTCCATTTTATTCACCATTCCCTTTCTAATAATTCCCAACATTATGTTTGCTTTTTTGACTGCCGCAGCTCACTGAACCAATGATTTCAATGTTTTAACCACTATGATGCCTGGATCTCTTTCTTGGGTGGTAGCACTTAATATGGAACCTAAAATTTTGTAACTATATCATGGGTTAGTTTTCCCTAAATGCATCACTTTGCACTTATCCACATTCAATTTCATCTGCCATTTGGATGCCCAATTTTCCAGTCTCACAAGGTCTTCCTGCAATTTATCACAATCTGCTTGTTATTTAACTACTCTGAACAATTTTGTATCATCTGCAAATTTGATTACCTCACTCGTCGTATTTCTTCCCAGAACATTAATAAATATATTGAAAAGTAAGGGTCCCAATACAGATCCCTGAGGCACTCCACTGCCCACTCCCTTCCACTGAGAAAATTGTCCATTTAATCTTACTCTCTGTTTCCTGTCTTTTAGTCAGTTTGTAAACCACGAAAGGACATCGCCCATCACTTTTTACTTTTCCTAGAAGCCTCTCATGTGGAACTTTGTCAAATGCCTTCTGATAATCCAAGTACACGACATCTACTGGTTTACCATTATGCACATGTTTATTAACTCATTCAAAAAAGTGAAGAAGATTTGTGAGGCAAGGCTTACCTTGGGTAAAGCCATGTTGACTTAGTTCCATCAAACCATGTCTTTCTATATTTTCTGTGATTTTGATGTTTAGAACACTTTCCACTATTTTTCCTGGCACTGAAGTCAGGCTAACAGGTCTGTAGTTTCCCAGTCACTCCTGGAGCCCTTTTTAAATATTGGGGTTATTTTAGTTATCCTCCAGTCTTCAGGTACAATGGATGATTTTAATGATAGGTTACATATTTTTTTCTAATAGGTCTGAAATTTCAGTTTTTAGTTCCTTCAGAACTCTGGGGTGTATACCATCCAGTCCAAGTGATTTACTACTCTTCAGTTTGTCAATCAGGTCTACCAAATCTTCTAGGTTCACCGGGATTTGGTTCAATCCATCTGAATCATTACCCATGAAAACCTTCTCCAGTACGGGTACCTCCCCAACATCCTCTTCGGTAAACACCGAAGCAAAGAAATCATTTAATCTTTCCATGATGGCCTTATCTTCTCTAAGTGCCCCTTTAACCTCTCGAGCATCTAACGGTCCAATTGACTCTCTCACAGGCGTTCTGCTTCTGATATATTTTAAAAGGTTTTTACTCTGAGTTTTTGCCTCTATGGCCAACTTCTTTTCAAATTCTCTATTAGCCTGTCTTTATTTATTTATTTATTTTTAATTTTTATATACCGAAGTTCTAGTAGGGACTACAAATCACTCCGGTTTACATAAAACGAAGAACTGCTCAACAGATAGCGGAGCTTTACATGGAACCGTATAACATATGGAACAGTATAACTGGTTGACAATTTAACATAGTGCTAAATAAAGTGATAATATTTTAACTGGTAATAAATAAAGAAATATAATATTTTATATAAGAAGTATAACTATTTAACGTAGCAATAAATATAAATATAAGCAATGCCTAATATATATGAAATAAAGTGAATTTTTGAGCTCACAGATAATTGTCCAGTTGCAGATTCTTAAAAGTAGTACTTTATACAGTGTCCATAGTTAAGGGATGGAAGTCTGTCAGTCATAGTAAGATTAAGCGTCTGGGAAAGCTTGTTGGAAGAGAAAAGTTTTCAGTCTTTTTTTGAATTCTTGATAACTGGGTTCTAGTCTAAGATCTGGGGGAAGCGTGTTCCACTGGTGTGGGCCTGCTGAAGATAGCGCACGTTTGCTCAATGATGATTTTATTTGCGGAGCATGCAGTGTTCCTCTGTATGCGCTTCTGATTGGTCTGGAGGAAGTGTGCAGTTGGAGTTGAGAGCTTAATGTGATGGGGGCTAGATTGTTTGTCGCTTTGTGGATGATAGTGAGTACCTTATAGAGTATCCTTTGTTTAATGGGGAGCCAATGTAAGCTCCGAAGGATTGGGGTGATATGGTCTTTTTTGTTAGTGCTAGTTAGAATTCTAGCCGCTGAATTCTGAACCATCTGTAATGTCTTATCAATGTCTTACATTTAACTTGCCAATGCATATGCATTATCCTATTTTCTTCTGTTGGATCCTTCTTCCAATTTTTGAATGAAGATCTTTTGGCTAAAATAGTTTCTTTCACTTCCACTTTTAACCATGTTGGTAATTGTTTTGCCTTATTTCCACCTTTTTTAATGTGTGGAATACATCTGGACTGTGCTTCTAGGATGGTAATTTTTAACAATGGCCATGCCTCTTGCATACTTTTTACCTTTGTAGCTGCTCCTTTCAGTTTTTTTCTAACTATTTTTCCCATTTTATCAAAGTTTCCCTTTTGAAAGTTTAGCACGAGAGCCATGGATTTGCTTAGTGTCCCCCTTCTAGTCATTAATTCAAATTTGTTCATATTATGATCACTATTGCCAAGCAGCCCCACCACCATTACCACTCTCACCAAATCATGTGCTCCACTGAGAATTAGATCAAAAATTGCTCCCTCTCTTGCTGGTTCCTGAACCATTGCTCCATAAAAATATAATTTATTCCATCCAGGAAATTTATATCTCTATCATGAACCGATGATACATTTACCCAGTCAAGACAAGACAAGAGACATACTTCTGAAAATATCTTACAGGCAATTCAGGGGATGATGATGGAAGGATGGAAAGGGCTACTTAGAAGCAATGATATGGAATGTTTAAATGGATATATCATTACTGACAATGGTGCCAATATGATTAAGGCTCTGGCTAATGGTGGATTCAAGGGCATCCAATGCTTTGCACATACACTGCACCTGGTAGTGAGGGATGCTTTGGGGCTAAGTGGCAAGGAAGTGCAAGGTGCTGGTACTAGTCAAGTCCTGAAGCGGTTGATTGAAAAGTGTCGCAAAATAGCTGGGCATTTCAATCGCAGTGTGAAAAGTGGGAAGGAACTCAGAGAGAAACAAATAGAAGTTAGGGCTCCATTGCATAACCTTGTTCAATATATGCCTACCAGATGGAATTCCACTTATCTTATGTTGGAGAGGTTGTCTGAACAGCAGACACCTCTGCATGATTTGTCAATGGAATCAGAAATTGGATTGGAAAATCCACTTGGATGTCAGGACTGGACAAACATTGCACAGATGGTGTATGCCCTCAAGCCTTTCAAAGAATATACTGATGAACTGAGTGCAGCTACGGCCAGTTTAGTTGATATCATCCCTGTGATATATGATCTGGACCAGGTATTAGAGGAATTTCTGCATCAGGCAGATTTATCAAAGGAAGTGTTGCAGCTTGTGAAATGCTTAAAAGAGCAAGTACAGAAAAGGTTGAAACCTCTAATGGAAAGGGATAGCTATATGTTAGCTGCTATGTGTGACCCACGTGTGAAAGGCAATTTTGCTCTCAAGCGCAATACTCTAGAATACTGGAAACATAATTGATTAAAATGGTTGAAAAGATTTCATCTCCTCCCACTCCATCCTGCTCAACTGCTTCCAGTTCAACCAGCTGCTCCCCTCTCATGATGACACCCCATTCTTCTCCCAAATTTCATCAAACTGGTACTATTTCAAAAGCAAGAGGAAGACTTGGCAGAATTGTGACTGGTGGTGCTAACCAGCAGCAATACCTGCAAGAGAAGGTTTCAGAAATTCATGTGAAGAATTTTCTCTCTGAGCCAGTTCAGAGCATGGAGTCAGATCCCCTGAGATATTGGGCAGAAAAAGCTTCAATGTGGCCTAATCTTACCATAGTAGCACAACACCTTTCCTGCCCACCCACCAGTGTGCAAAGTGAAAGAGTATTTTCATTAGGGATGTGAATCGGGTGATCGATCATCTTAATGATCGATTTTGGCTGGGGGGGAGGGAAATCTGATCATCATGGTTTTTTTTTGTTTTTTTTAATCGTAAAAAATCGTAAATCGGGGGAGGGCGGGAAAACCGGCACCCTAAAACCCACCCCGACCCTTTAAAATAAATACCCCACCCTCCCGAAGCCCCCCAAAATGTTTTAAATTACCTGGGGTCCAGTGGGGGGGTCCCGGCACGATCTCCCGCTCTCGGGCCACGGCTGCATTAAAAGAAATGGCGCCGGTGGCCCTTTGCCCTTACGATATGACAGGGCAAAGGCACCGGCGCCATTTTGGTTCCTGTCACCCGACGTCACGAGTGCAGGAGATCGCTCCTGGACCCCCGCTGGACCCCCAGGGACTTTTGGCCAGCTTGGGGGGGCCTCCTGACCCCCACAAGACTTGCTAAAAGTCCAGCGGGGGTCCGGGAGCGACCTCCTGCACGCGGGCCGTATTGCCAATATTCGAAATGGCGCCGGTGCTACTTTTGCCCTCACTATGTCGACATAGTGAGGGCAAAAGTAGCGCCGGCGCCATTTCGAATATTGGCAATACGGCCCGCATACATCTATCCCACCCTCAATAACTGACTGGAGTGTTCACAAACAATAATTTTGTTCTTCAGCCTCAGACAGATATACTAGACACTAGAGACACTATTACTTACTTACTGGCCCTGTGGCCCATAATGCAAGCCATTAAGCCCGTGAAAACGGGCCACATTAAAAAAAAATGTTTTTCAGTTCGTTTTTGAACACAGCACTCTTCTACACTTCTTCTTCCTCACTCACCCTTTTCCTCCCACTGTCTCCCTCCCCTCTCACTGACTATACCCCCTTTCCTCACTCCCTCACCTCCCTCCCCCCCCATTCGCATTTGCAGGACGTTGGTCAGGGCTCAATTATCTAATATTACCTGGCCCACTGGCTGCAGCTGTTGGCTCCATCCTCCTCTGCTGGTGGCAGCTGCTGCTGCTGCTGGGCCCAGGAAGCCCCGCCTCGTCCCTGCCACTGTGTGGTTCTGTAGAATACAGTTCAAATTCAGACCCAAACATTCATTAAACACAAATTCCATTACAATTAATTGAATAATATTTGTGTACTTGTGTAGTATTCTGAAAACAACCTACCAGGCAAGGGATGGGACAATGTTTGGCGGACCTCCTCGTGCCACTCACTCTCGTGAAGTCATAGGTGACGACCTGAGAATTAGAGAGATAAAGGAAAAAGAATAACTGATTAATTTAATTACAAACAATATGTCCACGTTTTGCCTTGAACTACTAAGTTATTTTTTTATGCAACATAGAAATGTCAGTAATATAACTATAACAAACTATAACTATTACTTAGATAATATTTCAATGTGGCATTCAAAATCCTAAATACCACCATTTCAAAACAATAAATATTAATATTAATAATAATACCAGATAACTTCTTTTGTAGTCTAGTAGTTACTGACTATAGTGTAAGGGTGGTACACTAATACTATATTTTCAGTTCTTCTAAAATATATGTATTTTAGATTAGTAGTACTGTACTTTACTTACTACTTATAACTTTATATAACTTTATATAGCTCACACTACTACTATAAATACATACTCTATTCAATTTTCAAATACAAATGAAAATATACATAATAATAATTGACCAACATTATTATCTCTCACCTTTCTTCTTGAGATCTTCGATCTCACGAGGGTAAGAGGCTCTCCGGCAGAACTCCTCCTGTAGGGACACCCAGGCTGCAGACTCCCTTTGCAGGTTAGGTCTGCAGCCTGGGGGGGGGGGGGGGGTAAAGATTGTCCTGATCCAGGAGGAGTAGCCGGGCTAGGAGGTCCACATCAGCCTGGGTAAAGCAGGGCTTCCTGGACCGATCAGCTGCCACCTTGGAGGAGGACGGTTGGGCGGAGTCTGACTCCCTATCACGATCCATCTACATCAATGAGAAAATAAAAAAGAAGGTAAAAAAAAGTATGTTCAGAAGCTCAGAATGCAAAGGGCTGAAGTGTCCCACCCTTCACATCCCTGCCCCCCTCACCCACACCATTCACTGCTGGTATATGGGAGAGAGGAGGTGTGGGTGGGTGGGTGAAAGGCCAGGCACAGTCCCTGTCACAGAAGGACAGCTCTCTTCAGAAAATCAGACCTGAATGCAGGGGCTGTCTCCCTCCCCCTTCACATCCCTGCCCCCCTCACCCACACCCTTCACTGCTGGTATAGGGGAGAGAGGGGGGGGGGGGTGAAAGGCCAGGCACAGTCCCTGTCACAGAAGGATAGCTCTCTTCAGAAAATCAGACCTGAATGCAGGGGCTGTCTCCCTCCCCCTTCACATCCCTGCCCCCCTCACCCACACCATTCACTGCTGGTATATGGGAGAGAGGAGGGAGGTGAAAGGACAGGCACAGCCCCTGTCAAAGAAGGACAGTTCTCTTCAGAAAATCAGACCTGAATGCAGGGGCTATCTCCCTCCCCCTTCACATCCCTGCCCCCCTCACCCACACCATTCACTGCTGGTATGTGGGAGAGAGAGGAGGGGGGGGGGGGTGAAAGGCCAGGCATAGTCCCTGTCACAGATTTAGTGCACACTACAATAAATCAGTTAAATATATGATTCTACTTTTCCATTGGCTGTCTCCAAGGTGGTGACAGCCAATGGGGACGCAGAACGATACCTCTAGCTAACGAACATTGCATCAAAAGTAACTTTTAAACCATTAAGTAACATTTTTTTATAGTGCGCACTAACTTTCCATTAGTGCGCACTAACTGTTGTCCCACTGAATTTTTCAATCACTTTTAAAACAGTAAATGATTAGATGTATGAGAATATATTGGTATTAAGGGTTTAAATAACACCAATTTTATAGAGAGGAAGATGTGTTCCCTCTGGAAATATGATACCTATGATTATAGGAGATATAGAAATACCTGTTATAATGGAAGGAAGGGGTCTGGGAGCAATTTTAGATTCAAATTTAATTACTAAAGTGAAGGTTAGAGAAATGGCCAGAATCAGAGTTTTTAAAATTAAAGATGATGAGGCTACTTAAGTATTATATATCTGGATCTGATTTTTGGATGGTCATTTTGGCTTTGGTGTTAAGCAGATTAGATTACTGCAACTCTCTACATTTAGGGTTACCTAAAGTATTATTAAGATTGCTGCAGCTGGAGCAGAATATGGCCATTAGGATGATAACAGGAACAGCATGTGGAGAGAGAATCATCCCTCAATTGCAAGAATTACATTGGCTGCCCGCTCAGCAAATAATTTTATTCAAAATTGTAACTATGATGCACAAAGCATAGCATGAGTTATCAAATTGTCTTACAGCTATAATTAAGCCATATGTTGTGATGCATTAGTCAATGTTTTAGGAACCAGAATTTGCTGGTGGTGCATCTTTTGAAGATTATAAACTGCAGGAAATACATGTAGAATGTTTTGCAAATGCTGGCCCAGCACTGTGAAATTCCATTCAAAATGAGCTATGGAGTAAAACTGAATATTTGAAGTTTAGAAAGAAAAATAAAGCCATACTTTTTCAACAGGAATATAGGTGATGTACAGGGATTTTATAGTTTTATTTCATTTTACTAGTTATTGTTTTATTGTGATTGTATTTGTAAATTGTTCAATGTATTTTATGAAGGTAAAGGTATATTTCATGTTGAATAATAGTTTCATTTCCCAATTTTTTTGTTTCTTTCCTATCATCTGCAAGCATGTTCATGTCATTCATTTCTGTCAATGAGAGTCTCTGAAGATCTACTGATTGTAATAGAAACTATAGGCACAAATGCACCTCTCATCCACACACATACCCGGCTATTGCCTTCTTTGGTTCCTCCCTTCCTCATTGCAGCAGCTTTTGAACTCTGGCTCTCATGCATAGGTGGGTGTGCTCCAGGGTCTTCTTTGCTCATCAGCCACTGGCGGGTAGATTCCACCAGCGGCCCAAGCCTTTTTCACTTTTGGCTGCTGATTGATGAATGATGCCAGTAGCCCCGAGATCCTCTACTCTTCATCTGCTGGTGACCTAGGTCTCTTGCATTCTGTGACTGCCTGCTATAGATGGGCACTGCCAATGAGCTACACCTCCTACACACTTTGGTTGCTGATCAGTGCTCTGTATAACCCGCACTCTGATGCGCGTTAAATAGGCACTAATCCACCCCCTAATTCAATAAGGGGATTAGTGCCTATTTAAACCCATGTCAGACATGGAATGAATGTAATATTGCTCTCATCACATGCAAATGCATGTGAATGAGGCTATTAGGCATTCTCTCCGCATGCAAAAAAAAATAAATGTGCATCTCAGATGCACATTTTTCGCTCAGCTATTAACGCCTGCCTGGAGCAGGCGTTATTAGCTGATTGCAGGTAAAAGAAGACAGAAAAGCAGAAAAAAATGGTTTTTTGTACTTCTTTTCTTAAGTAAAAAATTTTAAAAAAACCAAAACTCAGCAGACCATCGAGTTATAAAGACCAACGCCGGTAAACACGACATCAGTTTTCATAACCGGCCGTCTGCCAGTAATGAAAATGGCTGGCAGACGGCCAGTTATGAGAACCGATGCCGAATTTACCGGCATAGGTCTTCGTAACCAGCAGCCGCAGCGAGTTCATGTTAGCAAGGAGGCACTCCCCTGAGCAATAGCCCAGGAGTTCAAAGTGTGGGAAAAACCCATTTCTGCATTGTCATTCGTGCACAGAAAAACAGGAGAAAAATGAGCTGTCACTCCAATTCCCATGGTGCCTTGCTGCTTAGCATAACTCTGCTGTGTGTCCCAGGGTCCACTGGTCCATACTCTGACAGATAATTAAGAAGGCAGCAGCTTTTTCTAGATATCTCTAGCTCCTGATTTGCATTTTAGCCAGAGGCGACCAATAATAAAAAAAAAACATGATGGAAAGATGGTAAGAAGCCGTGCTAGCGTGACCCCCCCTAATTTGGATATTGCATGGCATCCACCTTGCAGGCACCATGCGCACATTAGGAAAGCGGGTGCTGACTTTTCAGCGCCCACTTTCCATTCTTTATATTGCATCGGCCCCATTCTTTGGCCACAGTGGGTAGACTCCACAGTGGGTAGACTCCACAATTCTTTCACTCTTTGGCTGCTGACGGGTGGGCTCTGCCAGTGGCACAGTCCTATTGCATTCCCTTTCAAGAGCTAGTCAGTCACCCTTCACTTGTTTAAAATTCAGTGACAGTGACTTAGTTTCTTCTTGCATATCTCAGAGAAGAGATCATAAGGCAGAAGGTGCCGACCTGTGAGTTTTAAACATGCTCATGGTGCCAGCCCAGCATACATGCTCCCACTGCTCCACTTCCAGTGACATGGAAAAAACCCAAACAATATTTTTGTTTGGGTTTGTGTTGTTTCAGATGAAAAACAACACAAAGCAAAATAGAAATATATTTGGTGTTTTCCATGTCTTTTTAAATTACTGAATTCCTAGAAATTGATTAGATTCATCTAACAAGACCTACTTCTTCTGGTAAAATGATGCTACCTCAGATTCTGTGATTAATTATAATATTTATGTATTCTATATATATAATCTTTTAAATTATTTCCATGCTGTCTTATGTTTTTGTTTTGCTAAGATCTGTTCATTTTTATTATCAAATTGTTATACATGTGCAAAATGTCTGTATATAGCACATTTGGTAAAATAACATTAAAAATGTTCCTTGATGTGTGGATATCAAATTATAAAGTACCATGAAACCAATATTACAACTCACTTGAAAATTGTTTTGTTTGGCTGTTGGCATAAGGGGGAGTAGGCTTCCACTGAAATGAATTTCAAATTAAAGTTTGAAACACAGCTGAGATTAATTTCTTTCTATAATTTTGTTACTTTTTATGTAAGTGCTAAACTATGTATAATTGCTTTCTTAGATCAGATGCTGAGAAATGGCATTTTTATAGTTCTTGAATAATTCAGGATTTTGATTCCTAGGGCAAAGAAGTGGGCACAAATAAGAACATAATTATCACTCTACCATAGGTCAAAAGGGACAACTAAGTCATAGATTTCTAATATGATTGGGTATAAGAATTCAGTTCGGACTTCACTAATACCATTACTGTGTAACCATATCGTTAAAAAATGTACACTGCTAGGCAGTAAACAGCAAAGGAAATAGAAGCAGTGTTAATTTTTAACCAACTTTGACAAAGATTGAGTTCCATATGAAAATACTGTCAGCAAGATGGGTTTCTGTCACCAGGAAAAGTTGAAACACTAACAATTTCTGTCAGGCTGTTGACACAATCATGGCAGACATTTCCCAAGACACCCAGATGACTACTGGCATTTGTCAACAATCCTGTCACAGTGGCGGCAATAAGACCATGTCTGGAAAAGTGACAGTTTTGGCTTTGCACTCCCCTGAGCAATAGTCCAGGTGTTCAGACAAAGTGTGGGAAAAACCCATTTCTGCATTGTCATTCGTGCACAGAAAAACAGGAGGAAAATGAGCTGTCACTCCAATTCCCATGATGCCTTGCTGCTTAGCATAACTCTGCTGTGTGTCCCAGGGTCCACTGGTCCATACTCTGACAGATAATTAAGAAGGCAGCAGCTTTTTCTAGATATCTCTAGCTCCTGATTTGCATTTTAGCCAGAGGCGACCAATAATAAAAAAAACATGATGGAAAGATGGTAAGAAGCCAATTAGTCAGATGGATGGATAGCTGACTGACAGCTCTCTTGTTTTACTGCTGCAGATTTCATAGTACATTGCTTGGCAGTTTTCTACAAGAACCAACTTTTACAGGCTAGTAAAGCTATTAAATGTAGGTATATATACAGTGCATATATAGAATATAACATTTAGCATATGTATATATCTATCTATATCTAGATAGATATAGGTATATAATATCAAAAATAAATATACCTCTTTTCAATTTAAATTTCCACTCAACAAAAGCTTTGAATAGGTTACCACAGGCACAGCTAAATTTAATTCCCATATTATAAAATGTTAAGAAATTTGTAGGATGTCAAAGAGGAAGTTAGTAAAGAAGTGAGGGGTATGCTGAAGTGCAGAGTTCAAGTAACTAGAGGAATACAATATGCCAATAATGTTTTTTAAGTAGCTTTTTTTTTCAAACGGCAACACATTTATTGATGCTTGTCTAAAAATAAATGCTGTAGAAACTTTCAAACATGTCATTTGTTCTGTTTGCAAGCTATACTATAAATTATATTGCAAAAAGAAGTTGATTTTCGTCTGGTACATTAAGAGAACATCATGGGCTAAAGGTAGGTGTAAATATTAAACTATTTTTAAAAATCCACAAGAAATGAATTCTAAAAAAACCTCCAAAACCCATAAGGTTAATATTTAAAAGATTGATGTTATTCAAATTGAATTTTAAACATAAAAATCTAACCAGGTAAAAATCCAAACATTTCCTCCTTTGCACCCTGTCCAGCTAAAATTTGGCTCCCTAAATTTGCTGTGCACACATTTAGCCAGATAAAAAGGGGTTGAGTTGGGGAATGGCCAGGGGTGGAGCTTTCAAATTTAGGCCTAGATTTATCAAAATGCAGTAAATATTGCATGCATTAGGAAATGGGATGTATTTTATGGTAATAGCCTATTTATTACAATGTGCATTATCTTAGTGCTTCATATACAGAGTGTGTTAACTTTTTAGTAATGCCTACATAATTACATTTTCCTACCTACAAAGGGCTCATTTTGAGAGAGACTGAGACTGAGATTATCTACAAACCTCTTGTGGTAGTTTGCTATTTATGCTACTATAGGAGGCCCACCTAGTATCTCGAAGTGAAGTTCAGGTATTAGTGTAGGGGGTTAGAGGCCACTTTTACATACAGAATGGAGACTACGAACAAAACAGTACACTCTTGTGAAGATTTGATATCCTTCTGAGTGAGGAACTCACACACGATGACATTTGTACAATGTTCTCGCAACCTAGCTTGATGGACTCTCTACCTGGGTAACATCAAGCTAGGTTTAGAGAACATTGTACAAACGTCATCGTTGTATGAGTTTCCTCACTCTGAAGGACATAAAATCTTCACAATAGTGTACTGTTCTGTTTCATATGTCTCACTCTGCTTGTAAAAGTGACCCCTAACCCCCTACACTATAACCTGAATCTCACTTGAGTTACTAGGTGGGCCTCCTATAGTAGCATAAATAGCTGCTTGGTATGGTGCCATCCCTAGAGGGCCCTCTCATTCTCAATTTCTCTCTCTCTCTTCTCTCCTGCCTAAAAATGTCCAAAACAGAATTTGCAAACAAATTGCAAATTGCATTATGCATAAAAGGCATGATATTGCACAGTTTAACACAATTGAAAAAGATGTAGCTATTTTATGAGATATTATGCATTATGGCTTCACAAAATCAGCCCACTTTTGCAGAAATCCCAACTCCTCCCAAATCCCTCCCCTTTTAAAAATTAGCATCGCACCGTACAATATGGTAGAGATGTGAATCGGAACCGGAATCGGTTCTGATTCCGGTTCCAATTCACATCATGAAAGTTTTTTCTTGCGGTCTGATCGGGTTTTTTTTATCGACTGCGCCCGAGCCGATAATAAAAAAATACAGCCAACTCTTTAAAATGAGTTTGTTAGTATCCCCCCACCCTCCGGACTCCCCCCCAAATGTTTAAATACCTGGTGGTCCAGCGGGGGTCCCAGGAGAATTCTCCCGCGCTCGGGCCGTCGGCTGCCAGTAAACAAAATGGCGCCGATGGCCCTTTGCCCTTAGCATGTGACAGGGTATCCGTGCCATTGGCCAGTCCCTGTCACATGGTAGGAGCAATGGACAGCCGGTGCCATCTTTAAAAATGGCGCAAGCCATCCAATGCACCTACCATGTGACAGGGGCCGACCAATGGCACGATAGCCCCTGTCACATGGTATGAGCAAAGGACCATCGGCGCCAATTTGATTAGTGGCAGCCGACAGCCCGAGCGCGGGAGAATGCTCCTGGGACCCCCGCTGGACACCAGGTATTTAAAAAAAAATTTTGGGGGGTCCGGAGGGTGGGGGGGATACTAACAAACTCATTTTAAAGGGTCAGGTTGTGTTTTTAGGTTGTGTCCTTTCTTCCCGCCCCCCCCCCCCCATAACGATAAGAAAACCCACTAAATTAATCGTGGGGTTTCCTATCGCTATCGGGACCCCCTGATATCTGACGATATTGAAAATATCGGACGATATTTTCAATCGTCAGATAAACGATTCATATCCCTACAATATGGTGCTTATCGCATGCATTAAGGCATTTTTCACATGCGAAAATAACTTAATGCATGCAAAAATGCTTTAATGCAAGTTGACAAATGACCCGGTTAGATGGTTGGTGCAACATTTATTATTAACCAGCAAAACTTGCTCCCCTAATAGCAGCCGTACAAATGAGTGCCCTAAATCTAACTGCATGTTTTGTATGCTTACATTTAACCAGATATTCAGCTGCAACTTTTGTCAGTTAGCTACAGCTGAATATCCAGATAAAGATACCGGTAATTGTTGAAAATTAACATTTACTTTCCCACTCAATGGTTTTTTGAAAATTTACCACTCTGAAAGAACATTATTGGTTATGTTCAAATGAAAAAAGGGACATATGCACTAAGTTTTAGTGTGCACACTAAAGCCATTTCATGTGCACATGGAATAGCTGGCTAAGTAATAAGACCTTAGTGAGCTTTCTAAACTTGGATCAGAGAGAGCTTTAATGGATTTATGTGCTAAAGTTAGCACATGCATGAGTATAAATGAGACAATGTGGCATGAAATTAGGGTTTAGCAGGCGCATAGAAATAGCATAGTATGCTCTCCCCCAAATGTTATTTACTGTGGGCCCAGTAAATCTTAACAGCTTTTTTCTCTCTGAGAATTAAATGTTATTATTCCACATGAGATAGCTCACTAATATTTAATAGAGGAGGGAAGCTGTGCTTTTCATGGCTTCCTTTATAATCTAAGAGCCTGCTGTCTGACATGCTCCCTATGGGGCCTTTTCCACAAATTGTTGCAAAGAAAAGCCTTCTCTAGGACAGGGTAATGCCCTACCAATCTCCCATCCCCCAGTGTCATCATGAACATCCCTGTCAGGAGAAACTCCCCACTAATCCCCCAATGTCATAATATCAGGAGACCTCTTTCAGGGAAAACCCCCATAACAATGAATGAAGAAATCCTTTTGAGTATACATACCAATGAAGAAGCAGAAGACCCCTGTGGGGGCTAGACCAGACCCCACACCCTTCCCAATATGGCCACTTTACTACATTGCCCTCCTGCCAACCTGGCCACAAAACTCCTAATGATACAGCCTTGGCATGCTTCACTACACACTACACTAGAAAGTGTCATTCATAATTTTGAGGCATGAGGGCTCTGTAGTCTCTCCTAAGGGGGAAGAATAGTGTCTTTGGAATGCATGTAGCTATTCAAGCTGGGTGGCTTGGGTTTGGTGACTATAATCTATGGTTGCTTCTCAAGCCACTGCTGGAATCCCTGCATGCTAGAGATGTGAATCGTGTCCTCGATCGTCTTAACGATCGATTTCGGCTGGGAGGGGGAGGGAATCGTATTGTTGCCGTTTGGGGGGGTAAAATATCGTGAAAAATCGTGAAAAATCGAAAAATCGTAAAATCGCAAAACCGGCACATTAAAACCCCCTAAAACCCACCCCCGACCCTTTAAATTAAATCCCCCACCCCCAATGACTTAAATAACCTGGGGGTCCAGCGGCGGTCCGGAACGGCAGCGGTCCGGAATGGGCTCCTGCTACTGAATCTTGTTCTCTTCAGCCGGCGCCATTTTCCAAAATGGCGCCGAAAAATGGCGGCGGCCATAGACGAACACGATTGGACAGCAGGAGGTCCTTCCGGACCCCCGCTGGACTTTTGGCAAGTCTTGTGGGGGTCAGGAGGCCCCCCCCAAGCTGGCCAAAAGTTCCTGGAGGTCCAGCGGGGGTCAGGGAGCGATTTCCCGCCGCGAATCGTTTTCCGTACGGAAAATGGCGCCGGCCATACACGTATGGCCGGCGCCATTTTCTGTATGGAAAATGGCGCCGGCAGGAGATCGACTGCAGGAGGTCGTTCAGCGAGGCGCCGGAACCCTCGCTGAACGACCTCCTGCAGTCGATCTCCTGCCAGCGCCATTTTCCGTACGGAAAACGATTTGCGGCGGGAAATCACTCCCTGACCCCCGCTGGACCTCCAGGAACTTTTGGCCAGCTTGGGGGGGGCCTCCTGACTATGGCCGCCGCCATTTTTCGGCGCCATTTGAAGACAACAAGATTCAGTAGCAGGAGCCCGTTCCGGACCGCCGCTGGACCCCCAGGTTATTTAAGTCATTTGGGGGGGGGGGGTTCGGGAGGGTGGGGGATTTAATTTAAAGGGTCGGGGGGTGGGTTTTAGGGGGTTTTAGTGTGCCGGCTCACGATTCTAACGATTTATAACGATAAATCGTTAGAATCTCTATTGTATTGTGTTCCATAACGGTTTAAGACGATATTAAAATTATCGGACGATAATTTTAATCGTCCTAAAACGATTCACATCCCTACTGCATGCACTCATCTGCGTGTTACTTACTAAACCAATGTTGGTTCCCAGGGCGGCACTGATGACCTGCAGGACACCATCGCTGCCTCTTGCCGAAATGGTCATCATTGCTGGATCCTCAAAGGAGGAAACTCCTCCTCAGCCAGCAGAGACTCCATGACCCACGGCCCCATGTCTAGTGCCTTCGGTGCCTGAACTGCTGAACAAAGAAAAAGCATCCAGGGCTCCATCCCCGATCCATAACAGTGGGAATGAAGGCATGTATTACCTCTGTGAGATGACTCATCCAGAGTCTCTGACAATGTCTCATACGGTTTCCCTTCTGATCCATCTCCTCCAGAGGAGCAAAGGAAGTCTCTGACAGAGGACCTCTCTTTTGCAGGGTTTGCTAGGTTGATTAGCAGAGACCATTCACTTTCAGTTAATGACTGAAGAGGATACCAGACACAAAATGCTTGATATCTTCCAGTTTCTAGAGCCTCCAATGGAAATCTTGACTTGAGATCCTTATGGAGTTACTAATAAGGATGTGGGAATACACCCTCTGTTACGGTTGGGCGATAGCCAGGTGTTGTGAACACCACCTACAGGGGTGACTCAGGACAGGGAGAACAGGAGTCACAGCAGAATCTCTGACAGTGGCTGGAGAGGAGTCTCTGGTGCTGGCTGTGAGGAGTCTCTGATACCAGGTGCTGGCTGGAAGGAGTCTCTGGTGCTGGGAGCTGGATGGAAGGAGTTTCTGATGCTGGGAACTGGCTGGAAGGAGTCTGGTGCAGGTTGAAAAGAGTATCTGGTGCCGGGTGGTGGGAACTGGCTGGAAGGAGTATCTGGAAATGGGTGCTGGCTGGAGGGAGTCTCTGGAGCTAGGTGCTGGCTGAGAAGAGTCTCTGGTGCTGGATGCTGACTGATAAGGAGTCTCTGGAACAAGGTGAGTGGGGGTAAGGGTGAGCTTCAGGAAACATTGGAGCAGCATGGGGGTACACAAGGATGTGAGTACAAGTATGCGTGGTCTGAACACTGGAACTACGTGCAGGTATGGGTGGAATCAAGATAGCATGCAGGTAAGTGTGAGACTGAATGTAGGTGTGAGCTGGAATGAGAGAACCAGGGAGACCAGGACAGTCAATGACTGGACTAGACCAACCAAGACAAGACTTACACTGAACAGAAAACACAAAAGCCCGAAGGCAGCGAGGCAAGGAAGCAGGGGAAAATAGAACGGCAACAGGTAAAGAATCAGGAACAGGGGGGAAGAACAAAGCAGGCAAGGCAGAAGACTACAGGACAAGAAGAGCAAGGGCCCAAGGCCACAGAGCAAGACAGGTAGCGAGAAGCGTGGAGGCTCACAGAAAGTAACAGTAGGCTAAAACAGGAAGCTCAAGGGAACACGATGTGAAAGCACTGAGGCATGGGCTAGGCGGGGTTAAATAGGGAGTTCGGGACATGGACCAGACAGGTAGGACAGATTGGGCCAGCCAAAAGAGTGTGCTCATGAGGGGCCTCTGGTGGTGAGGAGGATGCACAGCAGTCATGGTCATAACACCCTCATAGTACCTCCCATGAACATGAAGGTGGACATAGATTCAACAAGCATCAGCTACCCCGCCTATCAGTGGTGGTCAAATCTGCCCTCAAGAAGGCCAAGCACTCTCAGACCCATTCCTCGATGCCCCCAAGGAAAGATCACAGAGTGATGTATGCCCTTGCAAAGAAGGTTTTTCATGGAGCTATGCTCATTGCACACATAGCTGCCTATCATTTCTACATCAGCCAATATATACAGGACATCCGGAAGGATGTATTCCACACATTAAGAAAGGTGGAAAGAAGGCAAAAGATTACTGGCATGGTTAAAAGGGGAGGTGAAAGAAGCTATTTTAGCCAAAAGATCTTCATTCAAAAATTGGAAGAAAGATCCAACGGAAGAAAATAGGATAAAGCATAAACGTTGGCAAGTTAAATGTAAGACATTGATAAAACAGGCTAAGAGAGAATTTGAAAAGAAGTTGGCCATAGAGGCAAAAACTCACAGTAAAAACTTTTTAAAATATATCCAAAGCAGAAAGCCTGTGAGGGAGTCAGTTGGACCGTTAGATGATCGAGGGGTTAAAGGGGCACTTAGAGAAGATAAGGCCATCACGGAAAGATTAAATGATTTCTTTGCTTCGGTGTTTACTGAAGAGGATGTTGGGGAGGTACCCATAATGGAGAAGGTTTTCATGGGTAATGATTCAGATGGACTGAATCAAATCACGGTGAACCTAGAAGATGTGGTAGGCCTGATTGACAAACTGAAGAGTAGTAAATCACCCGGACCGGATGGTATACACCCCAGAGTTCTGAAGGAACTAAAAAATGAAATTTCAGACCTATTAGTAAAAATTTGTAACCTATCATTAAAATCATCCATTGTACCCGAAGACTGGAGGATAGCAAATCTTTGTGAACTGGTAGCCCAGGGTAAACTCAGACCAGTGAGTTTATTGGGTGTCCCAAGCCAGTTCTGGGGCTTGGTAGCCCACAGGAGGTACTGCTAGTAGAATTTTCCTCCCTCTTAATGGCCAGAGTGGTTGAGCTTGTTCCACCAGGGAAAAGAGGGTGAGGATTCTACTATTGGTACTTCCTGATTCCAAAGAAAACAGGGGGACTCCCTCCCATCTAGACCTGAGGGCCTTAAACAAATTCATCAAAAAAGAAAAGTTCAAGATGGTTTCCCTGGGCACTCTGCTCCCCTTCATACTAAAAGGGAACTGGTTATGCTCCCTTGATCACCTCATCAGCCCATCCCCTCAATTGGACTTCATTGGAGCCCTGCTAGACATGGCTCAGGCTAGGGCCTTCCTGCCATGACAAAGGGCCATTAATCTAATGGCCATTGTGACAGAGATTCAACGAAGCCAGTAGGAGTCAGCTTGGCACATATGGAAGCAATTAGGCCACATGGCCATGACAGTTGATGTTACTCCCTTGGCAAGTTTGCACATGTGAAAGGCCCAGTGAACCCTGAGGTCATAGTGGTGACAGACAATGCAGAACCGCTAGGATTGCATCTGAGTCTGTTTTTCTGGGACTCTATCCTGGTGGCGAGCAATTTCAAATCTGGAATGGAAGACCTCCTTCCAAAGTCCTCCTACCCAAATTGCCCTAAGCATGGATGCATCCAATCTGGGCTGAGGAACTCATGTCGATTGGCTCAGCACTCAGGGACTATGGTCTGCCCAGGAAAGTATATGTCAAATCAACTTTCTGGAGCTCCAGCAATCCAGTGCATGCTATGGGCTTTCAGAGATCGACTATCAAACAAAATTGTCCTGATCTAAACCAACAACCAAGTGGCACTCAAAGAAACAAGCCAACATCTTACCACCTTTCCAGATGTTTAACTGCCCAATTGAGCTGTTACCCAGTACCACGCCCCCCAAAGGGAGAACATATCCACTCTCGCTTCTCGAGACCCAGGCAATGTCCACTTACATCAAAGAAAACCTGGCCAAATGATTCATCAGGCCCTCCACGTCACCTGTGGGCGCCAGATTCTTTTTCGTAAAGAAGAAGGATGGTACATTAAGGCCATGTATTGATTACCGTGTCCTGAATGCTGTTACCCACAAAGACCGGTTCCCACTTCTGCTCAACAGTGAGCTATTTGATCGGCTCCAGGGGGGCCCGTATTTTTACCAAGTTGGACCTGCTTAGGGCATATAATTTGGTCCATATCCAACCCGAGGATATCTGGAAGCCAGCATTCAATATGCGAGATGGACACTATGAGTACGTAGTGATGCCCTTTGGGCTATGTAACACCCCTGCCATATTCCAGAGAATGATGAATGAGATCTTCCAAGACCTCCTATACGCCTTCGTCTTAGTCTATTTTGATGACATCATGATCTTTTCAAAAGACTTGGAATCCCATCACTCGCATATCCGGACAGTCCTCCAGTGGCTTAGGGACCATCATTTCTATGCCAAACTTGAGAAATGCTTTTTCGAGCAGTCCAGTCTCCCATCCCTGGAGTCGATCAAATAGCTCACTGTTGAGCGGAAGTGGGTACTGGTCTTTGTGGGTAACGGCATTCAGGCCACGGTAATCAATACATGGCCTTAATGTACCATCCTTCTTCTTCCTGGGCTACATCATCTCCAGCTAGGGATTCACCATGGACCCAGACAAACTCCAAGATATTCACGAAAAGGCCTAAGCCAGTTGGTCTGCGGGCTCTGCAAAGGTTCTTAGGGTTCATGAACTATTACCGTCACTTTAGTGGAGACTATTCTATGCTAGCCTCTCCACTCACTGCCATGACTAGGAAAGGATGTAACCTTCGAGAGTGGAGACTCAAAGCCCAGTCTGCATTCCATGCCATTAAGGAGGCCTTCCATAAACTGGTGCTTGTTTCCACCACCCATACCCGAACCGTCCCTTCATCATTGAAGTTGACATGTCTACCATTAGTGCAGGGTTGGTCCTTAGCCACGAAGGGAGACCTAGTCCCATGCTCCTTTTACTCACACAAATTCTCACCTGCAGAACACAATTATACTATTGGGGACTTTGAACTCCTGGCTGTGAAGCTGGCCTTTCAGGAGTGGCGCCCCTGGCTTGAGGGGGCTCATCACAAGTTTACCATCTACATGGACCACAAGAATTTAGAACATCTTAAATAAGCCCAGCTACTGAATGCACGTCAGGCCCGCTGGGCCCTCTTACTTGCATGGTTCAACTTCGAGTTGTGCTACCACCCGACTGTGAAGAATCTCTGTGCTGGACCACTAGGCGCTGCCTATCCTATCCGGAGACCTTCAGTTCCTGCCTTGTACCCATGGTCTCCGGTACTCCTGGTCCGGTCTAGCCCGTCTGTTCTCTGACATCCAAGCACCCCTTCTCTTGGTGGGCATACCACTCCTTCATCTCTCCAGGAGACCCCCAGAGGCACACCTAAGCCCAGGCAGTCCGGGAATCGAACGGCTCAACCCGCGGAGCCCCTGGACCATTATTGGTCAAGTTCCTGAGAGCCTCAGTCTCCTCATGTGCTCTGCCTCCTGGCAGCAGGCACCCTCTGGGATCTCTCAGAGAGCTGTACCAATCCTGCACCAGGCCAAGGTTCCACCTCCAGTGCAACAATCACACTATTGTTTGGATAGGGATGGCCAACACAACAGTAAGTTTGGCCAATATTTATTTATTTGAAAACTCTTATATAGTGCTTAATACAATGGAGGTAGACAATGTTACACATGCATAATACAAATACAATATAACAATAATGACATTACACAAGTTAAAAAGCAAAGCAATCATAAGAGTACGAGAAGCAAAGTGTTACAATAAAGAGATTAAGTAAAAGCAAGTTTAAATAAATAATAATAAATAAATGTGTCCTTCAGAACTTGTTTGAGGTATAGAGCCCAACTCAGTTCAGACTGTCCCTCCATTACCAACAAGGCCAGTTATTGTTGTGCCCATTGGCACCTATTTTGCAGAGTCATTCATCAAAATGCATTAGGGCCCTAACACCCATGATAACACATGCATTATTTTTCGCATCCCACAATGTATACGCAAATTCAGAAAATTTAGTCAAAGGGGAGGAGTTTATGAATGAGGGATATTTTATGACAATTGCAATAGCATGTTATAACTACAGATTTTTTCCTGGCATTAAGCTGTGTGATATGCCCAAAATGGGATATTTATTTATCATAAATCCCATTTTGGGCAGGGAGGGAGGGAGAGAGAGAGAGAGAGAGAGAACCTCTGTGGTGGCACACATATTAGTCATCTATTTATACCACTATAGGAGGGTCATCTAGTAACTCAAGGTAATGTTTAGGTGGTGGTCTAAGGTTTGGGTGGCAGTTTTACATGCACAGGCAGAGGTACGAACAGCACAGTACACATCAGTGAAGATTTGATGTGATTTGGAATGAGGAAAGGTACACAAAGATGAGATTTCTACTATGTTCTCACACCTTAGCTTGCTAGTACACAGGTAGTGAGTACATCAAGCTAGGGCGAGAGTACATGGTAGAAATCTTATCTTTATGTACCTTGTCTCATTCCAAATCATATCAAATGATGTATACTGTGCTGCTCATAACTCTGCCTGTGCATGTCAAACTTCCCCCCAAACCCTAGACCACCACCAAAACCTTCCATTGAAATACAAGTTGACCCTCCTATACTGGTATAAATAGTTGACTACTAGTTGATAGGGATGTGAATCGTTTTTCAATTATTAAAATTATCGTCCGATAATTTTAATATCGTCTTAAATCGTTATAGAACACAATACAATAGAAATTCTAACGATTTATTGTTAAAAATCGTTAAATCGTGTTAGTGCGCACTAACGGGAGTTAGTGTGCACTAACTCCCAGTTAGTGTGCACTAACTCCCGTTAGTGCGCACTAACAGAAAATGATACAAATTCACACTTTCCAGGTCAGTGAAGGTCAGTTAGGAATGAATATGTATTCCTATTGGCTGGCTGCCCTCTTATCTATTGATGTTACCAAGGTTCCCACTGAGGTGATGGTTGGGGGGATGTGAAATGGAAACAGTTGGAAGCTTGACAAAAAATGTAATGTGATGATCATCAATCATGTGACTAGAACTTGTTTGTTTATTATTTTTGTGCATTATGTGCACACATTGACTCCAGCTTGGGGACAAGGCAGGTCTCCTTTACTGCACACATTGATTCCAGCTTGGGGAAAATGGCAGGTCTCCTTTACTGCACACATTGATTCCAGCTTGGGGATAAGGCAGGTCTCCTTTACTGCACACATTGACTCCAGCTTGTGGAAAAGGCAGGTCTCCTTTACTGCACCCATTGACTCCAGCTTCTGGAAAAGGTAGGTCTACTTTACTGCACACACTGACTCCAGCTTCTGGAAAAGGCTGGTCTACTTTATTGCACACACTGACTCCAGCTTGGGGACAAGGTAGATCTCCTTTACTGCACACACTGACTCCAGCTGTGGAAAAGGCAAATCTCCTTTACAGCACATTGACTCCAGCTTGGGGAAAAGGCAGGTCTCCTTTCCTGCACACATTGACTCCAGCTTCTGGAAAAGGCAGGTCTACTTTACTGCACACACTGACTCCAGCTTGGGGACAAGGCAGGTCTCCTTTACTGCACCCATTGACTCCAGCTTGGGTACAAGGCAGGTCTCCTTTACAGCACACTGACTCCAGCTTGGGGACAAGGCAGGTCTCCTCTACTGCACACATTGACTCCAGCTTGGGTACAAGGCAGGTCTCCTTTCCTGCACACATTGACTCCAGCTTGGGGAAAAGGCAGGTCTCCTTTATAACACATTGACTCCAGCTTGGGGAAAAGGCAGGTCTCCTTTACTGCACACATTGACTCCAGCTTGTGGACAAGGCAGATCTCCTTTACTGCACACCTTGACTCCAGCTGGGGAAAAGGCAGGTCTCCTTTCCTGCACACATTGACTCCAGCTTCTGGACAAGGCAGGTCTCCTTTACTGCACACACTGACTCCAGCTGTGGAAAAGGCAAATCTCCTTTACTGCACACATTGACTCCAGCATGTGGAAAAGGCAGGTCTCCTTTACTCCACACACTGACTCCAGCTTGTGGAAAAGGCAGGTCTCCTTTACTGCACACATTGATTCCAGCTTGGGGACAAGGCAGGTATCCTTTTCTGCACACATTGATTCCAGCTTGGGGACAAGGCAGGTCTCTTTTACTGCACCCATTGACTCCAGCTTGGGTACAAGGCAGGTCTCCTTTCCTGCACACATTGACTCCAGCTTGGGGAAAAGGCAGATCTCCTTTACAGCACATTGACTCCAGCTTGGGGAAAAGGCAGGTCTCCTTTACTGCACACATTGACTCCAGCTTGTGGAAAAGGCAGGTCTCCTTTACTGAACACATTGACTCCAGCTTGTGGAAAAGGCAGGTCTACTTTACTGCACACACTGACTCCAGCTAAAGGAATAGGTAGATCTCCTTTACTGCACACACTGACTCCAGCTTGGGGACAAGGCAGGTCTCCTTTACTGCACACACTGATTCCAGCTGTGGAAAAGGCAAATCTCCTTTACTGCACAAATTGATTCCAGCCTGGGGATAAGGCAGGTCTCCTTTACTGCACACATTGACTCCAGCTTGTGGAAAAGGCAGGTCTCCTTTACAGCACACTGACTCCAGCTTGGGGACAAGGAAGGTCTCCTTTACTGCACCCATTGACTCCAGCTTGGGTATAAGGCAGGTCTCCTTTCCTGCACACATTGACTCCAGCTTGGGGAAAAGGCAGGTCTCCTTTACAGCACATTGACTCCAGCTTGGGAAAAAGGCAGGTCTCCTTTACTGCACACATTGACTCCAGCTTGTGGACAAGGCAGATCTCCTTTACTGCACACACTGACTCCAGCTGGGGAAAAGGCAGGTCTCCTTTCCTGCACACATTGACTCCAGCTTGTGGACAAGGCAGGTCTCCTTTACTGCACACACTGACTCCAGCTGGGGAAAAGGCAGGTCTCCTTTCCTGCACACATTGACTCCAGCTTGTGGACAAGGCAGGTCTCCTTTACTGCACACACTGACTCCAGCTGTGGAAAAGGCAAATCTCCTTTACTGCACACATTGACTCCAGCATGTGGAAAAGGCAGGTCTCCTTTACTCCACACACTGACTCCAGCTTGTGGAAAAGGCAGGTCTCCTTTACTGCACACATTGATTCCAGCTTGGGGACAAGGCAGGTATCCTTTACTGCACACATTGATTCCAGCTTGGGGACAAGGCAGGTCTCCTTTACTGCACCCATTGACTCCAGCTTGGGTACAAGGCAGGTCTCCTTTCCTGCACACATTGACTCCAGCTTGGGGAAAAGGCAGATCTCCTTTACAGCACATTGACTCCAGCTTGGGGAAAAGGCAGGTCTCCTTTACTGCACACATTGACTCCAGCTTGTGGAAAAGGCAGGTCTCCTTTACTGAACACATTGACTCCAGCTTGTGGAAAAGGCAGGTCTACTTTACTGCACACACTGACTCCAGCTAAGGGAATAGGTAGATCTCCTTTACTGCACACACTGACTCCAGCTTGGGGACAAGGCAGGTCTCCTTTACTGCACACACTGACTCCAGCTGTGGAAAAGGCAAATCTCCTTTACTGCACACATTGACTCCAGCTTGGGGAAAATGGCAGGTCTCCTTTACTGCACACATTGATTCCAGCTTGGGGATAAGGCAGGTCTCCTTTACTGCACACATTGACTCCAGCTTGTGGAAAAGGCAGGTCTCCTTTACAGCACACTGACTCCAGCTTGGGGACAAGGAAGGTCTCCTTTACTGCACCCATTGACTCCAGCTTGGGTATAAGGCAGGTCTCCTTTCCTGCACACATTGACTCCAGCTTGGGGAAAAGGCAGGTCTCCTTTACAGCACATTGACTCCAGCTTGGGAAAAAGGCAGGTCTCCTTTACTGCACACATTGACTCCAGCTTGTGGACAAGGCAGATCTCCTTTACTGCACACACTGACTCCAGCTGGGGAAAAGGCAGGTCTCCTTTCCTGCACACATTGACTCCAGCTTGTGGACAAGGCAGGTCTCCTTTACTGCACATACTGACTCCAGCTGTGGAAAAGGCAAATCTCCTTTACTGCACACATTGACTCCAGCATGTGGAAAAGGCAGGTCTCCTTTACTCCAAACACTGACTCCAGCTTGTGGAAAAGGCAGGTCTCCTTTACTGCACACATTGATTCCAGCTTGTGGACAAGGCAGGTATCCTTTACTGTACACATTGATTCCAGCTTGGGGACAAGGCAGGTATCCTTTACTGCACACATTGATTCCAGCTTGGGGAAAAGGCAGGTCACCTTTTCTGCACACACTGACTCCAGCCTGGGAATAAGACAGGTCTCCTTTACTGCACACATTGACTCCAGCTTGTGGAAAAAGCAGGTCTCCTTTACTGCACACACTGACACACTGGGATAGGGCACTGTGTGCAGGAAGATCACAGCACTCCTGGTATTAATAGGGATAGTCCAATAAAACAAATCGTAAGGCGGTCCCACGTAGCCAATGCAAAAAACAACAAAGGGACTACCTTACACCATGGAAGATTTTATTAGAGATGCCCCCAATTCATTCTAGGCTTATATAAAACACAAAATTTGTAGTCTTCAAATTTGTGATTCGCCTGGTTAGAGTGTTCAACCAACGGTTTCCCCTCAATTTTTCTGTTTATAGCACTTCTGTGCTCAATCAATCGCTTATTTAGTGACCGAACAGTTTTGCCAATATAGAATTTCATGCATGGGCAGTAGGCTACATACACTACACCCTCGCTCTGAGAATTTGTAAACTGTGTCAGTTTGTACGATTCTAAATGGTTATTAAACAGGATCTGTTTCGTTTTAGGGTTTTGGAAGCTCGGCTGGACCCAGTGTCCGGCCGAGCAAGGTAATGTGGGCCCCGGGCCCACCGCGAGCCAGGGAGGGGGGGGGGGGAGTCGGGGCGGGTGGGCGAGAGGAGGGCAGCGTGCGGCGAAGGAGTGGGGGGGGGGGAGGAAGGACGCCAGAGGGAGCCGAGGGATTGGCTGCCAGGGCGCGTTGCGATAGCAACGAGAGGCCCAGGGCGGCACGTAGGGGGGGGGGTCACGTGGGGAGCAGGCAGGGCGCGCGCACGGGCTAGGGATTCGCGCGTCGGCGGAGCGTTGGGAGGAAGGGTTTTTCCTCGTTGGGGTTTTTTCCTTCGTTTTCCTCGTGCTCTCGGCTTGGGTCGGCAGCGGCGGCGGACGGGCGGTGCGGCGGTTCGTTCGGTCCGGTGGTGTCGGTGGTGCGGGGGCGCGAATGGCGGACCGGGAGCGTGAGGCGGAGGACCCGAGCGGCGCGGAGTCCGAGGAGGCGGCGTGGTTGCCGGGCCTGGAGGTGGAGGACAGCGCGGAATCGGAGGCGGACGTGAGCGGCCTGGCGGTCTATCGCCGGGGACTGGTGGTGATGGCCAGGGTGAGTTGGGGGGCTGTGTCTGCAGGGGTCTCGGGGTCCCAGGGCGTGCTCGGGGGGAGTCTGGGGGAGCAAGGGGGCGGCGCAGCAGGCCAGGAAGGCCCAGAGGCGCGGCATGTGGAGGAGCCCAAGCGGCTGGGACGGGGACGGGGGTTGAGGACTACGCGCGGGGTGGGAGCGGGGAAAGGGGGCGGGGCGGATGAGATCCCTGGCGTCGCCGGTGGCGGTGTGGGCCCGAGAGCATGGACGCAGTGTGGGGGAAGTGCGGCGTGAGGGTGAGAGCAGGCCGCGTGTGGCAGTGGGGGTTGGGGTGGGGGGGCTGTGGGGCGCGGCGAGCCGCGGAGTTGGGGACTGAGGCAGGGGGGCCTGGAATGGGAGGATGGGTCCGGGCTGCCTGCTAGCCGGGGGCGGCCGGCGGAGGGGGCCGCCAGTGGGCAGGGGGCGGGGGTAGGGCGAAGGAGGGGGTCCCGGGGCAGCCGGGTGGCGAGGGGTGGGGCGCCGGACTCGGCGCCCCACCCCTCGCCTTGCCGCTGCCGACCCAAGCCGAGAGCTTTGGCAGCCATTGGCCGGGGTGCAGGGGGGCAGGCGGTAGGCCGGCAGGGGGGCCCGGCGGGCGGCGGCGGAGGGGGGAGTGGTCAGAGCAGGAGGGGGGTTGGCGAAGGGGACAGTGGGGGCCTGGGGTGGCCGGAGGTTCATGGGGAGGTAGCTCGGGGGGCTTGGGGGGATCCAGTGGGGGTTGGGCCTCTCAGCACGGGACGGGGAAGAGTCGGGGGGGCTCCGGCGGCGGTTGGGGCCGAAGGGGCAGGCTGGGTGCCTTCTCCGTCGCTTGCTGTGATGTCGTTGCAGGAGGCGGCGACGGCAGAGGACCTTGAGGAGGCGGGCTCGTCCAGGCACGAGGCGTGGCGGAACGTGGAGCCGGGGACTGGTCGGTCGGGCCGGGCGGCCTGGACACCGGGGCCTGAGGCGGTGCGGGGTGACTCGATGGCGGCAGGTGAGTTGCTCGTCTTCCCGCGACTGGTGGCGGGGGTGCCGGCTGGGGCGGCGGGGCTGGGTCCCGGGGCGGTAGGGGTCAGCGGGGTGTCGGAGTCCGCTCGGGGTGCCGGCGGGGTGCGGGAAGCGGATGCGACGGCGGGGGGGGGGGGGGGGGGGGCCAAGGAAAGGGGGGGCGGGAGGAGAAGAAGCCGGAGGAGGCGGAAATGGGACAGGGGGAGTTCATCGGACTCCTCGTCATCTACTTCCTCCTCATCCTCATCTTCTTCCTCTTCCAAGTCGGTGGGGGCGGCAACGGCGGTGCCGGTCAAGGGGTTGGCGGCTCAGGGGTCCCCGGCGTTGGTGGCCCTGACGGAACTTTGGGAGGAGGTGCCGCGGTCGCTGCGGCGGCGGATTCGGCGCCGCCAGTTTATAGACATCTTCCAGCTGCTCGAGGGGCGCAGGGGGCGGCGAAAGGGGAAGAAGCGGCGCAAGAAAAGTGAGAGGGTGGGGGGCGCCCCACAGAAGGTGGCGCGCACGATCCATAATTGGATGCGTGCGTTCCTGCGTCTGGCTAGCGTAGTGGGGCACAGGGACCCGACACAGTATGGGCCTTTATTGGCTTATGCGGACGCGATACTGGCGGCAAGCAAAACGTACGAGGGTTGGTCGTGGTTAAACTACGACGAGCATTTCCGCGACCGCATGGAGGAAAACCGGTTCGTGTCCTGGGGTTCCCAGGATGTGGGGCTATGGTTAACTCAAATGGCTGCCAAGGTGTCGCCGGGGGCGGCCGGACTGGGGGCGCCGGGCTTGGGGGCAGCAGGGGGGGGGGGGCCGCGGCCCTTTCGCGGCGGGACGCCCACGGGAGGAGCAGTTAAAGCGGGTGCGGGACGCAGTGACGTCTGCTGGCGGTATAATCGCAACACTTGCATTTTCCCCGATTGCAAGTTTCGCCACGCCTGTTCCATCTGTAGCGCGAATCACCCCGCTGTGCGATGTGGGAAGCGGCAGGCGGAGGGCGCGGGAGCCGCCCCGGCGGTCAAAGCCCCCGGCAAATAGGGGGCCGAGCCTAGCCGCTACGCCGGTACGAGTGTCGGCCATGCGGCCCTGGCTGCAGGGGTATCCGGAGGGGCAGGTGGCGGAGCTGTTGTTGGGGGGGTTTACGGGGGGTTTCCGAATACCGTGTCGGACGGGGGGTGTCGTGGGGGGGGGGGGGGATAATTGCCCCTCGGTGCGGCGCCTAGTAACGGTGGTGCGGGACAAATTGCGGGGGGAGGTTGCGTTGGGCCGGATTGCGGGCCCGTTCGCGGTTCCCCCGTTTCCAAATTTAGTGCTTTCCCCGCTGGCGGTGATCCTGAAGAAGGAGGCGGGGACATTTTGTCTTATTCACAATCTGTCGTATCCGGAGGGGCGGTCGGGGAATGACGGGATTCCCCGGGAGTTGTGCGCGGTGAGGTACGCGTCGTTTGACTCAGCGGTGCAGGTGGTGAGGCGCTGTGGCCGTGGGGCGTTGATGGCCAAGGCGGACGTGGAGGCAGCATTTCGGCTGTTGCCGGTGCATCCGGACAGCTTTCCGCTGCTAGGTTTTCGTTTCGAGGAGGAGTTCTATTACGATAAATGTATGCCCATGGGCTACTCGATCGCGTGCGCGTATTTCGAAGCGTTCAGTACCTTCCTGCACTGGGTGGTGGCGCAGCGGTCGGGCTCGGCGGATATTGTGCACTATCTGGACGATTTCCTTTTCGTGGACCGGGCGTCGTCCGGAGCGTGCCAGCAGAGTCTGGGTTGTTTTCAGGAGGTGGCGGCGGAGTTCGGGGTTCCATTGTCCGCTGAGAAGACGGAGGGGCCGCGTACCAAACTGGTCTTCCTTGGGATAGAGCTGGATTCGGTGGATATGATGTCGCGGTTGCCCCGGGACAAGGTGGAGAGGCTGCGCAGTGCGGTGGCAGCAGCGCGCTTGCGGCCCAAGTTGACCCTGGTGGAATTACAATCCTTAGTCGGGAGCCTCAACTTTGCGTGCCGGGTGGTCCCGATGGGCCGAGCGTTCCTACGCCGCTTGTCCCACGCGATGGCTGGGGTTCGTAGACGGCACCATTGGATACGGATCACTGCGCCGATGCGTGCAGATTTGCGGCTCTGGGACATGTTTCTGCAGGACTTCAACGGGGAAGCCATATGGCAATCGAGCCCCTTGGCCAATCACGATTTAGAGTTGTGGACGGACGCGGCGGGGTCGGTGGGGTTCGGGGTGTATTTGCAGGGGGCCTGGTGTGCTGAGCGGTGGCCGGAGGACCGGGTGACGGCGGGGGTCACCAGTAATATCACGTTCTTGGAATTGTTTCCGATCGTGGTGGCTCTGCATGTCTGGGGGGAGCGGTTGAGGGTCACGCGGGTGGTGTTCTGGTGCGATAACCAGGGAGTCGGGGAGGTCATTAACAAACGGGCGGCTCGGTGCTTGCTGGTCTCGGAATTGTTGTGGGAACTCATTTTACGTTGTATGCTGATGAATGTAACTATTTGGGCCCGGCACGTGCCGGGGGTTGACAATAGTGTGGCTGACTCCCTTTCTCGTTTCAAGTGGGAGTTGTTTCGAGAACTGGTGCCGGAGGCGGACCTGTGTGGAGCTCCTGTACCGCCTTCCCTATGGAAGTTCGGTGCCCTGAAGCATGGAACTTGCTGTGGGCCTCGCTAGCCCCATCTACTTGGTCAGGTTACATTTGGGGCGCCAGGACTGTGGCGGCGTTTTTTGCGGAGAGAGGGTGGTTGGGGGGCCCAGTATCGGACGCGGTGTTAGCGTCTTACGTGGTGTGGGCTAAGGGCGAGGGCCGCTCTAGGGCGGCGGTGGGGAGGCAGTTGGCAGGCTTCTCATTTTTTATGTGGGCCCTCGGGTGCGGTTTCCCCTCGGGCCGTTTCATGGTGCGGCGTATGCTTGCCGGATGGCTGCGCATGGCGGGGCGGCCTAGGGACCGGCGCTTACCGATCACGCATGACATTTTGTTGCAGCTGTGGGATGTGTTGGTGGGGTTGTGTTCGTCGGTGAATGAAACATCGCTGTTCCGCGTGGCGTTCGTGTTTGCCTTTTTTGGCGCCTTTCGGGTTGGCGAATTGGTGGCACGATCGGCTAGAAGTGCGGACAGTCCGGGATTGCTGGCGTGTCACGTGGTGGTCACCAGTAGGTCCGTGATGATTTGGATCCCGTGGTGGAAGACGGATCAGTTAGGCAGGGGGTTGGTAGTGGCACTTACGGCGGTCCCGGGGTTGCGGTCTTGCCCGGTGGCCAACGCGGTCCGGTATTGCCTGGAGCGGCCGTTTTCCCCATCAGCGTTCCTGGTTCACAGGGATCAGCGGCCGCTTACTCGCTACCAATTCGGGATGATCTTGCGACGGGCTTTGGTGGCGGTGGGATTGGATGCGAGGGATTTTGGGACTCATTCCTTCCGGATTGGGGCGGCGACTGCAGCAGCGGATGCAGGGCTGGCTGTGGGGGTAATTCAGAGGATCGGGAGGTGGCGGTCGCAGGCGTTCCGGGGGTATATTCGCCCGGGGCCTGGGGGTTCCTGGTGAAAGACTAACGCTTGTTTCCTTGCAGGTGCGGCAGCCGAAGGGAAGTCCGTATGGATTGTGGGGCATTCATATGTGCATTGGGCCTACAGACATGCCTGCGGACGACCTTACGGGCCAAACCTGGACTTGACTTGCAGAGGGGTGCGAGTGTATTGGTTGGGGCGGCGGGGCATGGGCTGGGACGAATTGATCCCGTGTGTCCGCAGGGAACGTGAGCGGTTGGGGCCGCCGCGGGCCCTAGTGGTCCACTTGGGGGGCAATGATTGGGGTACAATGCCGGGAAAGCATTTCATTAGTATAGTCCGTAAGGACTTCATGACCGTCTCTATCCTATTGCCGACCACGGTGTTGTGTTGGTCGGACATCATTGTCCGACCGGCGGCGGGCGAGCGGGTCATCTGGCGCAGGAGCCGGTCGAAGGCCAACCAACAGATTGGGGCATGGTTGGCCCGATTGGGAGGCCGGCATATCAAGCACGACTGGTCTTGGGGGCAGACCACGGGATTGTTCGGGAAGGATGGGGTTCACCTCTCCTTTTTGGGGATGGACCTATTCCTGAATTCAATTCAGGAGGTCCTGGAGGAACTATTCCCGCGTTAGCGGGGGCCGCATCTTTGGGGGGGGGGGCACGGGCATAGGTTGCCCGCGTCTATGGCGGTTGGCCCGAGCCATAATGTTGTGTTATCGTTAGACCAATGGGGGTTTCAGCTGGTAATGGTCGGAGGTTGACAGCTGGGGGCTGCTGTCAGCGATGGGGCTCCTTGCTGGCAAGGTGGCGGGAGACTTTGGGGCCCGGCTCCTTGCAGGTTGGCGGCGGGAGCCCACCCGGGTTCGGCTCCTTGCAGGCAGGTGGCGGGAGTCAGACACTGGGGTGTGAGGCCGGATCTTCGAGCCTGACGGCTGGCATGGACTATCCTGCCGGGCGGCGGCGGATGGTAAAGGGGGACTGGATGCTGAAACCGTGTTATATTGTATTGTATCAAATGATGGCTCGGGCCTATATGTTAATAAAAGCTGCGGCCTATTTTCATCCAATTAATGTCTGCGGGTCTTTATTGAGGGGTGATGGAGGGGGGCGAGTGGGTAGTCACGGGTGCCCATATTAACTGGACATACTGTACAATGGCCACATGGGTGATGTCCATGGGGTCTCACATCTTTAGTCTGTTTCTGTGGGAGTGCAGAGGGAACAAGAAAATCTTTCAAATTACGTTCTCGTCTATTTGCAATAATTAATCTCCTGTTCTCAAAGCATTCTAGGTTCTGCACAATCTCCCAGTTTTTCTTAATAACTCTGACAATCTTATGGGTCATGTGGTTGTATGTTAAAGGAAAAGCCACCACATCCTTTGTTATTTTCTGTTTGGGTTTCAATAATGTTTGTCTCTCTTGGGTTCTGGCTCTCATATATCCAGCCTCTATGTGTGACTTTGGATAATTCTTCTGTGTAAATCTCACTTTGAGTTCCTTTGCCTTCTTTTCAAACACCTCCTCTTCAGTACATAATCTTCGTATCCTAAGAAACTGGGAATAGGGTAGATTATTTTTCATTGATTTGTTATGACAGCTAGTGTAATCACATAGAGGCTGGATATATGAGAGCCAGAACCCAAGAGAGACAAACATTATTGAAACCCAAACAGAAAATAACAAAGGATGTGGTGGCTTTTCCTTTAACATACAACCACATGACCCATAAGATTGTCAGAGTTATTAAGAAAAATTGGGAGATTGTGCAGAACCTAGAATGCTTTGAGAACAGGAGATTAATTATTGCAAATAGACGAGAACGTAATTTGAAAGATTTTCTTGTTCCCTCTGCACTCCCACAGAAACAGACTAAAGATGTGAGACCCCATGGACATCACCCATGTGGCCATTGTACAGTATGTCCAGTAAACCCTAAAACGAAACAGATCCTGTTTAATAACCATTTAGAACCGTACAAACTGACACAGTTTACAAATTGTCAGAGCGAGGGTGTAGTGTATGTAGCCTACTGTCCATGCATGAAATTCTATATTGGCAAAACTGTTCGGTCCCTAAATAAGCGATTGATTGAGCACAGAAGTGCTATAAACAGAAAAATTGAGGGGAAACCGTTGGTTGAACACTCTAACCAGGCGAATCACAAATTTGAAGACTAAAAATTTTGTGTTTTATATAAGCCTAGAATGAATTGGGGGCATCTCTAATAAAATCTTCCATGGTGTAAGGTAGTCCCTTTGTTGTTTTTTGCGTTATTAATAGGGATAGGGCACTGTGTACATGAAGATCACAACACCCCTGGTGCCAGGGTTAGGGCACTGTGTGCAGGAAGATCACAACTCTCCTGGTATTAATAGGGATAGGGCACTGTGTGCAGGAAGATCACAACACTCCTGGTATTAATAGGGATAGGGCACTGTGTGCAAGAAGATCACAACACCCCTGGTATCAGGGTTAGGGCACTGTGTGCAGGAAGATCACAACACTCCTGGTATTAATATGGATAGGGCACTGTGTACATGAAGATCAAAACACCCCTGGTGCCAGGGTTAGGGCACTGTGTGCAGGAAGATCACAACACCCCTGGTATCAGGGTTAGGGCACAAGTTCTAGTCACATTGACTGATCACATTAATTTTTTTGTCAAGCTACCAACTGTTTCCATTTCCCATCCCCCATATACTGTCAGTGGGAACCTTGGTAACATGAATAAATTAGAGGGCAGCCAATAGGAATACATATTCATTCCTAAACTGACCTTAACTGACCTGAAAAGTGTCAAATTGTATCATTTTCTGTTAGTGCGCACTAATTGGAAAAAACGATTTTTAACGATTTTTTAACTAAATAATCGTGCCAAACACGATTTTCTTCTCCTGCCAGACGATTTCAATCGTTAAGACGATAGGGCACACGATTCATATCCCTACTAGTTGACTACTATGACTACTATGAGAGTCTCTCTCTCGCTCTCTCTCTTCATGCAAACTTTATAGCATTTTGATGAATCTAGGGGTTGGTGTTTTGTTGGTCCCCTTTTATGTAACAGGGGCGTCCCGAGGACAGCAGGATGTTAGTCCATAAAAAACTTGCCCTCCACCCTGAAGAGTTGGGTTCCATTTTGTGGGTCATACAGGTAAGCAACTCTGCTTTCTTCAAGTTGCTAAAAGAAATGCGCTCATACAAACAAACACTGGCACAGAAAAGCAGACACCCCATACCTAGACAGAAACAGAGAGAAACACTTATCTTATATCCAGACAGACCAGATACCCCACACTAAGACTGGCAGAGAGTGGAACAGATAGCCAGACATACTCTAAGACCCCACACTCAGCCCAACACATAAACATAGGCACAGAGAGCCATATATCCTGTACCAAGACAGACATAGAGAGACACAGAGACCCCATACCCAGACAGATACAGAGAGACAGACATCCTATATGTGGACATGCACCTCAAAGAGAGACAGAAACCCAATATTCAAACACAGATATAGACATATCACACCTATACAGAAAAATACAGACACACCACCCCAGACAGAAGACAGACACACAGACACACCTGACACAGAGAAAGGCTTAAACATAACACAAATAAACACAAGCAGACACACAATACTCAGATATAGAGAGATACATAGGCAAAAAGACCACATCACACACAGAAATATAGACTACATACACACACTCCACACCCTGATACACAGGCCACACACCAGAATAGTAAGGGCTGGAACATAATTTTAAAAAAAAACTTAGATGTTAGATGTTTTCACTAATTTTTTCTTGATGTTTTTGGGTTTTTTTTTTCTTAGTTTGCGCATCTTTTTTTATTTTCTCATGTTTTGATTTGCTTATTTAACTTTTTTTTTACACTTTTTGCCTTTATTCTACATTCTCTCACCTCCTCTGTCTCTCTACCTTCTACTTCCTCTTTCTGTCTAGCCTCCTTTCTGTTCCCCTCCTCTAGCTCACCACTTCACAACAGCTGTAATCTCTCCATCGGAGTAGGAATCCAGGAGCAACAGTAGCAACTCCTCCCAGGCTAAGGGCTTAGGGTGGCAGCTCTTCCTGAGTTGTGGAACACCACAGTGACTGTTCCCATACTGCAGGGTAAGTAGCCCCTCAAGTGGGATCATAACAGCAGAAGAAACTCCTCTGCCTGGTCCACTGAAAGAAAAACATGGCTGGGGGATCATGGTGGAGAGGGGAATCATGGTGGAGAGGGGGATCGTGGTGGAGAGAGAAGTACCCGACAAGCCCATCTGCTGAGCCTGTCCTGGAGGAAAGCGCCAGAGAGTGAGGAGTGCTCATGAAGGGAAACAGCTGTGACTGAGCCGGCTGACGTCATCTAAGCAGGACCGTGGGAAGTTTAAAAACCCACGGCTGAGCGGCGTGCAGCCTAAGCCACGCGCGCCCCTTGACCGGCTTTGACAGACTTTGCCTTACGATTTCCTTTTTTTTTTTCTTGAATAGTTAGAGTCTGGATCTGTGGGTAGAAAATGTAAGGCAAAGGTTTATACCTCCTCCCCAACTTTAAGTAATATCGGACCCATGGATGCCCATGTCAACAGAATAATGCCACAGACGTACTGCGATCGTGTCACTTTAGAAGTGACCCTGAGTCCGGGCAATGGTCCTATAGTGCCTCCACAACCACCAGGTGCTTCAGTGGTGGAAGGAACTATTGAGGACAGTTCAGTAAACATGAGTAGGAGAGAAGGAGATCTTTCTGAAAATGTTATTACTGGAACATCTCAAAGAATTGTAGATGGGACCCCACTAGAAGTGGAATCATTTTGTATGACTCTAGTATGACAGCTAAGTAATGATGGATAATTAGCTAATGACCAGTGTCTGTGATCAAGGCCACTTTCGTGCCAAAACAGCCTGAGTTATGGTTTAAATTCTGCTCCCTGACACAGCGTTATTGTGCTCCTGTAAAATATGCATGACTGATTACCACACAGGTATGTGAACTTTTGTATGTAGTCTGTTCTTTGGTAGCCCAGTTGTTAGAATTTGGTCATATCTTTACTACTTTTGTTTATAGACACTGATAAGAATCCCCCCGAAGCAGCCGACAGGCGAAACACGGGTCCGTGTCGGGGACTGCTGTCAAGTTTTGTAACAGAATTCTGTGGTGTGAATGCAAGGAGTTACCATTTGGAATAATAAATGGAATGGATTTTGGAACATTGACCAAATTAAGTTTCGTGTGCACTTTGTTGGGCTTTATAATACCCCACTAGGAGCCACCATTAAGAGTCTGATGAACTTTAAAGAGCCATCAGATATTACGTTGAGAGACTTGTAGAAAATGCTAGTCAGATTGGACAAGTAAATGAATCCCTTACTTCTCTAGTAAATGTTAATAAAAGTTCAATTAAAGAACAAGGGAAAAGATTATTAGATTTAGAAACAACTGTAAAGTCTGTAACTGGCAACATACAGAATATTCAAAATGCTGAAAATATGCATATAGTAGACAGTTTGTCATTGCACTCAGAGTTAGAAAATGTGGAAAATATGTTGCGGATTAAAAATCTACGCTTGGTTAATTTTCCAATAACAAGACTACTGTCACCATATGAAATGTTTAGGAAGTTTTTGATAGAAAATCTTTCATATGAAGTAGATAAGATTCCAATTATATCTAAGATTTTTTATTTTCCCTTACAATCTAGAACTGCACAACGTGGAGCGCTGGAGAAAAGTCCAGGGATTTCATCCTTTTTGGAAGAATCCCTAGATATTATAAATAAAAGAACCACATTATTTGTTTCCTTTTCTCTTGAGAGAGAAAAGGACGAGGTATTTGAGAAGTTCTTTAGAAACAAAGATTGCTCCTTCTGTGGGCAAAGAGTATATTTATTTCCAGATGTCTCTAGGCCTACACAGGCCCGTCGAAGACAATTCCTAGCCCTGAAAAGAAAATCCTTAGAGATTGGGGCAACATTTTATTTAAAGTTTCCTTCAAAGTGTTACATTAATTTTCAGGGAAATAAATTTATATTCGCAGACCCCACACATTTGGAGACATTCCTAGCTGATAAAACTGAGACAAAGAGAGCCTAATAATAAATATGGACAAAGAAAAGATTGTTGTACTCTCTCTCTCCTTATTAAATGTTATTGAGAGATCTTATGATTTATTGTATGATCCCCCACTTATTTTTCTTGTCCAACATAGAAGATTATTGGATAGGGATGAGAATCGTTTTTGAACGATTAAAATTATCGTCAGATAATTTTAAAATCATCCTAAATCATCAGAGTGCACGATACAATACAAATGCCCCCGATTTATACTCCTAAATCGTCCTAAATCGTTAAATAGGGCACGGGAATTATTTGGGGGAGGGCGGGAAAACCGGCACACCAAAACAACCCCTAAACCCACCCTGACCCTTTAAAACCAATTCCTTACACTCCCCCACCCTCCCGAACCCCCCCAAAATGTTAAATTACCTGGTGGTCCAATGGGGGGTAGGGATGTGCAGAGCAAAAGTTTATGTCCATATGTCCATATGTCCAAAGGGGGTCCCATTTGCGGTCAATATGGACATAAACAGAATTCAATGAGTTGGGTATATGTCCATATGTGCAAATAAAACTTTAAACCCCTCACCCTCCTTAATCCCCCCCCCCCCCCAGACTTACCACAACTCCCTGGTGGTCCCAGCGGGGTCAGGACGCCATTTCTGACCAACTTTGCAAGGAGCACGTGACGTCGGCGTCACGTCGGAGTGACGCGACGTCACGTGATTCCCCACGGGGTCGCTTCCGGGATCCTCGTTCGGCCCAAAAGGAACTTTTGGCCAGCTTGGGGGGGTCAGGAGGCCCCCCCAAGCTGGCCAAAAGTTCCTTTTGGGCCGAACGGGCTGTTCCGGCGCGACCCCGTGGGGAATCACGTGACGCCGCGTCACTCGACGTGGCGCCGACGTCACGTGATTCCCCGCGGGGTCGCTTCCGGGATAAGCTCATTGACGGATAAGGCAAGATAAGTACACTTTCGGATTTAAGCGTGTGAGCAATCCGTCTTGCAAGTACTCTTAGGTTCAATGTGCATAAACGGGCAGCTTTTTTGCGCCCTTTACGTTCAGCCCACTGAGACCAATGATTAAAATATGATTGAATGCTATTAAAAGCTTACATTAGCTTAGCCTGCTGGCATTTAAATATGAGGTCTCTTTGAGCTTACCCACTCATCATACTGTTTCAGGATCTTTATTTATGTAGTTATTACTAATTAAAATGGCGCAGATGACCCGATAAAAAAAAAACCCCACCCAACCCTTTAAATCGAACCCCCCTTAGCTTCCCCCACCCTCCCAACCCCCCCAAAACCTTTTAACATTACCTGGTGGTCCAGGGGGGCCTCGGGGGATGTTTTCCCGATCCCAGGCATCAGCTGCGCTAAAAATAATGGCGCCAATGCCCCTTTGCCCTTTCCATGTGACAGGGTATCCGTGCCATTGGCCGGCCCCTGTCACATGGTAGGAGCACTGGATGGTGCCGGTTTTCCCGCCCTCCCCCAAATAATTCCCCTGCCCTATTTAATGATTTAGGGTGGGGGAGGGTAAGGAATTGGTTTTAAAGGGTCAGGGTGGGTTTAGGGGTTGTTTTGGTGTGCCGGTTTTCCTGCCCTCCCTAAAAAAAAAATTAGCGATGTGAATTGGAATCGGAAACGATTCCAATTCACATATCTTAACGATCAGATTTCCCCCCCCCCACCCCCCAGCCAAATCTGATCGTTAAGATGATCTGGCACACGATTCACATCTCTATTATTGGATAATTGTTTTTGAATGATTATTGGATGTTGTGTAACAAGATTTCTTAATTTACTTTGCAATTATGGTTGGTATATAATTGAAAATCCTTAATAAAGAAATAATTAAAAAAGGAAAATAGAAAAACATGGCTAAGCCATCACATGATTACAATGATCAAAGGAAAACAACATTCAAAGCTATCTTGAATCCTGTCACAAAACCTTCAAACAAAACCTTAAAACATGGTTGTTTGAACAAGCATTCACTCTATGAATCTCATATAACCTAAAAATTCAGCTATCCCTTACTATTCCTCACTGACTCCAAGTTCTTTTCCTCGCATTTTGTATTTACATTCTGCTATTCCATACCCCCCCACTGTTACTCAATTTAGGCTATTGTATTCAATGTGACATTGGTCTCGCTGCTGACAGTTAATTTGCTCCTGCGAATACATGGTTATTTATATTTTATTGTTTGATATTTAATGATGTATGCATATTATCTTTAAAACCCTTGTTTCTGTAAAGCCTGTTGCTGTTAAATGTTTTACTGTTTTTTAAACTGTTACATGTAAAGCCTGTTGCTAATTTATTGTTTCACTGTAAACCGAGGTGATGTATGTCTATACGTACCGCGGTATAAAAGAATCTATAAATAAATAAATAAATAAACCTTATGTAAATGATAGAGACAATCATAATAATAAGGGGCTTTCAAATATTTGCTTAAGAGTAATTACTCGATAAAAGTCCTTATGTATCTACCTAAGTATAAGGACAGTTGAGATTGTAATCAGAGGTCTCATAACTTAATTCAGCTTGATTTTTATAAATTTTCCCTGACAGACAAAATAATCATAAAACACAGTGGCACTTATCTTTTTCTCTAAACTGGTAGTGCTTTATCTGTTTAGAGGAGAGTCCATTTATGCCTTATATCACCATAGCCTGACACAAGTCGTGTTTCATATAAATCTTCATCAGGAGCAGTAAAAGTGAGTAAGATAATTCCTGAAATTCTGTTTAAAATATATCAAACAGATGTTAGTGTTTGAACAAAAGTTCAAACAGAAGTTGATCAGTGGCAGGTACCAGATTAGTGAGAGCAGGCCCTCAAGGAGTGAGTGTTATAATTAGTGAGGTTTGGGTGGACCCTTGGACACTGTGGCAGCTGACCATGCCCACAGGGGGAAGTCCCGTTAGGGGCCACAGGTCAGACTCAGCTTAGGACACATAAACACAGAGATTGATCTTTTATTAGACAATGTGATGAAGTCACCAGAGGTGGCAGTAGTGAGTAGTAGAAGTAGCCTGGCTGGGCTAGTGTCCCTCAGGTGCTGGAACAGTGACTCCTCTGGTAGCAGTGCTGTAATGGAAAGAACTGAGAATAATGGGTACAGTGGAATATGCACAAAGCCCCAGTATGGAGAACCCCAGGATAGGGAGAGCAGGCCCCCGAGGAGCGAGTACCTGATCCCTGAGAGCTGAGAGGCTTGAAGGTAATATACTCACACAGCGGTTCCACGTAGGAGATGGCACTAGGGCTGGAATGGAGGCAGGCCCTCGAGGAGCGAGTACCTGTTCCAGGGAACAGCTCTGAGGTGAAGATGGTAGTACTCCCTGGTGTTGAAGATAGCGAATCCTTCCAGACAGAAGAGAAGGTAGGAGCAGGCAGTGAGTCAGGGAACATGGGCCCTCGAGGAGCGAGTACCGGTTTACTGATAGCGACCTGAAAAGCAAGTGAGGCCCCCAAGGAGCGGGTACCCTGTTAGCGTTAAGAGTCCAATGGAAGATTGGAGAGGCAGAGTAGCTGGGTACGGAGAGCGAATCCCATCCATAAGAACACCCTTGCTAACTCAAAGGCTAGCAAACATCGTAGGCTTTAAATATCCGGGCAGCATGATGTCATCACAGGGGGACGCCCCTGAGGTTTGCACTAAGTAGGAAATAAGAGTGAGGCCGCGCAGCGCACATGCCCTAAGGTACCAGCGGAGCATAGCGGGAGGCAGCGACCAAGCCGGTCCGGGAATGCTGGAGAGGACGACAGGCAGATGCTGCGGCAGCCAGGCGTCCATCCAGAGTGAGAGGAGGTGCAAAGAAAGAAAGGTAGGTGGATTGAAGCCATCGGGAAGGGATGGTTGCAACAGCGAGTACCCAGTTTCCCAGGATAAGTACCTGAAATAGAGCAAAAGGGCCCCCGAGAAGCGGGTACCCAGGTTAAAGGGAATACCTTGAAGGGCAGAGAGAGCTTCCTGCAGCAGCTGGAAGCAGCAGAGCAGCTTAGACTGGAGCTGTCCAATCCTTGCTAACTCAGTTTGTTAGCAAATGAAGGGCAGGCTAAATACCAAGATGTGATGATGTCACTCGGAGGGGATGCCCCCGAGGTTCCCGCCATGATGTGGATAAAGACATGGGTGGCGTGTGCGCGTGCACCCTAGGAGGCCCTCAGGAAATCATGGCGAACACTTCGCTGTTGCTGATCCGGGGACGCCGGAGAGAGTGGCATGAAGATGCGGTAGCAGCCATCTTCCCAAGGCTTGAGGAGAGAGGTGAGGTACAGAGGTCGAAGCTGTCTGAGACCGACGGACACAACAATACCCCCCTTCAGAGGGTCCCTTCCAGACCCACTACCTGGTCTCGGTTTTTGAGGATGTGATCGATGAAATTGACGAAGTATCTCTTTGTCCATGATATTAGCCAATGGTTCCCAAGAGTTTTCTTCTGGTCCGTATCTCTCCCATGACAGGAGATATTCCCAAACTCTGCTCTCTTTCTTACATCAAGGATGGCATCAACCTTGTATTCGATGTCTTCTTCTGCATCAACTGGAGTAGGTTCAGGTGTCTTGTTGGAAAACTCACTAAGAACAAGCGGTTTCAGACTATAGGTGAGAAAGCCCAACCGTCGGAGAATGGGAAAGGGTCCAACGAAGCATGGAGCAAAGTGAGCAGATGGAAGCTTATGTCTCAGATGTTTGGTAGACAGCCAAACTTTGTCTCCAGGCTGGAATTCAGGTGCCTTGCTATGGTGAGTGTCATAGCCTTTCTTTGCTCTTTGTCCTGCTTTTTGGAGCATCTAGTCTTTCTCCAGAGCTGATGGATGTCTTTGGCAGTAGAGTGAGCTGCTGGGGATGACACAGAAAGTGGAAGTGGTAAAGGTGGTAAGGGTTGTCGTCCGTAGACCACTTCAAAAAGTGTAGATCCAGTAGATGACGCTGGATGTGAATTGATGGCAAATTCAGCCCAGGGCAACAGTTCAGCCCAGTCATCCTTTCGTGAACCGACATAGGTGTGGAGGAACTGTTTGAGAGTTATATTCATTCTCTCAGTTTGGCCATTCGACTGAGTATGATATGCAGAGGTGAAGTCAAGTGTGATGTCAAATTTCTTATACAAGGCTTTCCAGAACTTTGCTGTAAATTGAGCTCCTCTGTCAGAAACCATGTGTTTTGGCATGCCATGTAGGCGCAAGATGTGAGTGATGAATAATAGGGATGTGAATCGTTTTAGGACGATTAAAATTATCGTCCGATAATTTTAATATCGTCTTAAACCGTTATGGAACACAATACAATAGAGATTCTAACGATTTATCGTTATAAATCGTTAGAATCGTGAGCCGGCACACTAAAACCCCCTAAAACCCACCCCCGACCCTTTAAATTAAATCCCCCACCCTCCCGAACCCCCCCCCCAAATGACTTAAATAACCTGGGGGTCCAGCGGCGGTCCGGAACGGCAGCGGTCCGGAACGGGCTCCTGCTACTGAATCTTGTTGTCTTCAGCCGGCGCCATTTTCCAAAATGGCGCCGAAAAATGGCGGCGGCCATAGACGAACACGATTGGACGGCAGGAGGTCCTTCCGGACCCCCGCTGGACTTTTGGCAAGTCTTGTGGGGGTCAGGAGGACCCCCCCAAGCTGGCCAAAAGTTCCTGGAGGTCCAGCGGGGGTCAGGGAGCGATTTCCCGCCGCGAATCGTTTTCCGTACGGAAAATGGCGCCGGCAGGAGATCGACTGCAGGAGGTCGTTCAGCGAGGGTTCCGGCGCCTCGCTGAACGACCTCCTGCAGTCGTTCTCCTGCCGGCGCCATTTTCCATACGGAAAACAATCAGTGTAAACAGTAATCTGATGTTGGGCACCTTCAAGCAAGATGTTGGGCACCTTCAAGCCAGGGGCGCCATTCTTCGAATGCCATTTTTATTGCCAACAGTTCTTTATCCCCAATACCGTAGTTCTTCTATGCTGGTGAGAAGCATCGTGAAAAGAATGAACAGGATGTAAGATCTTTGAATCACTGGCCTGGCTTAGCACGGCCCCTACACTTTTATCAGAGGCATCGACCTCCACATTGAAGGGTCGAGTAGGGTCTAGATGGCAGAGACATGGTTTGCTTTGAAAGGCATCTTTTAATTTCTGGAATGCAGTCACAGCTTCCATAGACCAATTAGCAGTGTTGGCTCCTTTCTTAGTCATAGCTGTTAATAGAACAGTCAATAGAAACATAGAAACATAGGAATGACGGCTGAAGAAGACCAAACGGCTCATCTAGTCTGCACAGCAAGTTTTGCACTTTTTTTTTTCTCATACTTATCTGTTACTCTTGGCTCTTAGTAACCTTTTGATTCTATTTCCCTTCCACCCCCACCATTAATGTAGAGAGCAGTGTTGGAACTGCCTCTAAGTGAAATATCTAGCTTACAGGCCGATATAGTAAAGCGCGGCCACGGTTACCCTGTTTCTAACCCACTTTGTACCCACAATTTGGCCGTGTAAGTCTAACCCGCGATTCACTATCCGTTTTTACCAATTCTTACCGCTTCTTGAAGTCGACGCGTATCCCTTTCCGCCCGCGGCATCCATATGATATGTAAACAATCGGATTAGCTATTCCCTCCGATACAATAAACTGCACCCCGATTATCACCTTTTGAACCTGCTGTTTTGCCGCGTCTTTAACCTGCTAATTTACCGCCTACCCTTACCCCTGCGTTAGTGTGGAGCGTCAGGCAAGCCCCAACAGAGAGAGACAAAATTTCACGGGCAAACTTTTCCCCAGTCCCCGCTCACCTGCCCTGGCCGCGTCCATGGGTGCCGGTCTCCCGTGCGGGTGCGCTGACAGCTCCGGAGCAGCCCCAGTCCTGTCTCCCCTCCTCCCGGGGGCAGCCGGTGGCGAGAGCGGCTTCAGCAGCCAGGGGCGGATAGGGCGCTCCCCATGTGAGGCGGCTTCCAGCAGCCCCCGCCGGCGAAGATGCATGAACACATGCCTGTACGTCCAATTTGGGTGCTCAAGGCAGCGAAGGTGCATGAGCGCACGCCATGACTTGAGCGCCCGGCTTGACGTCTGAGGTCACGGCGTGCGCTCATGCACCTTCGCTGCCTTGAGAGCCCAAATTGGACGTACAGGCAGTGAATTGAACTGCGAGCTCATCATGCCAAAAAAATTGCACCGGCAGGCAACTGGAAGATTGCCAGATAAAAAAAAAAAGCTGCCCTCGGCAGGAGTGATAGGCGGGCAGCTGCCTCCCCTCCCCCATCAGAGAGAGAGAGAGATGCCCACTTCTGCCAGGGCCTTTTAGCCTGTGGTGCCAGTGTAAAGGATCCCAGCTCACTGGCGTGCCTGCCTCTCAGGCACCATTACAGCCCAGCAGTGCGAGGTTTACAAAGAAATTCTGCCAGAGCCGACTGCACGGAGTGCCAGCAGCAGCGCTCGCTGCAGGCGCAATGCATGGAGTGCCAGGGCGGCCCCAGGCTCCCCGTCTATTCCGCCGGCTGCCACACAAAGGCGAGCGGCGAAGCCCGGGCCGGGGGGGGGGGGATGTGCGCGGGAGGGGGGCGGCGGCTCCCCTATCTTTCCTGCATGCGGGGCAGCTCCCGCTCTCCTGCCTCCCTCCCTCCGTTCTGCCGCTCACTGCCTCCCCAGCGCCATCTTGCAGCTTGTGACGTAGGGCGCTCACCCCTGACCCAAATTTGAATAGGAGCCTTGAGCGCCCAAATTGAACGTACATGCGGGTGCTCAAGGCAGCGAAGGTGCATGAACGCACGCCGTGACCTGAGCGCCCGGCTGGACGTCCGAGGTCACGGAGTGCGCTCATGCACCTTCGCTGCCTTGAGCGCCCAAATTGGACATACAGGCGTGCGTTCATGCACCTTCGCCGGCGGGGGCTGCTGGAAGCCGCCTCGTATGGGGAGCGCCTGATCCGCCCCGGGCTGCTGAAGCCACTCTCGCCACCGGCTGCCCCCGGGAGGAGGAGAGAGAGGACTGGGGCTGCTCCGGAGCTGTCAGCACGCCCTCACAGGAGACCGGCACCTATGGACGTGGCCAGGGCAGGTGTGCGGGGGCTGGGGGAAAATTTGCCCGTGAAATTTTGTCTCTCTCTGTTGGGGCTTGCCTGACGCTTGTCAAGCTGGCAATCCCCGATGTCCGAGCGTAGGAGAACCATCCACTTCCTTGTACCTGTCATTTCAAATGTCATTGAAATGACATTTGAAATGACAGGTACCAGCGCACCCAGGATACTGTATAGGCACTGTATAGCGCTCTATACAGTAAAATGGATTGTGCACGCCTACCATTTCATGGACGCGCTTTGGACGCGGTTTGCATTTGTGTCTCATTTAAATACTAGAGATGTGAATCGGAACCGGAATCTGATCAGTTCCGGTTCCGATTCAAATCTTAAAATTGTTTTTGTCCGGCCCGATTGGGTTTTTGTTTATCGACTGCGCTCGATCCGATAAACAAAAGACCTTTAAAAACCAACCCCTTAGCTTCCCCCACCCTCCCGACCCCCCCAAAAACATTTTAAAATTATCTGGTGATCCAGTGGGGGCGCGGGGAGTGATCTCCCGCTCTCATGCCATCGACTGCGCTAATAAAAATGGCGCCGATGGCCCTTACCATGTGACAGGGTATCCGTGCCATTGGCCGGCCCCTGTCACATGGTAGGAGCACTGGATGACCGGCGCCATCTTTACGATGGTGGCAGACATCTTTAAAGATGGCGACGGCCAGCCAGTGCTCCTACCATGTGACAGGGGCCGGCCAATGGCATGGATACCCTGTCACATGTAAGGGAAAGGGCCATCAGCACAATCTTTATGAGTGGCAGCCGACGGCCCGAGAACGGGAGATCGCTCCCGGGACCACCACTAGAGCACCAGGTAATTTTAAAATGTTTTGGGGGGGATCGGGAGGGTGGGAGAAGCTAAGGGGTCATCTTTAAAGGGTCGGGTGATTTTTTTTTAATCGGGCCATTGGCGCCATTTGTGAGTGGCAGCCAAAATGGCGCCGATGGCCCGAGAGCGGGAGAGCGGTGCCCACGCCCCCACTGGACCACCAGGTACTCGTAAAAAGTTTTGAGGGGGTTCGGGGGGGTGGGGGAAGGTAAGGGATTAGTTTTATAGGGTCAGGGTGGGTTTAGGGGTTGTTTTGGTGTGCCGGTTTTCCCGCCCTCCCCCCAAATAACTCCCGTTAGTGGACACTAACGGGAGTAACGATTTTTCACGATAAATCGTAAAAATTTCTATTGTATCGCGCACTGTACCGATTTTTGACGATTTAAAAAATATCGGACAATTTTTTTAAAACGTCAAAAAACGATTTACATCCCTAGTTAATGGACTTCACCTCCAAGAACTTATCCAAACCTTTTTTGAACCCTGCTACACTAACTGCACTATCTACATCCTCTGGCAACAAATTCCAGAGCTTAATTGTGCATTGAATGAAAAATAATTTTCTCCGATTATTCTTAAATGTGCTACTTGCTAACTTCAAGGAGTGCCCATAGTCCTATTATCCGAATGTGTAAATAACCGATTCACATCTGCTCGTTCAAGACCTCTCATAATTTTAAAGACCTCTATCATATCCTCAGCCATCTCTTCTCCAAGCTGAACAGCCCTAACCTCTTCAGCCTTTCCTCATAGGCAGCTGTTCCATTCCCTTTATCATTTTGGTCAGCCTTCTCCATCACAACTATATCTTTTTTTAGATGCAGCGACCAGAAAAGTACACACTATTCAATGTGTGGTCTCACCATGGAGCAATACAGAATAATTATGACATTTTCCGTTTTAGTAACCATTCCCTTCCTAATAATTCCTAACATTCTGTTTACTTTTTTGACTGCTGCAGCACACTGAGCCAACAATTTCAAAATATTATCCACTATGATTCCTAGATCTTTTTCCAGAGTGGTAGCTCCTAATATGGAACCTAATATTGTGTAACTACAGCAAGGGTTATTTTTCCCTATATGCAACATCCTGCACTTGTCCACATTTAATTTCATCTGCCATTTGGATGCCCAATCTTCCAATCTCGCAAGGTCCTCCTGTTACGGCCCCGACCGCCTTCCCCACGTTCGGGGTCGGGGCCACTTACCCCCGCTCCGGACCGCGGGGAGAAGCGCTGAGGTCCCAGTCCGGTGGGCCGCATGGCCGCGGTGTCCCCACGTGGAGAACGCCATCCAGGCCTCCTGAAGCTCCGCCCCTCGTCTCTGCCTCGCGCACGAGGGCAGCACTTTTGAATTTCCCGCACCCGGAAATGCTAGACCGCCCTCCGGCTGACGTCAGATGCCAGCCCTGCATATAACCAGCATCCAGACCCTTGAGAGAGTGCCTTGCAACAAGGTTCCCTGGGTTCTAGTTGCCATCCTGTTCCTGCTTGCTGCTGGTTCCTGGTTCTCCGTGCCTGTTGCAGTTCCTGCTCAATGATCCTTCTGCTGTTGTTCCCCTGGTTCCTGACCTCGGCCTGCTTCTGACGCCTCTTACTAGCTGCCTGCCTCGACCCCGGTCCTGCTTCTGACGCCTCTTGCCAGCTGCCTGCCTCGACCCCGGTCCTGCTTCTGACGCCTCTTACTAGCTGCCTGCCTCGACCCCGGTCCTGCTTCTGATGCCTCTTGCTAGCTGCCTGCCTCGACCCCGGTCCTTTCTCTGATGCCTCTTGCTAGCGGCCTGCCTCGACCTCGGTCCTGCTTCTGACGCCTCTTGCTAGCTGTCTGCCTCCCGCTCGTGAGTCCCAAGGGCCTGGATCCCTACGGGCTCCTCCTGGGGGGATCCCGGGTCCCGGATGAAGCCATTCTCAGTCCGCTATAGACTCCACCTCCCGGTCTGCCCTAAGGAATCCTCCTTTGCCAGGCCGGCCCAATGGTCCACCGTTTCTCCATCGTAACATCTCCTGTAATGTATCACAATCCGCTTGTGATTTAACTACTCTGAATAATTTTGTATCATCCTCAAATTTGATAACCTCACTTGTCGTATTCCTTTCCAGATGATTTATAAATATATTGAAAAGCACCTGTCCAAGTATAGATTCATGAGGCACTCCACTGTTTACCCTTTTCCACTGAGAAAATTGACCATTTAATCCTACTCTCTGTTTCCTGTCTTTTAACCAGTTTGTAATCCACGAAAGGACATTGTCTCCTATCCCATGACTTTTTAGTTTTCTTAGAAGCTTCTCATGTGGGACTTTGTCAAATGCCTTATAAAAATCCAAATACCCTACATCTACTGATTCACCTTTATCCAAATTTTTATTAACCCTTCAAAAAAAAGAAGCAGATTTGTTAGGCAAGACTTACCTTGGGTAAATCCATGTTGACCGAGTTCCATTAAACCATGTCTTTCTATATGCTCTACCATTTTGATCTTTAGAATAGTTTTTACTATTTTTCCTAGCACTGAAGTAAGGCTCACTGGTCTATAGTTTCTAGGGATGTGCATTTGTTTGCAACGAAATAGGAAATAGAGACAATATTTCCTATTTTGTTGCATTTCAAGGGGCCACAAAATGATAAGAAACCCACAAAATTAAATGTGGTTTTCTTATCATATATGGGGGGGTGGGGGGAGAAAGGGCACATTAAAAAAAACAAAAATAACCCCGAAATCCACCCCAACTCTTCAAATTTAATTAATTGAACCTCCCACCCTCCCGACCCTTCAAGACTTGCCAGACTCCCCCCCCAAGACTTACCAAAGGTCCCTGGTGGTCCAACGGGGTCCCAGGAGTGATCTCCCCTCTCGGGCCATTGGCTGCCAGTTATCAAAATGGCGCCGATGGCCCTTTGCCCTTACCATGTGACAGGAGCTATTGGTGGCATTGGCCGGCCTCTGTCACATGGTAGGAGCAATGGATGACCAGCAACAGATGGGGGAGATTGCTCCCGGGACCCCACTGAACTATCAGGGACTTTCAGTAAGTCTTGGGGGGGAGGGTCTGGCAAATCTTAGGGGGTCGGGAGGGTAGGGGGTTGTAATTAATTAAATTTGAAGGGTTGGGGAGGGCGCTCTTGAGCAGCGACCAAGATGGCCGCTTGAGTCTGCACCTCCGTCAGACCTCATCGTATCGCCGGGAAAAAGCCTCGCATTCTGGCTGTTTTTGGACTTTTGGTCTGCTGAATTGCTTTATTAAGAGTCATGGCATCGACTAAGGCCGGCAAGATTGAAGCGGCTTTCGCCACTTCGTCGGGATCTAAAAGAACAAAACAAGACCCGCCATCTCCGGACAAGGCCCCACCGCCAAAAATAATGGCGTCTGCGGACATTGTTCTCACGGAGCTAAAGCATTTAAAAGACTTAATCCAAATTAATATTGATGCAACTACAGCGATTCGTGGAGACTTGTAGTTCCTGTCTACCCGGTTAGATGGTTTTCAAAGTCGACTCGATGATGTCGAATTGCAAGTGGCGTCATTGCTAATTAATAATGCGCCGGTCTCCCGCTTAACTCACGACCTAGATAAATTACAGCAGGCCATAGATGAGCTATCTAATCGGAACCGAAGAAATAACATCAGAATTTTGGGATTACCAGAAGGAGCGGAAGGATCGGATGCTATTCAATTTTTACTGCAACTGATACCCACTTGTTTACAGACCACTTTTGAGTTCCCGTTTGAGGGCTCACAGAATTCCCTCTCGTCCCTTAACAAACTCAAAATATCCTAGACCTCTCATTTTTAAAGTCCTTCGTTATCCACAAGTGCTGCAAATTTTTACTGCTGCCAGGGCGCAAGCTCCCATTAGTTACAAAGGGCAGAATCTGCTCTTTGTGCCTGATTTGGCTAATCAACGGCGGATAAAAGAAAGGCCTTTTTGGCGCTAAGGTCCAGATTACAGAAATTGGGCGCGAAATATGGCCTCATGTATCCAGTGCAAATGAAAGTTACTTGCCACAATCAGACCAAAATCTTTCAGGATCCAAAGGAATTGGACACATTTATCAGTTCTTTTGAAACCTCTCAATCCATGGTCACCTGAAGTGGAATGTTCGTTATATATTTAATTCTACTCTGGGTCGCTGTGCCATTGTGTACCTATGGCCAGTCGACTTTACACTTCTGAAAAATGTTTCTAACACTTATTGGATTGAATTGGATTATTCTCTTGCACCTTTTTTCTCAAAAAGGCGGCTACGCAAATTATACGTCACTGTACTACCTTTTTCTGTTTGAATCGCGAAAGCTATAATAATTCTCTAAGTTTGCTTACTGTGATGGTCTTTTTTCCCCAAAGAATCTTATTTAGTACTACTGATGGAGATGTGATCTCGGAGGCCTTTGGTCTGCCTAGATGTCCGTTACTTGTGTATACTTCTCCATAGGCTCTGCCTTGTAATGCAGGCTTATTGTATTCCTATGGTAATCCTACCTTTTCCGGTTTTTGTCTCCTTCTTTTTTCTTTTCTACCTCTGGTCTTTTTTCTCTCTATCCTCTTCTCCACATTCTCTTCCTCTTTCTCCCTTGGTTGGGTACAGTACCCTTATTACTAAGGACACCCATGGTTTATTGCAATATACTGTTATCAGTTGGATGTATTATGGCTTCTCAAATTACATCATTTAATGTTATCTCACTGAATGTTAATGGCTTCTCACACCCCATTAAAAGAAGGAAGATTTTAACCTACCTACATTCTCTTCATCCGGACATTGTTCTACTGCAAGAAACCCATCTGTCCTCCTTGAAATCAATGAAGCTGAAGCAGCAGTGGGTTGGCCAAATCTATTATTGTTTGGCGGTATGCAAAAAGAGGGGCACTGCTATATTGATCAGGAAACACTTGGACGCGGTGGTCACTTATCAATTGGCTGATACAGACGGTCGCTGGAATCTAATTCAGGCTACGATACATCAGGAGCATTTTACAATCCTTAATCTGTACGCGCCTACTTCTGATGATCCTCTCTTCTTCAATAATACGTTTGCACACCTTCTAGCTGTGGATACCTCATCAGTGATAATAGGAGGTGACTTCAATCAACCATTGGACCCATATTTGGATAAAAAATCTATAGTGCGGGCTACTTACTCTAAGGCTTGCAAAGCTTTGCAGCATCTGATGACATCTTTTGGACTGTCAGACCCGTGGCGACTTCTATATCCAGCAGAAAGAGAATTTACTTTTTACTCAGCGCCGCATATGTCCTATTCTCGCATTGACTATTTTCTGATCTCAAACGGCCTAATGCCTCATATCCTAGCAGCTGATACTGCTCCCATCCTAGTTTCTGATCATGCGGCGATAAAAATAACCTATGAACTGCAGACCTCTATAACTATCAATAAACAATAGCGTTTTAACTCGGCCTTGGTCTCTGATCCGAATTTCCTGGAGCGAATACACAATAAAATATCAGAATATTTTGAATTTAATGTGACTCCTGACTCCTCTGAGGCTTCTATCTTGGCTGCCTTCAAAGCTACAATTAGAGGTGAGATTATCAGCTATACAGCCTTTCAAAAGAAAGAACAGAAATTGGCTTTGACCGATCTTCATCGCAAGGTGCTGGCGCTTGAGAAACAACATATTGTTCATCCCTCTAAGTCTGCTCTGGACGCATTGCTGAAGGCTAAGTTCCTTTACAATAAATTATTAAGCACTACAGTACATCTACACATTTCCCATTCCAAGGCGGTCTACTATGCCTCCAATAATAAATCTGGCCACTTACTAGCCTCCTATTTGAAGAAACGTCAAGACAAAAAACGGATTGTGAAAGTCTACTCGTCTTCCAATCAGCCATTAACAACAGACAGAGATATTACAGGCATTTCGGGACTTTTACAATGCTTTATATCAATCTGAAGTCACGTCTCCAGATCTGGCTATTCAAGAGTTCTTTTCCAATATCTCGCATCCTACTCTTTCATCTGAGCAAGCTGAGGTCCTAGAACAGCCTATTTCAACAATGGAGATTCATCAGGCAATCAAGGCGCTCTCTTCTGGAAAGGCACCGGGACCTGACGGTTTATCAGCGGACTTTTACAAAGCTTTTCAAAAAGATTTGGTGCTGCATATGTTATCATTTTTTACTGCTGCTTATCTTAAGCCTACTCTTTTTCCTACTTTCTCTGAAGCCTGTGTGGTAGTTCTTCCAAAGCCAGGAAGAGATGAGACCAGTATTGGAAATTATAGACCCATATCCCTTCTCAATTCAGATTATAAAATACTTACCAAGGTGATAGCATCTCGATTGGCTACTGTGATGCTGCCACTGATACATTCAGATCAATCTGGTTTCATCCGTCATCGTCTTATATCCAATAATGCTAGACTATGTATGCATTTACATGAGCAAGCCCTTGTTCAAACTCACCCTATAGTTGCTGTCTCACTAGATGCAGAAAAGGCATTCGACAGAGTTGAATGGCCTTTTCTTTTCTCTACCCTTCATCATTTTGGTTTTGGCCCTCTGTTCATTTCGTGGATCTGATTATTATACCATTCTCCTACAGCTTTTCTCTATATTAATAATCAAATCTCTCCCTCCTTCTCTTTGCATAGAGGAACACAACAAGGTTGTCCCCTTTCCCCTCTCCTCTTCAATCTGGCTTTGGAACCATTACTCATTGATATTCGTCAAGATCAACGCATTGTGGGGGTATGTTTAGGCTCGGAAGAATTCAAACTATCTGCATATGCAGATGATGTGCTCCTTTTTCTCCGTAATCCCGATACTTCTCTTCCTTATCTATTAGAGTTAATTGAGTCCTATTCGTTGATATCTGGTTATTAAATTAACTGGAATAAAACGGAACTTCTTCTGTTAAATGGTTTGGGCTCCCTAGTAGATCTGGATCATTTATCTATACGGAAAGTTCCCCATGGTCTCAAATATTTGGGAATACAATTTTTGTCTGATCCATTACATACTATTAGTAATGCTGAATCCCACATTTTGCAAACTCTACATAATCTCACTATACAATGGTCCCCATTACATCTCACCTGGTGGGGGAGATTGGACACCATTAAAATGATTATAGCTCCTAAGATTACATATATTTTATCTATGTTACCAATTTTTGTTTTCTAATGATTTTTACAGACATGTAGATTCTCTTTTATGGAACCATAAGATCCCCAGAATTGCGTTAACTAAATTGAAGTTAGTAAAAGCTGATGGTGGGGTTAACTTCCCTGATTTTTATTCTTATCATCAGGCCTTTATCCTCCAACACGCATATCATCATCATTCTCTAAATAGTGATCATGATAATGTACCCAGATGGTTATCACTGTAAACTCATCTTTTTGCTCCATATCCATTAGCCTGTTTACCTGGCTTGGGAACAATGCCGCAACATGCTTCTAGTTCTATTTTGAAAGTGTTGCACAGGGCTTGCAAGGAATTTGAGTCGGTCTGTCCGCCAGATTCCTGGATGTGGCACCTTTCTTCCATGGCACCATCTGGCATAATGTTTCCTTAGATAGGTCAACATTCCTTAAATTGGCCTTACTGGCAATCTAAACACATATGGTATCTTTCTGATATTATGGAAAATTCAACTCTTCTTCCCTATACCGCACTGCAGGCAAAATGGGATTTATCTCCCTCTCAATTTTATAAATGGCTCCAATTACGGAACCTTCTGGCTTCTAAAGCTTTTTTTAGTTTAATTTGACTAATACCCCTTTACTGAAAGTATTTCGGGATTACAGAGAGGAAGGACACTTGGCTTCTCGTTTGTATAAACTCATTCATTCGCATTATTCTAGCACATCATGTAAAAACTTGCGACACTGTTGGGAAGTAGATTTAGGACTTCAACTGACAGATTCTCACTGGAAACACATGGCTATTTTCTACTAGAATTTCATTGTCCTCTACCATCACACAGACTTCCTTTTTCTTGTAACACAGGGCGGTGTGGACCCCTTGGAAATTACATAGGGCTGGTCTTCTTACTTCCCATCACTGTTTGTCATGTACTGCACCTAATGCCCCACTTGCTCATATGATCTTTCATTGTTCCCATGTTCAGCTCTTCTGGAGTCAAATATGGGAGACAATAGGCAGGATTCTTGCTGTTCCCCGACAACTCACTTATGATTTGATCATATTGAGAGGGGCATGTCCACGTTTAATTATTCCTCTCCCTCATAGGAAATTATTAGACTTTATGGTTAATGTGGCTCTACATAATATTTTATCTAATTGGAAGAGAAGTGAATTGCTCTCCTACCCTCTTTGGTGGAATTCACTATGCATGTACTACAAATATGAAAAGGCTATGGCCATTAAATTCAACCGATTAGCACATTGGGTGTTAGTGTGGAAGCCATTAGAAGATTACATTAATCTGTTACCATGATTACCTGGGTGTCAGATAGGTCTTAGAAGTGGATACTTTCTTCTCTTCTTTTTCTTTCCCTTTATCTGTTTTTTTCTATTTTCTTTTTCAATCTTTTATTTCTTTTGTTGCTTTGATTCTTAGTTAGAGGGGGTTATTCGTCTTCCATTTAACATGTCTGTACTGGTATCTTGGCTGTGCCTTTTACTAGCGTATCTCGGTTTACATTAATGATTACCTTGTTTACAGTGATAGATGCTAAAGACCTTGTTCACATCATGTTACTTTTTCCCCTGTATTTCTGGAACTGTATTATGTGTTCTGTATAAAAGCAATAAAAAAATTTTGAAACTTAAAAAAAAAAAAAAAATTGAAGGGTTGAGGTAGATTTGGGTTTTTTGGGTTTTTTTACAAGCCCCCATTGTAATTTATTAAATTTGAATGATTGGGGCATGTTTCGGTCTTCATTTCAGAGGCAGCCAAAATAAAATCAGCCCGAACTGAAGGAAAATGAAATTTCTCGTGGCGGGCCAATAATGAAAGCCGAACCACTTCTCTAATAGTTTCCCAGATTGCCCCTGAAGCCCTTTTTAAATATTGGGGTTACATTGGCCACCCTCCTGTCTTCAGGTACAATGGATGATTTTAATGTTAGGTTACAAATTTTAACTATTAGATCAGAAATTTCATTTTTTAGTTCCTTCAGTACCCTAGGATGCATACCATCTGGTCAAGGTGATTTGCTACTCTTTAGTTTATCAATCTGGCCTACTACATCTTCCAGGTTCACAGTGATTTGGTTCGGTTCATCTGACTCATCACCCTTGAAAACCATCTCCGAAACTGGTATCTCCCCTACATCTTCATTAGTAAACACAGAAGCAAAGAATTTATTTAATCTTTCTGCAATCGTCTTACCTTTCCTAAGAGCCCCTTTAACCCCTCGGTCATCTAATGGTCCAACTGACTCCCTCACAGGTTTCTTGCTTTGGACATATTTAAAGAAAATTAATTATGAGTCTTTGCCTCTACAGCCAAATTCATTTCAAATTCTCTCTTCGCCAGAATATCAATGTTTTGCACTTAACTTGGCAATCCTTATGCTTTATCCTATTTTCTTCAAGTGGATCTTTCTTCCAATTTTTGAAGGATTTGTTTTGGCTAAAAAACCCTCTTTCATCTCACCTTTTAACCATGCTAGTAATCGCTTTGCTTTCCTTCCACCTTTCTTAATGCTTGGAATACATCTGGACTGCACGTCTAGGATTGTATTTTTAAACAATGTCCATGCCTTTGTGTCATTTCATCTGTCTATAGAGAACCCCTACCTGGTCGGGTAACCACAGTTTCCTTGCCTTTTACAGTATAGATTGTGTCTCACCAAGAGGAACTTTGGTTCTATGTACTACCTAAAGAATCCAGACCTCTTATACTTGGACTACCCTGACTGAGTCTCCATCAACTGTCAATTGATTGGAGCCCCTTACAGATTAATGAATGGGGTATATATTGTCAGAAAAATTCTACTGACTGCAATATCCTGCCTGAAGTACTAGAGTTGCCACTCCAATGTACATCTTGCTCCTATGTAAATTTTGAACCATGAGGTTTTTCCTGTTAAAATATTGTTGTTTTTCAATCAGGACCAGTCTCTGCCTCTGGCCAGGTTATCAGTATTTTCTTTAGCTAGAGATGCAGTCCTGCCTTCAGCCATAGACCATCTTACGCCTGCCCAGAAGCAGGCACAAAAGTTAAGATAAAAGTCAGGGAGAGTTAGAGTAGGACTGGGGGGGGAGGGAAGGTTAGGGGAAGTTGTGGGAAGGTCAGGCTAAGGGGAAGGAAACGAGGGAAGGCAGCACGGCTAGGCGCGTGCAAGGTGCACAATTGTGCACCCCCTTGCACACGCCGATCCCCGATTTTATAACTTGCATGCAGCAGCGTGCGCAAGTTATAAAATCGGGATTACATGTGCACGCGCTGATTAGCGTGTGCATATGTACGCCCATGCCACCCTTTTAAAATCTTCCCCAAAGTATCTTAGCAGAGAAGGGAGAAGGTTTATTTCCTTGCCTTTTGTCCCCAAATTCAGTATCTCATCTTAACTGCTTCAGCATTTCAACCAAAGAATAGCATAAACTCTTGCTGGCAGGTAGTGGGAAAGAAAAACTGGTCATCCATATTCTTTCTGTTTAGTAATAACTCAACCATTAGGGGAAGCTCCCCAGAAGAGAGAAATCTTTCACACACTCAATGCTCATCTATTTGATTTGTCAGCTAGCCAGCTCCACCATCAAGAGTGACTTCTTCATTTTTTGTTATTGGGTTTTTTTCCACACAATTTTATGTTTGGGACAGGGTGTACCCTTTACCAACAGATGACATTGGGGTGGATCTGTTTACCCCCCCCCCCCCCTTTTTGAGTACTCAATTTAAAGACAATTTTTCAAAGTTGTGTACTTCACTGCCTTCATCTCTTCCCCCTTTCTCTATTAATGATCCCTATTTTTTTACTATCCATATGAGTATGATGGTTGCCCTGGCTCACAGGCCATACCCAGTGTTATTTTTGTATTGCTTGACTTAAAATAAAAAAAACTGCAAGTTTATATTGTACTTCACTACTGTACTTTTCCCATTTACCATATTTTTCACTCCATAAGATGCACTTTTTTTCCCCAAAAAATGGGGGGGGGGGATGTCTGTGCGTCTTGTGAAGGAATATTAAAAAAAACCTAAAAACTAACTACAACCCCCCACCCTCCTGACCTCCCCAAGACATGCCAAAAGTCCCTGGTGGTCCAGCGGGGGTCCGGGAGCGATCTCCTGCACTTGGGTCGTTGGCTGCCAGTAATCAAAAAGGTGCCGATGGCCCTTTACCCTTACTGTGTCACAGGGGCTACCAGTGCCATTGGTCGGCCCCTGTTACATAGTAAGGGCAGCCAGCTGCCACCAATCAAACTGGTGCCAACAGCCCTTTGCCCTTACTATGTCACAGGGGCTACCGGTGCCATTGGTCGGCCCCTGTGACACAGTAAGGGGAAAGGGCCATCAGCGCCATTTTGATTACTGGCAGCCGACGGCCCAAGTGCAGGGACCTTTGGCAGGTCTTGGGGGGGGGGGGGTCAGGAGGATGGGGGCTTGTAATTAATTAAATTTAAAGGGTTGGTATGGGTTTTTTTTTTTTTGGGGGGGGTGTTCCCACAGAAAGAGAACGATAAAAGTGTTGCAGTCCCGGGCCGTTCCCCGGTCCCTCCACCTACCTCGGGGGCGGCCCGGGCCATTTCGGGTCTTCCCCGGGCCTGCAGGCCCTCCAGCATGTCTCTCCTTCCCCGGGAGAGACGTCGATGACTCGGCACGGCTGGCCCCGCCCCCTGACGTGCACACGCGGGGAGGAGCCTTTCTTAAAGGGGCCAGCGCTGGAAAATCTGCTGAGCAGCTGGGGATGACGTCAGACGCCTTCAGCCTTAAGTATCTTGCTTCTAGGAGCCTCCAGTGCCTTGCAACAAGGTTCCTGGACTTGTCCTGTGTTTGCTGCATTCCTGGTTGTCTTCGTCCCGCCTCTGCCTGCTCCCTTTGCTGTGGATTCTTCTGGTATTGACCTCTGGACTGGCTTTGGATCGCTCTCTGGCTCTGACCCCCGGACTGGCTTTGGATCGCTCTCTGGCTCTGACCCCTGGACTGGCTTTGGATCGCTCACTGGCTCTGACCCTGGACTGGCTGTGGACCGCTCTCTGGATACCGACCCCTGGACTAGCTGCGGATCATCCTCGGACCCTGACTCCTGGACTGACCAGGATTTCCTACGACCTGCTGGAGGCGCCAGCCGTCTGGAACCACGACCTGCAGGAGGCGCCTGCATCCGGACCATCCGCATCATCAGGAAGTCGCCTAAGTCCCAGCGGCCGTGTCCCTACGGGCTCTTCCTGGGGGGACTTCGGCTTCCAGGGTGAATCTCCTAAAGCCCCAGCGGCTGGACTCCTAAGGGCTCCTCCCGGGGGAGTGCCGGTCTCCAGGGTGAAGACTCTTCTTCCTCTCCGGTCCAACACCGTCCATCCGTCCAGGGAGGGTCTTGTCCTTGGTCGCAAAGGACTTCACCGTAGACCAGAGCGTCAGCCAGCACCGAGCTCCCGTACCGCCTCCTGGTTGGGACATTCGCTGTGGACTTCCACAGCACTCCATCTCCTGTCCCAACCAGCCCAAGGGTCCATGAACATAACAAAATGTTTTCTGAAATGGGGCAGCGGTTCTCAACCGGTGTGTCACGACACACTATTGTGTCGCCAAGCACCGGCTGGTGTGTCGCGAGCTCCCGGTCTCTCCCTGCTGCTCTTTCTTCCCTGCTGCCGTTGCCACTGGGCTATCAGAACGTTCAAGCCCAGTGGGAACGGCAGCGATAGTAGAAGCAGCTGTGGCACCCGCGGCTGGCCTTTTCTTTTTCCCGCGCCTGCCTACACCCCCCCCCCCCCGTGACCCAGAACAGGAAGTGATATGCGGTGCGCAGGGAGGAGAAAGAGCCGGGCCGCGTGATAAAGTAGCAGCAGTGGCTGCAGCATTGGCCCCCGAGCAATTGAAGCAGCCGGAAAGGAGACAGCAGCATGAGCCTCCCGCGGCCGATGGGTTTCTTCTTTCTTGGCCTGCGGGGGCTGGAGGAGGCGGCTGCTGCAGCTACCATTTGGGGGGGGGGGGGGGGGAGGAAGTGAATGAGAGAAAGAGAAGCAGCCAGCCCGCTTGTGTGTAAGTGAGAGAATGTGTGTGTGATTGAGAGCATGTGTGTGATTGAGAGAAACTGGTCAGAGAGCTCATGTGTGTGTGTATATGTGAGAGACAATGAAAGTGACTGCTCAAGGAGATGACTGATGTGTATGTGAGAGTGTGAGACAGTCAGGGATGTGACTGGTGTGTGTGTGTGAGAAAGAAAAAGCATGGAAGTGAGAAATCTGGGTATGTGAGAAAGCATGGGAGTAAGAAGCCTGGTGTTGTGGGGGTTTGTGTGAAAAAGCATCGGAGTGAGAAGCCTGATTATGTGAGAGAGAGCATGGGAGTGGGAAGCCTGTGTGTGTGTGCATGCATGAGCGAGAGACTGGTTGGTAAGGTGACTGTGTGTGTGTGAGAGAAAGAGACTGGTGTGTGTGAATGTGTGAGAGAGAATGTGATTCAGGGAATGAGAAGCCTGTGCAGTGGAGAGCGAGCATGGAAATGAGAGAGAGACTGGTGTGTGTGTGTGTGTGTGTGTGTGTGTAACAGAGAAAGTGATTATCGGAATGAGAAGCCTGTGCATGTGAAGAGAGTGAGCATGGGAGTGAGAAACCTGGGTGTGTGTGAGACACAGCATGGGAGGGAGAAGCCTGTATATGTAAGACAGAACATGGAAATGGGAAGACTGTGTATGTGTATATGCATGAGAGAGATCAGGTGACTGGTGTGTGTTTGTGTGTATATCTGTGTGTGTGTGTGAGAGAGAGAGAGAAAGAAAGTGATTATGGGAATGAGAAGCCTGTGCATGTGAAGAGTGAGCATGGGAGTGAGAAATCTGGGTGTGTGTGAGACACAGCAGGGGAGTGAGAAGCCTGTATATCTGAAAGAGAACATGGGAGTGGGAAGCCTGTGTGTGTGTATGCATGAGACAGATCAGGTGACTGGTGTGTGTGTGTGTGTGAGAGAGAGAGAGAAAGAAAGTGATTATGGGAATGAGAAGCCTGTGCATGTGGAGAGAACAAGCATGGGAGTGAGAGACTGGTGTGTGTGTGTGTGTGTGTGTGTGTGTGTGAGACAGAGAAAGTGATTATGAGAGTGAGAAGCCCATATATGTAAGTAGAACACAGGCGTGGGAAGCCTGTGTGTGTGTATGGCATGAGAGAAACTGTTCAGGAAGGTGACTGGTGTGTATGTCAAAGACTGTTTGGGAGATGATTGGTGTGTGAGAGACAGAAACTGGTCATGGGGGCATGACTGGTATGGTGTGTGTGTGAGAGACATGGGACTAAGGAAGAGGACCATGAGTATAGAGCTTAGCCTCTACTGCTGCTTCTGCTGTGTGCTACGGCCTGCATGGAAGAGGAGTAGGAGAGCTGCTGGAGGGGGTAAGTAAAGGTGGCTTTAGTTTATTTTTCTTGATTGACTGCCATTTTAATTATTTAATATTATGTGATGTGTCTGCTTTTTTTGAAATATTTTATTGGTGTTTGGAGAATTTTTAATAGTTTTTATGAGTTTTTAATTGTTGGATGTTATTCTGTTCATAGCTGTTTTGAAACATTTATTCTGCTTATTAGTATAGTTTTACAATTATTTCTGTGTGGGGACATATAGCTGCTTGCTAGTTCTGTTTTCCTAATAAGAGGTGTATTGGTTTTTAGGGCCTGATTTAATATTTGTAGTGTTGCCTTTTCATAGATAGGGTTGCTCCTGTTTGAGTGTATTCCATAATACAGGTGTAACTGTGTGCGGATTAGTTTATGTGCATTACTACAGATCCTGGGAGTATTTAGGTCAGTTCTGTGTGTGTTACCGAGATGGGATATTTTGCTAGCATGTAAGCGTTTGTATCAATCTTATTTGTTGTGTTTTCTCAAGAGGACATGCATTGGTGGTAAACTGCTGTCTTTTCATAAGTAGGGCTATTGAGCCTGGAAGTAGAAGGAGTTTGAGTTGCTGTTACTGCGATGACACCAGAACTAGAATATCTTTTTTGTAGGGTGAGTTGTATGGGGAATGTCATAATTTTGCTTTACATCCATTATTGTGGGTCAGGGGGGTTCCCATGGATGCAAACTGTACTTTTACATCTAGCCCCGTAACGATCATGGGTCAGTGTGTCACGCATGTGAGATATGAACAAATATGCTCATACCCACCCCAAATCTTTATAAACATGATATTTTCTACATATCATTTTTTGCAATCCTTGTAAATATGTTCATATCCCTCCACTCCCCCCCCCCCCCCTCTTTCTTTCCTAGCTTGTTATCTGGCTCCTCCTCATAGCCTCTTCGCTGTTGATTATTGTTCTCATGATACCCCCCTCCCTGTTTAATGTAATTTCTACCTTCCTTATGATGTAAACCGATATGATGTGTATTTTAATGTCGGTATAAAAAAGCTGTTAAATAAATAAATAAATAAAATAAATAAATAAATGTGAGAACCACCTGTCAGGTGTGTCCCGACAGAAAAAAGGTTGAGAACCACTGATCTGGGGAATGGGACAAAATGGCCCTCCCCAGACCTGAAAACGAAATGGGGACAAACAAAAAATGTAAGCACTCCCCTAATTTGCTCCATAAGACGCACAGATGCCCGGGAACAGAGTTGACTTAGCACACCATTTTTTTTTTTTTTTTTAATTTTCCTCCTCTGAATCCTAGGTGCATCTTATGGTCATGTTTTTGTTATTGGAAAGTCGGTATAGAAAAATGCTAAATAAATAAATAAATAAATAAATAAATGGTCAGGTGCGTCTTATGGATCGAAAAATACGGTAATGTTCTGATTGGATTTAATGTTTATTTACACAATACTAGTAAAAGGATTCATTACTGTTTTATTCTGGTGTGATGATTTCATCTGGTCTTTGGTGCCACAAGTGAGAGGTTATTTGGGAAGGGCACATAATTGTGGTATCTAGGTGTCTGGGACCCTGTCTCATCCCCCACTCAGACCAAGAACCCAAAGATAAATCAAGATCAATCTGCTTATTACATATTTTCATTAAAAAAAAAAGATAAATAAAAAATGCAGGAAGATATGAATAACTATATTCAAAAATAACAAGTAATAAATAGGAATTTCAAGAACATCTTAGAATTTAAGGTAATCAGATACAAGCTTCCAGACAGCATAAACCTTTCTTTTTTGATAAATTTTTACTGCTATTGCTACTTCATATTTATGTTTCATACAAATGGATTTCCACCAGTAACTGATTATTTCTCTCTGCTGGTTCATGATATAATGTCATGATATCTCCAATCTATTACCTTCTTTTTGTATCCAAATATCCAGAAATGGTGTGGGTACATGGATGGTATTTTCTTTTTATGGACATCCTCTTATAACCATTTGCTAGAATTTATTTCATATCTCAATTCACAAGATAACAATCTTCAATTCGTCATGAAATGTCGCAATAGAGAAATAGTTTTTTTTAGATATTTGGGTACAAAAAGAAGGTAATAGATTGGAGACATCATTCCAACAATAACTGCCATTTAAAAGGCTACTGTTTTTCCAGTTGCTAAGCACCAGTTTTATTACATATGGCGTCTTAGATGCCGACATCTCCCCGATCATCGAATGCATTGCAGCAAACATCAACAGAGACATACCCGCCATAGTCCTTGGAGACTTCAACCTCCATATTGACGTTATCCCACTCTCTCACAGCTGTCAATCCTTACTCTCAGCTTTTAATGCCATGGACCTCCACCAGATTATTACTAGCCCCACACATAAAGCGGGACACTCCCTTGACCTCATTTTCATGAATTCCCACCTCCTTCCACAATCCACCACATACACACCCGTTCCCTGGTCAGACCACTTTCTTATTAAAACCTCATGCACAATCAAAAACTTCACCAAACAATCTAACACAAAAACTACAATTCAATACAGGAGAGCTTGTACCAGAGATGAACTTATTGACACCCTCTCCGTCAACCTCAAAAACCTAGACCTCTCAGACACACAAACGGCCATAACCACATGGAACCATATCAATAAAGAAACAGCCAACAAACTCTGCCCTTTAATGACCAAAGAGATCCGCCTCGACACTAAAGCTAAGCAACCCTGGTACACCCCTGAACTAAAACTACAAAAACACAACCTTAGAACCCAAGAAAAAACATGGCGCAAAGACCCCTCTGCCAAGCAACTTGCCAAATATAGAACCCTATTACACAACTACAGAACTAACACCCTCAAAGCCAAACGTGACCATTACGCCTCCAAAATTCACGACTTCCAATTCAACCCTAGAGCCCTGTTCTCACTCATCTCAAACCTCACCAAGACACACACAACCACTTCTCCATGCGAGGACTCGGACTCCAAATGCAACCAACTCGCCAAATATTTTCACAACAAGGTCGCCACCATCGCCTCCCGCTTTACCCATGTTCCCACTCAGACCAACTCAACTCCAAAAATCTCTAACTTCAAAATGGATGCATTCGAAAACACATCCTCCACTGAAGTCCACTCTTTTCTCAAGAAAATGCGCCCCTCGACTCATCCCTATGATTTGATACCCTCCAAAATACTCTTGACCATCCCTGACAGCATCTCCCTACCTCTAGCTGAGATCATCAACATATCCATGGCCACTGGGGTTGTGCCCACACAACTCAAATTAGCCATTGTCAAACCGAGTCTTAAGAAACCCAAACTGGACCCTTCCGACCTAACCAACTACCGCCCCATCTCCAACCTGCCACTTGTTGCCAAAATCCTTGAAAAAACCGTCAACACCCAACTCTCGGACTACCTGGACCAACACCAAATACTCTATCCTTCACAACACGGCTTCAGAAAGCGCTTCAGCACTGAAACACTTCTTCTTTCTCTCTCTGATGTCGTCATCAGAGGCTTCGACAAAGGTCAAACTTACATCCTAGCTCTATTAGACATCTCAGCTGCCTTCGATACCATCAACCACACGATTCTACTCGATAGGCTAGCTGACATTGGCATTTCTGGGACTCCCCTACGCTGGTTCAAATCATACATAAGTGACAGACAATACAAGGTAAAAATAGATAACCATGAATCCGAACCAATTGACATCACAAGAGGCGTCCCCCAAGGCTCATCCCTGTCATCCACTCTCTTTAATATATACCTTCTCCCCCTTTGCCAGCTGCTTTCAAATCTTAATCTCCCACACTTTGTTTACGCCGACGATGTACAGGTCCTTATACCTATTGCAGATTCCATCTCCAATGCCCTAAAAAGATGGGACAGCGCCCTCACATCCATCAATGATCTCCTCACCCAGCTCAACTTAGCCCTTAACCCTAACAAAACAGAACTCATGATCATCTCTCCACAATCCATCAATTCAATAACCACACTCGCAACCACTTCTCCCCCCCCTCCTCCTACTTTCTCCCAATCTGTCAGGGACTTAGGCGTCACTCTTGACCCCCAATTCAATCTACAGAAATTTATCACATCCACCATCAAAGACTGCTATTACAAACTCCACACACTTAAAAAACTTAAACCCCTCCTTCACCTCAATGACTTCAGAACCGCCCTACAAGCCCTGATCTTATCCAAAATAGACTACGCAAACGCTGTGCTCCTAGGCCTCCCGAAAAACAGCCTTGCCCCCCTTCAACTACTACAAAACGCAGCCGCTTGGATATTAACCGGCTCCCGCAGAAAAGAACATATCACCCCTGTCCTCAAACAATTACACTGGCTTCCCATCACTGCCAGAATTCAGTTTAAAACCCTTACCCTCATACATAAAGCCGTCCACAATCCTAACATGCTCTGGTTCTCAGACAGTCTACATATCCGTTTCCCCTCCAGACCCACCAGAACACCCTACACATCATACATTCATACGCCATCTCCTAAACTCTACCACCTTACAACCACCAAACAACGTGCACTTTCCCTAGCTGGACCCTCCCTATGGAACTCTATCCCCACTTACCTACGCCATGAAACATGCCCCAAACAATTTAGAAAAAATCTCAAGACGTGGCTCTTCGCACGAGCCTATACATGAACCCCGCTGTCTATCACTTACCCTCCCCAAACCCCTCCACTGCCCCCCCCCCTGCTCCCCCTAACCCTAAACTCATCCACTGCAAATAATTTACTTGTAAATAATCCCTGTATATAATTTTATTGCTTATATATCGTCATGTTTATAGCCTATATTCTTTTCGTTCAGTAATTCCCTGTGTTTTCCCCCACCTTCCCTCCACCCAGTTCCATTATCAGTTTCATTGTAAAGCCATGTTGGCCAGTTTTATGTTACATGGAAACCGATGTGATGTTTGCCTAACGAATGTCGGTATACAAAAATTTGCAAATAAATAAATAAATAAATAAGAATATCTAACAGCTTTCTCTGATTAATATTAAACATATTATTTGCATCGTGGGATGGTAAAATGATACTTTTATAAGTCATAGGTATGGGTAATGAAAAGATTTTAGTGATGTACTCCCAGACCTGATTCCTAAATGGTTGTATTTTTACACATTCATATAACACATGTAGTAAAGTACCTGCATTTGTTTCACAATGTCAAAATATACTGGAATTCCAGCCTTATCTAATTTTACTGGAGTCCAAGGAACTCAGTGACGCAAAAAATATAGTGGCAGATTTTCAAAGACCTGCGCACATAAATCAGGAGGATTTACGTGCGTAGGGGGGTTACGCGCGCCGGGCCTATTTTCAAAAGGCCCGGCGGCACGCATAAAGCCCCAGGATGCGCGTAAGTCCCGGTGCTTTTCTGAATGGGCGGGCAGGGGGCAGGACGGGGATGGGGAAGATGGTCTGGAGGAGTGGCCGAGTGTTCCGGGGGCATGGCTGGGCAGTCCGGGGGCATGGCCGAGGACTCTGGCACAGCAGCTGGGGGATCGCGCGCTGGCTCAGCACTCAGCCAGAGCGCAAGTTACGCCTGCCAGAGAACAAAGGTACAGGGTTTGTTTTTTTTGGGGCTGGGGGGTGGGACAGTGAGGGGAAGGGAGGGGAAGGTGGGGGGAGGGAAGTTCCCTCTGAGACCACTCTTTCGGAGTGGCCTCAGAGGGAACGGGGAAAGCCAGCTGGTCTCCCCAAGGGCTCAGCGCGCACAAGGTGCACTATGTGCACCCACCTTGCGCGCGCATATTATAAAATCGGGCGTACATTTGTGAACGCCGGGTAGCACGCAGAAATGTACCCCGCGCGCTTATCTTTTAAAATCTGCCCCATAAAGTCTAAGTAAGACTGAGTGAATATGAATCACTCATAGTTTGTGTCCAGAATCTTTGCAAATTAAAGAGACCATGTTTTTATTTCAGGTCATTTTACGAAACCACTTGCAATCCTAGGTTACTAGATGCTGATTGTATATAAAGTATCTTATAAACTTGAGTCATAAGGAATAAAGCTCTGAGCAAATAGGTAATGAAACCAACATGGGAATAGTTTGTGCTATACAATAATATAACTATAACCATTTATAAGATTGAGACTGAGGCAGTGGCGTAGCCAGAATTGATTTTTTGGGTGGGCACAAGGTTAACATGGGTGTGCTGTAGGCATGCAGGTCTACTAGTTGTTTACTGGTAAATAATGCCAAATTATGCAGCATAGCATTCACATCTACGCCTAAGTATGAGGTTTACTTAATGATACAAACATAATTCACGCTGATTTGTGGTACTTTAGCCTTCTTATTATTACAATTTTATACACGGCTCCTACCTGTCCATAAATTTTGAGAGAGCGGTTGTGTTGCTTATATTTAAATTGCTAACATCTCAAAATATAGATATATATTTTTACCTTTGTTGTCTGATCTTTGTATTTTTCTAATCAGTTGGTCCTGGTCTCTTTTTCCCATAGCTCATTTCCTAATTCCTTTTCAGTGTCTTTCTTCTATTACTGTCTTCTTCCCTTACACACACACACACACACACACACACACACACACACACACACACTTTCTCTCACAGACTCCCTCTCACACACTCAAGCTCTCACTCTCATATGCTCTCCCCCCCCCCCAAGCTCACATTCTCTGCAGACACACATACAAGTTCTCACTTTCTCACCCCTCCCCAGGCTTATATTCTTATGCACACACAGACGCACATCCAGGCACCCATTCTCACCCACACACATAAACCCAGACTCCCATTCTCACCCACAAACCCATGCTCCCAGTCTCACCCACACATATTCAAGCTCCCATTCTCATCCATACATATACACATTTAAGGTCCTATTCTCACCCACACATGCACACATTCAAGCACCCATTCTTATCCACATATTCAAGCTTCCATTTTCACCCACCCACAAACCCAGGCTCCCATTCTCACCCACACATACACACATTCAAGCTCCCATTCACCCACATATTCAAGCTTCCATTCTCCCCCACACATACACACATTCAAGCTCCCATTCTCACCCACACTCAAACCCAGGCTCCCATTCTCAACCACACATACACACATTCGAGCTCCCATTCACCCACATATTCAAGCTTCCATTCTCACCCACATACACACCCAGGCTCCAGTTTTCACCCACACACACTCCCATTCTCATCCACACATACACATTCAAGCATGTGCACAGCTTCCGCTTTCTCCCCCAGAGCAGGAAGATCAGCTGCCTCTCCTGCTGCCACCGGACTCCTGCTATCTTCGGGCGTCGGGCAGTATGAGCCGCCAAACTTCCTGTCGGGGGGGGGAGCGGAAGCGCAGCGCACAACATCCGCTTCCTCCCTCCCCCCCAAGCAGGAAGATCGGCGGGCCATACGGCCCGACACCCGAAGATAGCAGGAGTCCGGTGGCAGCAGGAGAGGCAGCTGATCTTCCTGCTTTGAGGGAGAAAGTGGAAGCTGTGCGTGGTGCTTCCGCTCCCCCACCCCCAAACAGGAAGTTTGGCGGGCCGTTTGGCCCGAAGATAGCAGGAGAACGGGTGGCAGCAGGAGAGGCAGCTGATCTTCCTGCATTGGGGGGGAGGAAGCGGAAGCTGCTCGCGGCGCTTCCACTCCCCCCCCTCAATAGGAAGACCGGTTGGCCATACGGCCGCAGCAGCGCTTCCCCATGTGTGCCGTGATGGCGCGCGAGACGTGGCTTCTCTTGTTCGCTGTCGCGGGGATGGGATCCTGCGACAGCCTTGCAGTTCTGGTGCCAGTTGGGTGGGCCTGGGTCTAAGTTGGGTGGGCACCTGCCCACCCAGGCACACCCGTGGCTACGCCACTGGACTGAGGTAGCTGATATTTTTGAACCAATTCTTCAAAGGTATGCACATGGTTATTTTCCAGAATTTTCTGGAGTGTTCAAATCTCTTTATCCTGCCATTCACCCCAATTCATTATTTTTTGTATTAATAAGCAAGTATGGGTTTAGCCAGATAGGAGAACATTCTACTTTGTCTTAATGTTTTATTAAAAGTACAAAATGTTGAATAAGAAAGAACATAAGAACATAAGATATGCCATACTGAGTTAGACCAAAGGTCCATCAAGCCCACTATCCGGTTTCCAACAGTAGCCAATCCAAGTCACATGTACCTGGCAAGAACCCAAACATTAGATAGATCACAAGCTACTATTGCTTATTAATTACTGTCATAGCAGTTTATGGATTTATCCTGTAGGAACATATCCAGACCTTTTCTTAAACCCAGTTACACTAACTGTTTTAACCACATCCTCTGGCAATGAATTCCAGAGCTTAACTATGTGCTAAGTGAAAAAGTATTTTCTTTGATTTGTATTAAATGAGCTACTTGTTAACTTCATGGAGTGTCTCCTGGTCCTTCTTGTTATGAGCACGGAGGCGTGATCACTTCTGGAACAGGTGTTGTGAGCCCTTGGATCACGTCGTGACTCAGGGAGGAGCCCCAAGACACTCCGCGGGAGGTGAGCCAGTACAAGCATGGCCGGACCTGCATGCCTCTGGAACCAACTATGGAATGTTGGTAATGAACAGTCCGCCGACCGTTCCCGGCCCCTTTCAAACCTGCCGCTGGAATGGCAAAAGGCAGCAGGCCAGACTCAGGGCGAGGGCAGACGGAGTCCTTGAAACATGGAAGACTCTGGATGCAGACATAGAACTAGAAGACTCGGGGCGTAGACCTTGGAAGACTCTGGACGTAGACGATGAGCTGGAAAGGTACAGACCATGGCACTGTCTCTCAGGGCGCCCTACACAGCCCACTGACATGGGCGGACTCTATGGGCTGGTCACGGACCACCCTGTCCCACTGCGTGCCCCACACAACCCAGAAGGCTGGTTGCGGACCACGCAGAGAGCGGGACAAGCGCAGGACGGGAACCTGGCCCGACGAGGCTCCAGTGATCGGAAACAGGGTCCAGATGGAACGGAACTACCTTCAAGATGGCCATCTGGATACCTCGAGGAGCTGGAAGGTCAAGAGGCTTGAAGCAACTCTGAGCACTAGGAAGACTCCGACGAGGATTTGGAACAGGTGACACAGGAGTGGGACCTTGAAACATCAGGAACTGGAACATCAGGGCGTACGACATCATGGCGTACAACATCAGGGCATCTGGATTTGATGCAAACAATGAAGAACAGGACCTCAGAACATCAGGACATGGAACGTCAGGAAGCAATGAAGGAGCTCCAATGGATGACAAGACCAGGGACAAGACACTGAACATGGAGCCATCTAAACAAAAGAAGACCACGGAAGACCTGGATCAGTCACAGAGTACAGCCAATTGTAAAACCCGATCCAAAGGCCTTGGAAGAAGTCAGGCAGGGCCCTTATATAGGGCTGAAGCAGGAAATGAAGACCAACTGGGATCCGCTGGGGCTAGGAGCACCTCCCGCCACTGGCCCTTTAAATACTCAGAAGAGGCGCACGCCGGTGCCTAAGAGCAGAGCCTGAAGAGCAGAACATCGGACAGCGGCGCCCAGCTGCACAGAAGCACAGAGGTGTCAGGGGCAGCCTCCAGGCTGCACGAAGGCACGACGAAGATGGCAGAAGGGCAGGCACTGGCAGGGGCAGACTCCCTGCCAAGGAAGAACCCTGGCAGTGGCTCCCCGCCGCGAACGAAGGGCGGCAGACGCCTGGCAGTCAACCGACCGCATGGGTGAAGGCCAGCGTACCTTTTACCACAGAGGAGCAGCAGGCTCAGTGGCCCCCTGCTGCGGGATGGCAGAGCAGCGGCCCGAATGTGAGAGGCCTGCTTGTGGAGAGAAGCTCCGCGGGCAGGAATCATAACACTTCTATTATCTGAGAGTGTAAATAACTGATCTACATTAACTTGTTCAAGTTCTTTCATGGTTTTGTAGACTTCTATCATATCCCCTCTCAGTCATCTCTTCTCCAAACTGAATAGCCCTAACTTCTTTAGCCTTTCCTCTGCTCGTTTTCCAGTGCAGCTATATCCTTTTCGAGATGGCATGTCCAGAACTGCACACAGTATTCAAGGTGCGGTTTCACCATGGAGCAATACAGAGGCATTATGACATCCTTCATTTTATTTTCCTTTCCCTTCTTAATAATTCCTAACATTCTGTTAGCTTTTTTTGATCGCCATAGTACACTGAGCCAACGATTTCAATGTATTATCCATTATGACACCTAGATCTCTTTCCTGGGTTGTAACTCCTAAGAAAAAACCTAACTTTGTGCAACTACATCAAGGGTTATATTTCCCTATATGCATCACTTTGCACTTGTCCATATTAAATTCCATCTGCCATTTGGAAACCCAGTCTTCCAAGTTCCTTCTGCAGTTCATCACAATTTGTTTGAGATTGAACTACTCTGCATAATTTTGTGTCATCCACAAATTTGATCACCTCAATCATTGGACCCCTTTCCAGATCATTTATAAATATATTAAAAAGCACCAATCCAATTACAAATCCCTGAGGCACTCCACTGTTTACCTTTTTTCCACTGTGAAAACTGATAATTTAATCCCACTCTCTGTTTCCTGTCTTTTAACCAAATTGCAATTCACAAAAGACCTCCTATCCCATGACTTTTTAGTTTTTTTAGAAGCCTCTCATGTGGAACTTTGTTGAACGCCTTCTGAAAATCCAAATACACATTTACTGGTTCACCTTTGTCCACATTTCTATTCATCCCTATAAAAAGTAGGAGATTTTGGAAATCCTTTACAGATTTGGTGGCTCTCATTTCTGGTAAGAAGATAAGTGGCAATGGAGGTACCATAGATCTTTCTAGCAATAGCCAGTTGCATATCCTCTGTATTTAACACCCATAGAGTACCATATCGGAGGAGGAACGCTTGGTGATATTTCTAAAATTCTAGAAATCCCACCCCACCCAATTCTTTTTTCTGTTTTAATTTTTTAGAGCTATCTGTGGAGGTTTTTTCCTCCACAAGAATAAAGTTAATAGTTTGTCTATTTTGACATAAAATGACCTAGGGAGGAGTGTGGGAGCCATACTTAAAATGTAGTTTATTTGCAAAGTTAAAACCATCTTAATTGCCTCAAGTCTTCCCCACCAAGATTTCATTGAAGCTTCCAACATAAGTTCCATATCTTGCTTAAACATTATACCTAGGTATTTAAAATCTCCAGGTGACCATTTGAAATTGAGGTCAGGAAGAGAGGACTGAGTACATAAAGCATTTAATGGCTTTATTTCTGTTTTACCCCAAATAACTCTAAAATCCTGAGAAGACTTTTTCATTAACTCTAATAATTTTTTTAGGGTATTAATAGGATGAGCCAAAAATAGAAACAAGTCATCAGTGTATGCTGCAGTTTTGTATTTTCTACCTCCTAAAGAAATTCCTTTAGTATTTTCATTTTGCAGGATAGCAAGAATAAGTAAGTTAAGGTTTAAGATAAAGGTCAGCCTTGTATTGTTCCCCTTTCTAAATGGAAACTATTGAAATGAATATTATTAACCAGGATTCTTGAGCATGGATTAATATATAATACTCCTATATATTTGTTGAATGATTCTCCAAAGCAAAACCATGTAAGTGTCTTAGGGCCTTATTTTCCAAGGACTTTTCACGCGCGATACGGCCGTATCGCATGTGAAAAGTTTGCAAACCGTGCTAACAGCTGTTATCGTGGTTTGCAAATGCAAATTTTGAATTAAGTATTCAGGGGCGGAGTTGGGGGAATGTAAAGTAGGAAGGACTTACCTCGAACCGCGAAACGGCTGCGTTGTTAGCACGGCTCCTAATGCAGCCAATAACTGCACCTCTTTCAATTGCGATAGACTGTATTGCTGCATATAGCGCGCACCGCGATATTATCGCGTTGAACGAAAATGTAGAAAACCAATCCCCAGAGACCTACAAAGGTAGTGCTACCCAATAAAAAGGCCTGTTCTTAGTAGGTCTATCTTCCCAACACCATCTACACATTCATAGTGTATGGGGCAGGCGCACGCCATGGCTGAGCATGCCCGACGCAGACGCCAGGATGTTGGTCGACGTCGCCGCAGGTACAGGAAGCGGATCTATCTTCCACGAACCTCATTGCTGGGTATGCCAGAGGATGTTGTGATGAGCAGGTATCACCTCAGCTCTCGTGCAAATATTTTCTGCTGCGTGTCTGAGTTCACTCAGCAGAAAATCCTGTGCAAATATTTTCTACTGCGTGTCTGAGTTCAGACCGCAGCAGAAAATATTTGCACAGGATTAACCGCTTTGAGATGCTGATGGAATGAGCAGCGGAATGACGGATTGATATATATTTTCGGATTGGATTATCGGAGCAGTTCCCCTGAAGCAGGATTGGATTATCAGAGCAGTTCCCCTGAAGCAGGACTTCGGTCCGAAACATGGCCATGTCGGGACTTTCGGGACTCTTACACCAAAAAAGTGTATTCCAGTATGGCAGGTGTGCACTGGACACCAACCCTGAGCTCTGCTGCTATTCCATCAGTAGTTGTACTGTGACTAAACAGTTCATACTGTTACTGGGGACATGATGGGCAAGGCGTTACATACTGTACAAATATTCACAGACCATAAAATGTACGGTACACAATGTGGTATCAATCACAAACCAACCCACATACACCAAAAAAGTGTATTCCAGTATACAGATTTCTAAACAAAATATAAAACAAGAATATACTGGTATAACTTATATAGCACCTTACTACCGAATTTTTGTTGGACCTTTCAATCTCGAGTCAAGATTTATAAACAGACTCGTTTGTGATAAAGAGTCACTTTACTTTTTTATTTTACTAACATTTCTATTTGATGCATCTTATTTGTATATTTTTTTATATATTTAATTTTGCATAAAAATTCAAACCCAAAAGTGCTGATGAATATGCAAATGAATATGGCAAGGCAAATCACTCGGTCACAATCTCAAGAATTTTAGTATACTAGAATATACTTCCTGTTCTAGTCACATTGACTGATCACATTACTTTTTTTGTCAAGCTACCAACCATTTCCATTTCCCATCCCCCCAACCATCACCTCAGTGGGAACCTTGGTAACATCAATAAATAAGAGGGCAGCCAGCCAATAGGAATACATATTCATTCCTAACTGACCTGAAAAGTGTCAATTTGTATCATTTTCTGTTAGTGCGCACTAACTCCCGGTTAGTGCGCACTAATCCAATTAACGATTTTTTAACGATAAATCGTTAGAATTCCTATTGTATCGTGTTCTTTAACGATTTAAGACGATTTTAAAATTATCGGACGATAATTTTAATCGTTGAAAAATGATTCACATCCCTAGTCAGTATACAATGTGTTGACTGGCATAGGCCCCAGGCGGTCCATGTTGAAAGAGTGCTCTGAAAGGGGAGTGCCTGACAGGCCTGCCAGCAGAGTGAAAGTCTGGCCCCCAGGCAGTCCATGTTGAAAGAGTGAACTGAAAGGGGAGTGCCTGAGAGGCCCGCCAGCAGAGTGAAAGTCCAGCCAGCAGAAAAGATATCCTGCAGTGCAGCATGTAGGCAGCAGGGGAACACATGAAGGGCATGGCAACAGCAGTGAAGGCTCAGGACGACACAGCAGCGGCATGGCAACAGCAGTGAAGGCTCAGGACGACACAGCAGTGGCATGGCAGCAGGAGGAGGCCCAGGATGACACAGTAGCGGCATGGCATCAGGAAGAGGCCCAGGACGACACAGCAGCGGCATGGCAGCAGGAGGAGGCCCAGGACGACACAGCCCAAGTGCCATTTGGAGCCATGAGGCACAGAACGCATCCCACAACCACCATTGACAGCCCTTGAGCACACAAGTCATCCCACAGAACACAGGCAGAAGTTGCAGCTCTTGAGAACAGACGGCACCCCACAGCAGAGTGGCGCAGCGGATGCAGGTGGCACACAGCAGAGTGGCGCAGCAGATGCAGGTGGCACATAGCAGAGTGGCACAGCAGATGCAGGTGGGCCAGCTGACCAGGTGGGTGGGAGGTGGCGCTTCATCTGCTTTGCATGATGCATCCTCTTCCATCTGGGCAGCACTGCAAGTCTGCGGGGAGCAGGCAGTGATGCATCCTCTTCCATCTGGGCGGCACTGCAAGTCTGCGGGGAGCAGGTAGTGATGCATCCTCTTCCATCTCGGTGGCACTGCTAGTCTGCAGGGAGCAGGCACTGATGCATCCTCTTCCATCTCGGTGGCACTGCAAGTCTGCGGGATGGCCATCCCAGTGGCGGGTGTGAGTAAGTAAGCTACCCAGTTTGAGGTGTATGATGGTCCCCTCAGGGCCCCTTGCTACGTCGTGCCAGTCCTGTGGGAGGTGGCATGTTCTTGGGGGGAAGGCCCCTGCGGCCTAAGGACCCTGAGGGTTGGGGTGTGGAGGTTGTGGACGATGACACCCACTGCTCCATCATCCACTGCAGGATTTGTAGCAATATTGTGTTTTGTGTCGTGATCGCAGCTGTCAGGCTGTTGGATGCCTGGGTGGTGGATGCAGTGTGGAGCTGGAAGTGGCGGGTCAGCTGTGTAACTGCTCTCCTCAGCCCACGCAGTTCCATGCAGATTTGCTCTCCCTGTGTGCCTGTGATTGGGTCCTCGGTGGGTCGGAAGGGTGGGGCTGCTGTAACTGGTTGTGGGGCTGGTGGTAGGAGCTGTGCAATTGCAGGCACAGCTGCAGGTGAAGGGCTGCATGGGGACATGACTGGGGTATCCTCAGTGGGCGGTGTTCTCTCGAATGGGAGTGGGCTGCTTGCACCCAGAGCGGTAGGGGAGGCCCCCCACTCCAGACCTTCCAGGGCCTCGGTCAGGTTGAGAGGGCTGCCTTTGCCTGCTGCTGTGGGGCCAAGCTCTCCCTCCTCCTCCTCCTCCTCATCCGACCACTGCATCCCGGCATCAAGGATGAAGGGCCTGGTGAACATCGGTGGCCGCCTTGTCCCAGGTGGGTCACTGCTGGTGCCTGGGCCTTCCCAGCTGGCATCCGACCTCTGCTGCCTGGGACCAGAGTGCTCTGTAGAAGATGGGGACAAAAGGATAGACAGCAGCAGTACCACAGCATTTGGTTGAATGACAGTAGCATGAAACAGAGGCACATAATCATGTGAGTCAGCTTATAAGGTTATGTTGTATCTCTGTAGCTCATGGCCTGGGGAATGGGGAATGGGGTATGGGGGCCCTACCCTGGCCTGTGCAGAGCACATGGGGGAGGAGAACACATTCACAGTTCTAAGCAGTTGTTGAACACCTCCTACTGCTAGGCAAAGTGTGGGGGAGGGGTGGAGGGTCAACATTGTTCTGGAGAACACATTGGGAACCGCAACTGAATACAAGAATAAACATTGTGTATGAACCTTGAACAGGACAGCAAAGGACCTGGTGGGGGGTACAGAACAACTTACCTTCTTCGAGGTGGGTCCAACCCCTTGACACGACTGGTCCCAGCTGCTGCATCAGATGCCTCTCCATGTCCGTGAATCTGATTGGGAGGGGGACCTTCCTCCTGTCTCCCGCAGGTACTCATTGCGCTCCGCAATCTTTATCTTCAGCTGGGCCTTGATGTCCCTGTAACGGTGGGCCACCTGCTCCCTGGTGCGAGGTATGCCACTTTGTCGTCTGATGTCTGCAGCTATGGTGGCCCATAGCTGTGCCTTGGCTGCCATGGACGTCTTCACTGCCAGGTTGCCAAAGAGATGGGTATAGTGACGGAGGACACCTTCGATCAGCCGATCGTTCTCCTCCTGGCTGAAGCATATAGCACGCTGCCTGACCCTTGCCTGGCTGCCTGGTTGGGGTGCCACTTCCGGAGGGGTCTCCTCCCTAGACTCACTCTCCGACCCACCGGATTCCCCACTCCCTTCCTCCCCCCCCCCCACCTGACCCTGCACTTCCTGCTCCCTTCCCCTCTGCCCTGGCTGTCTAGCCCTACCTCTTCCCACCATTCTCTCCTGCCTCACCCTTTCCCCTCCCCCATCCTCCTATCACTTCCCTCCTGCCTATCTCTCCCACTACCCCTGTCCCTGCTCCTACTCCTCAGACCTCTACTAGGTCCCTCTTCCTCCCTCCCCCTCTCCCTTCTCCTCCCCCTACTCTCAACTCCCCTCTTCTGTCCTCTCCTCCCACTCCTGTCACGCTCCATCCTCCACCACACTCCTCGTCACCACCACCACCACCACACTCCTCCTCCTCCTCACCAGTACCACCACCACCACAACCGCTCCTCCTCACCAGCACCACCACCACCACCGCACTCCTCCTCACCAGCACCACCACCACCACACTCCTCCTCCTCCACACAGATAGGGACAAACAGGGAACTGACAATCTTTCACGCCAACACAGATTACACAAGACACAGGTAAAAGGAAACAGATGACAACAGTGAATATAACAAGACTGCACACTCAGTAATCAAATTCCTAACTCCTCCAAAACTCTAAACCTCCAACATCTACCTCTTCTCCAAAACTCCTTCCAAACCCTCAAAGGAGGAGGGGCAGGAAGTGACCTTTTATACATGTCACATTATCGCGGGACGCGGTACTTGGTTTCACTTTTTACCGCTAGCTGCCAAAAGATCATGCAGTGCGCTGATTTTCCATTGATTTCAATGTGAATCACGAAAACATTTTTGTGACTCGCGAACACTTCGTGGGACGTGAAAATTCCCTGCTGTGCGGAAAGTGCCTCATTTGCATAGGAACGCCCCTTTTATTAACACAGGCGGTACCCATGCGTTACACAATCAAAATTTGTAAATGAGGCCCTTAATCATAAACTCCCATTCTACTCTATCAAAGTTTTTTTTCAGCATCAATAAATATAGCTGCTACTGGACTTCTAGCTATTTTCGCAAGTAGGATGATTTCATGAAATATTCGAGAGTTATCAAAAATTTGCCTTCCTTCTACAAAGCCTATCTGATCAGGATGAACTAAACTTTCTAAAATAGTGCTAATTCTGGTTGCTAAAATGTTAGAATATATTTTACAATCTACATTCAATAAGGAAATGGGTCTATAATGTTGGTCCTATATAAGGTTCCTACCTGATTTTTCTAAATATATTATAGAAGCCTCCAAACATTTATCAGAGGCTATCCGTATCTGAGAGTAATTAGAATATAACTTAATAAGACTTAATGTAAAAGCTCTGTAAAATTCCACTAGAATCCCATCTGGTCCAGGAGGTTTACTCAACGGAAATGATTCAATGGCTTGTATAATTTCTCTTTTTTTTATTGGAGAGTCTAGATATTCTCTACCTTTTTATCATTGATTAGGAGCCTTAATTTTTGCAAGAAAAGATTCACAATCCAACTGAGTGTGAATCTCAGAGATACATAAATCTTTAAATTATTTATAAACTGACTTAAAATGTCTGGCATTTTAATGGCATAAATTTGAATTCTATTTTTTAACAGCTAAGTATTGTGCCAGAAGTCTACCAGTTTTATTGTTTTCAACATAATATTGAGATTGTCTCATAAATATGCTCTTCCCTGCTTTTTGACTAAGTAATGTGTTGTTCTTAATTTTAATTTAGTAAGTTGTAATAATGTGGCTGATGATCTATTTTGAATGTGCTTGGTCTCTACTGATGCTATTTCAATGTCCAAGGAAGTTAGTATTGAGTTATTAGTTCTGTTCTTATATGCCATAGCTGATGATCTCACCATGTAATGTAGCTTTAAATATCTCCCAAATTATTCAAATAGAAACTTGCTCTGACTCATTTAAGATGTAAAACTCAGAGATAAAATGATCAATGTTTTCTTTAAAATCACCATCATCTAGCAATGTAGTATTAAATCTCCAGTTAGTTCGCAAATCACACTAACAGCCATTAACGCGATTTGCAAATGCATAATTTTATATTCAGGGGGCTGGTAAAGGGTTATCACAGTCTACAAGAGAGAGAGAGAGAGAGAGAGAGAGAGAGAGAGAGAGAGAGAGAGAGAGAGAGAGAGAGAGAGAGAGAGAGAGAGAGAGAGACTTGCTATAGTGCCTATACCCTAGACAGGTATTTGAATCCCTATGGGAGGGCCACCTAGTAACTCGAGGTGGGGATTAGGTATGAGCATAGGGGGTTGGGGGCCACTTTCACATTCAACATGAGACGTACGGAAAGAACAGTGGTCTCTAGTGAAGATTTGCTGGCCGTCGGAGTGAGGAAACTCACTCCAAGAAGAGATTTGGGCAATGTTCTCTCAACCTAGCTTGATGGACACTCTACCTCTCTCTCTCCCCCGAGACGTGAGACATATCGCGGTGCACAATGTTTTCGCCATTTGCGGAAATGGATTCGCAAATCGCGAAAACATCGTGATTTGCGAATCCATTTCCGCAAATGGCGTAAACATCGCGTGACGCGATGTTTCCCCGCTGCATGAAAAATGCCTTATTTGCATGGGACACGCCCCCTCATGCGTTACCACTGCGATATTGGAAAATGAGGCCCTAAGCTTGGGAAAATCTCAGCTTTGATAACCTCAGGTCGGATAGTTTTGGAAACCAGAAAGTAATCTATTCAAGAGTATGTATGTATAATGAGGAAAAGAGAAAAAGATGAATTCTTTCCCAGTAGGATTCAGCAAATGCCAAGGATCTACCAAATACAACTCTAATCTCATATCCTGAAGTATTTTGTAGGGATTTGGTCTGAACAGATTGGCATTTAGATTGCCCATCCAATACCAAATCTAGAGGTTGATTGAAGTTCCCATCTAAAATAATAGATCTGTCTCCAAAGCACAACATCTTTAAAAAATTCAGGTGAATCTGAATTTGGTGCATAGATATAGGAAAATAGAATGTGTTTCCCAACCACTGATATAACTAATATGACCCATCTTACCAGCTTATCTATCATTTTGGTTATAATTTGAACCATTAAAGACTTTTCTAAACAGTATGGAAACACCATTTTTCTTTTCATATGCCACTGAAAATATACACTCCCCAACCCACCCTCTATTAAGCTTCACTGACCCCTGAAGATATAGGTTATTTGTTAATTGTTGCTTTAAGAAAATACTATTTATTTATTTATTTAAAATCTTTTCTATACCATCATTAAGTTATATACCATCACAATGGTTTACAAAAAGGCACAATTGAAATTTGGTAATTGTATCTGTTGTTAATACTATCTATAGAAGGTGCCATAAAGGTCTGGTAACATAGTTTCAAAATAAAGATTTGAAGAGAGAAAAATGCCAAGGCTGGGAATGGCATTAGAATGCAGGGCAAATGTGAGATAAGACAGGTGCCAAGAAAGTTAAACAAGAAACAAAGTCTTAACGTAAGCAGAATGTGTGATGTCTGAAAGTCGCATGAATGAAAATTACCAGCTGACGTAGGGGATGAGCAAGGGGGGAGTCGAGCCATGTTTAACAGTGGATAAAAGAGTAAAGCAAATTTAAAACAATGAGCAAACGGCATGGCACAAGAAGCAGTATATTCTGTAATCGTCTCTGTTTACTCCAATAAGGAAATACAATCTTGATTTTCCTTATGGATTCCTCTATCCTAACTTGCATGTTTGCATGAAATAAGCAAATACTGCCATTTCTTATAAGATCTCTAAGCTACTTAATAAATGTTAAGTTTTGAAACTGACAGTCTGTCTCATCACTGCCTATCACTGGGGAGGAAACCAGGTGGGATAAGTTCAGGTCTATTAACACTCCTTTTTGTCTAAATTTGTTTCTTGGAGAAGTCCCACATCTGCTTTGTTTTCTTTAGTATATATTAACTCTTTTCACCTCTTAGTTGGATGATTTAAGCCATTCACATTTAAACTAAGAACTTTAAGGGCTTAATTGTACTCATCTATATTTAAAGTAAAGATTTAAATATAAAATAAAAACAAGGTGGCACAATATATGGATACAAGCCGTCAAGCCCGTAACAACGGGCTACATTTAAAAAAAAATTTCGGTCCATTTTCCTTCCCACTCCCTCCCCCTCATTCTCTCTCCCCCTCCCCTCACCTCACTCTCTCCTCCCTCCCTCCCTCTCCCCTCCCCCCCTCTATTCTCCCTCCCTCTAGTCTCCCTCCCTCTCCCCTCTCCCTCCCCTCAGCTCACTCTCTCCTCCCCCTTCCCTCTCCCTCCCCTCACTCTCTCCTCCCCCCAGCTCACTCTCTCCTCCCTCCTCCCCTCAGCTCACTCTCTCCTCCCTCCCCCCTCAACTCACTCTCTCCTCCCTCCCCCCTCCGCTCACTCTCTCCTCCCTCCCTCCCTTCCCTCACTCTCTCCTCACTCTCTCCTCCCTTCCCCCCTCCCCTCAGCTCACTCTCTCCTCCCTCCCCCTCCCCTTTCAGCTCATCCACAACCGGCAGATGGGGGGTGTCTCTCCCTCCCTCGCGCTCATCGCCGCCGCCACCACTACTGCTCCTCCCGCTCCTGCTCATCGCCACTGCCGCCGCCGCTACTGCTCCTCCTGCTCCTGTTCCTCGCTGCCGCCGCCGCCGCTCCTGCTCCTAAGGACCCAGCGCCATTTTTATTTCGGGCACGCTCCGCTCTGACCGACGTGCTCGCCCGCACATGTGCGGTAGAGCTGCTCTCTACTGCGCATTTGCGGGCCGTCGGTCAGAGCCCATTTATAAGGTAGATACCTTTGGAAAGTCCCATACATTTTATATAATATCTTATAGTGATTATATTTCCAAGATACTCTCACAAATCCATGTAAATTATTAAAATTCTGTATAATAAAAAACAAAAACAAAAATAAATCTAGCAGGCCAACGACCCCTTTAAAAGGAGAAGAGCCCAAGGTCTCGATTCAGTAGGAATTGATTGGGTTTGTAGGAAAAACAGATCACAAGATCCGCCTAAATCCAATTTCTAAGTATATTGCTTGAAATTATTAACAAATATATTTAGCAAGCCTCAAATAGTTTCTTCTTTATACTTACAATTACACACATTTTCATTCAGCATTTCACGTGGACTTCATACCCTATAATGCACGTGAAACACCGAATAATATGTATACATATGCTCTCAAACATGTACCTAAACATGCACACACTTACACCTTCCCTGTCCCTGAAAAAATATTTTCTTTCCTTCTAACATAAGCATACATACTTGCATAACAACATGCATAACCAAGCACACAACCATTCCCACAACCATGCATACATCCACATGCCTAACCATGTGCGACTCTTTTCTTCTAGCTTGTGCACACTTGTACGCACATCCATGAGCACCAGCACACGTGAACATGCATGCTTCCTTCCTTCTACCATATATATTCATGTGTATCCCCTTCCTAATATGTCCACATGTGCTCGCATGTTCTGGTACACATATGTGCATGCTATAGCCACCATCTTGGTATTTTATCTTTAATGTTCAATTTTCCAGGTCAAGTTATACATTGTCATTTCTTGCTGTCTTTCATATAAAGTGGATACTTCATTTTATTTATTTATTTATTTATTTATTTATTTAAGTTTTTTATATACCAACATTCAAGACGGTGGTCCCATCATGCTGGTTCACAAGAAACAGGGGTGAAACTTTACCATTTAACAAAAGTGCAGAAAAGCAGTTACATATAACAAGGAAAACAATAACTTGGAATGAGAAGGGAAATGAAGATTAGATAGTAAAATATATGTATAAATAACATTGTGAGAGGTGGCTATTAACGCTAATACTAGCGGAGCTTGTTGCATGAAGGGGGATTAGATGGGGTTGGAGTTAGGAAAGGCCTGCGTGAACAGCCACGTTTTGAGTCTTATCTTGAATGTTGAGATGTCGGGTTCCATTCTAAGATCCGGGGGAATGGAGTTCCAAAATGTTGGACCGGCTGTGGAGAATGCCCGATCTCTAAGCGTGATGTGTCTGGTAGTCTTGGCTGGAGGTACTTGAAGTGATCCTTTGTAAGCATCTCTTGTCGGTCTTGTGGAATGGTGTAATCGGAGGGGAATATGGAGATCGATTGGGGCTAATTGATGGATGTTTTTGAAAATGGTGAGAATGGCCTTGTAGATTATTCTGAAGTGGATGGGCAGCCAATGGATTCATATAATGCATTCATATAATGCTTTGTATTAGTACTTTTAGTTGTATACCCTTGTTGTGTAATTTGTATATCTTTAAGCTCTGATGTAGTCAGCTTTCCAATCTATTAGATTCCAATGTTGTTTACATGGCAACTAGCTGTCAGTTCAGTTCCTTACAAGTGGAGTATTTGATCTATCCAAGCTGGCATATACATTTAAAAATAAATTATATCTTCTATCAGATTAATCTTCAATAAATGTATTTACTTTAATTTTGATCCATGCAGCTTTTCTTCTGAATAAAAAATGTCTCTAGTTCCACAGGATCATCTTATATTTTAGTGTTGTTATTATTATAGCAATCACAGTCTGTACTGAGTCACTAACTGCTTTCACAACAGCCTTAAAATTAAAAGTCTTGATCACTTACCTGCAGTTGTTTTTGCAAGGTTTGATACATAATATATTTTATAGCCTTCATACATATCTGGTGCTTTAGATCTTGCTGCTGCCAAAACTTCCAATGTTTGAGCATATCACAGTATTCAAAAAACTATTGGTCTTGGATATTTTGATTTGGGAAGTGATTGTGAGGGAACACAAAATGCCCGTTCAACTTCAGTGTGTTAAATTTCAAATTCAAATTCTGGGGTACCATACCTTCAACGAATATATTATATTTGTGCCCTCTGCAACTTCTGGGATACCTATAAAACAGATGTAATTGTGGTGGCTTTGATTTGAGAGATCCTCTAATGCATATAGGAGAGTTACAATTTCAGCAGAATGTTTTTGCACCTTATTTGGAATTTCACCTAGATTTACTAATTGTACTTCACACTTCCCCACTGCTATTTGAAGATCTGTGAACTGATTTCCAAATCTCTCCAAGTCAGACTTAATGTCTCAACTTGTTTTAAAGTGCTGTTCCATCAATTCTTTGATTCCCTACAGCTCAACCATTATCGTACCACTTGTGGGAAGCTCAGCATTTTCTTTAACTTTTTCCAGTGAAGGAGGATAATGCTTAAGCCATTTTATTCCCAATGCGGCCCCGTGATTTAATTTACTTTTCCGGCCTTCCCTGACATCTTAAGTGTCACACTTTATACATTTTATCAAGCTTATGAGCTTGATAAAATTTATAAAGTGTGACATCCCCAATAAATTAATTTAGTGAATATAATTTCTCATGTGGTACTCCTCACCTCATGGTTAGTGGTAATTCATTGTCCAAACCAAAGGGGGGGGGGGGGGCACAATAAAAATGTATATTTTGCCCCAGTTTGGTTATTTATTTCAAACACTATCAATTCATATCCCAAATGCTATGCTAAGATTATGGCAGAGACACATTTTGAAGTCCATCTGGAAATGGAGACCACCCAGAGTATTCAGCAGGTAATGTTTCAGTTGAAAGTGAGAAGGGATTGTGAACTTCTAATGTTATTTGGTGGATGTAGCATCCCAGCTACATGGAAACCTAGAATGGCATAGGAAAGGAGAGATAAAACAATGGATAGTGTTGGAACAGGCACTCATAAGACCCATGCCACTAGCAGCCATGATCCAGCAACCCAAGAGAACTTGGAGACTAATCGTTTTCGTTATAGTCCCACCTACCACTTCCAATACCCTGAGAATTTGGGATTAATGGCCAGAGGAGAGTAGTTTTATAGATCAGCATTGTATCATAACACTAAATTCAAACCGGGTCTTGATTTGAGACATTATCAGAGGTGGTCTGAAAAAGGTTTGACCCTTATGGATCATTTCTGGGATGGGAGGGATGTAATGAGTTATGCTGCTTTAGTAGGTAAAATACAACCTGAGAGTAAAGATATTCTCTCTATTCCCAAATAAGACATTTTCTGAAAATAATAAAGATAAAGGAATATTTATTGAAAGGTAAAACCCTTTTTGAAGGTTATTGAATTTTGGCCGATACACTTAAAGAGGCTGTTACAAAGCTGTATAGTTTGCTAAACAAAGAATTGTCAATAGCTCCGGTGCATATAAGAGCATGGGGAAAAGACTTAGGTGAAGATCTGACTGAAAAGGGGTGGGCTCTCTTTTTCCTATATATACTGGAAGAAGCTTCATTTAGGTGTCATCCTCAAAATAGTTTTAAACTTTTGCTGTGTTGGTATCTAACACCCGAGAGTCTGCATGTAGCTTTACAGTATATGGTAGGGATGTGAATCGTGTGCCCGATCGTTTTAACGATCAGGTTCGGCTGGGAAGGGGGGGGGGGAAATCTGATCATTACGAGATGTGAATTGGAATCGGTTCCGATTCCAATTCACATCACTAATTTTTTTTAGTGAGGCCCGCGCCGATAAAAAAAATCCCACCCTGACCCTTTAAAATTACCCCCTTAGCCTCTGCCACTCTCCCGACCCCCCCCCAAAAAAAAAACGTTTTACACATACCTGGTGGTCCAGGGGGGCCGCGGGCAGCGATCTCCTGTTCCCACGCTATCAGCTGCGCTAAACAAAATGGCGCCGATGGCCCTTTGCCCTTACCATGTGACAGGGCAAAGGTAGTGCCGGCGCCATTTTGAATATTGGCAATACGGCCCGCGTGCAGGAGATCGCTCCCGGACCCCCGTTGGACCCCCAGGGACTTTCGGCCAGCTTGGGGGGCCTCCTGACCCCCATAAGACTTGCCAAAAGTTCAGCAGGGGTCCGGGAGTGACCTCCTGCACTCCGGCCGTATTGCCAATACTCAAAATGGCGCCGGCGCTACCTTTGCCCTCACAATGTCACAGGGGCCGACCGTCACTTTAACTCCTTCACCTATATATGCTTTATTAAGAATTATGGATGCACACATTAATCAATATTTGTAGTGGTTGATACAACAGATGTATATGGCTGCTAAATCTGAGATAGCATTCCATTAGAAGAAATCTGATGGGCCTCCTATATTGGACTTTGCTAGATGATTATATTGTATATACCGATTGAGTAAGATTTCTTCCCTTAAGAGGCATTCACTTTCCAAATCTGAGTATTTCTTTAAGAAACTAATGTCCAATGTTTTACTCCTTTGCCTGTTAAGAATTGATTCTGTGTGTGTGGGGTTAAATTTTAAGTTCGGAACAATTCTTCTTTTGGTATTCAGGTAAGTAATGTGTTATATATTCAGTATAGTCTTTTCTTTTCTCCTTGTTATCTTTCCTATTCTCTTAGTGTCTCTTTCTTTCTATTGTCTTTGATAACTCAGTGCTGGTGTGTTTATAAGCTCAGGCCTGGCTATGATTACTAGTGTTCTTTCCTGTTGTAATGAAAACTTTTCTGTATCCTTCTTCTATCGGTGCTGGCCAGTTATTCTTTCTTCTTTTTCTCTTTCCCTTGGTGGCTTTGTTTGTTTTAGAAGTGGTCACTTGCCCTTCAAGGGAAGGGGGGGGGCTATTCTGAATACTTAGGACGCAAGGAACAAAGATGGATACACATTTTAGACACTGTAACACTGAAGGGTCTTAACAAAGAACTTGAATGGCACCTGTTCATTTGACTGTGATTGGCGCTTTGGGGTCAGGAGTGTTCTGATTGGTTCCTTATAGCCTCGCGATTGATCAACCCTTTTCGCGCCTTTTCTGTTGTTTTTAATGGTCTCCTTGTTTGAAGTTTCGGCACAATCCCTGCCAGGTATGAATTCCATGTACAAAGGTATGTTGCTATTTCAATTACACTATGTTTGATATTGGTCGGCATGTAAGTCCATTGTTGATTACAGTCCTGATCCGTATGTACTTTATTTCAGATTGCATTTTGAACTTCATGTCCCTCCTGACGCAGCCTCGGCGAAACACGGGTCCGTGTTGGGGGACCCCCTTGAATTTGTGATGTTCTAAGCCAGTGGAGTTGCTGTTCAAAAAATTGAAAACAAATAAATACCAATTTGTGAATTTGATTTGGACAATGTCATTTGTCTGCACTATTGTGTTGCATATTGATTCATTTAAGTGCAGTCCTTGCTCATTTGTGTTCTCCAAAATATGGTAAATGCAATAGAAAATGAGAGAATTAAGGGTATACATTGCTTTCCTTACTTGCTGCACCTGGCAGTGAGGAATGATGTGGGGCTAGAGCCCAAGGACTATAGGTATCTATTCCTAAAGGATCTGATAAAAAGGTGCATGAAAATAGTAGTCTATTTCCATTAAAGCCTGAAGGGAGAGCAGCTTCTCCATGAAAATCATGAAGAATTTGCACTTTTATTAGGCCTTGAAGTCAGATGACTTTGACAGCACCTCTGCTCTCTTGAACTTCAGGCTCACAACTGTTGAATTCTATAACTGTCTTTTACTTTTCAAAATTTAGAAGATCCTTGTTCTTGCTGATGTGATCTTATTAAATAGTACTGGGCACAGTCCACTAGTTGCCTTTAATTTTTACTGCTGGGAGAATTTCTATATGGGTCTATTATATTTAACATTAGAACATTGTTTTGTAAGTTTCTTACTAGTAATAATGACTTTTATCTTTTTTTTTTTTTGTCCTGCACTGCAGCTTGGAAGTATAGCTGCACCTGCCCCTTCACTAGTCCCTAGGGAAGCCATTGTCAGGGCTCCATGGTCACCGCTTGGCCTTATCCTCTGGTCACTGTGGAGATTCCTGGGTTTTTTTTAGACGTTATGGAGTAGACCATCTAAATTAGTGGTGTTCAGGCAGCACCAAATTACTTTTTAATTAATTTCTTCACTATTTTTATACCCTTACAATCCTTCTAAACATATTAAAATATTCATTATAATTATTCTGAACTTTTTTCTATGTTTTTTAATTCTTTAAATACCCATACAGTTTGTGCGATTACCATTAACACTTTTCTTGTAAAAGCCATTAACTTTAACTTTTCACTTTTAACTATGTACATGTCCTTAAGGTCTTAGCAGATTTTTCCTTTATTTTTTAGGCTCTATAACTGAAATAAATACAAATATTTGTTTAAAAATTGATGCTTTATAAATATACAGACAAGAATTAAGCAGTTTTGACCTTATAGTCTGTGACAACAACAGTTTCTTTACTTTTACTATCATACAATTTCAATAAAAACTCATTGTAGGGTTTTGGTTTGCTGATAGTAAACGTTTTTCAAATGAACATAAAATTAGATGTATTTATTTTATTTATTTGTTTTTTATATACTGATGTTCGATTTTGCATATCACCTCGGTTTACAGGCAACTGAGTGTTGCAGGAAACAGGGCGTTTCCTTTTGTCAAATACATTGAACGTTTATAATGGTTAACAGATAAAAATTAAATACATTGAACGTTTATCAGTACATTGAAAGGTTAACATATAAAATACGGCTAACAGATAAAAGTTAAACTAAATGGGCCAGATTTTATAACATGCACGTGGGCATAGATTTGTTCTCGCAACCCGGCGCGAACAAATCTACGTCTGATTTTATAACATGTGTGCGCAGCCATGAGCATTTTATAAAATCCAGGGTCGGCATGTGCAAGGGGGTGCACAATTGTGTAACTTGCACGAGCCGAGCTGAGCAGCCTTCCTCTGTTCACTCCATCCCCCTCCCCCCCGCACCTTCCCCTCCCTTTCCCTATCTAACCTTTCCCCCAGCCCTAACTAAACCCCCCTGACCTTTGTTGGAGAAGTTACGCCTGCCTCTGGGCCAGGGATCATGCGCTGGCCAACTGCCGGCGTGCGCAACTTACTTCAGCCCCAGGGCTGAAGTAAGTTTTGTAACAAAAGGAAAAAAAGGTAAAAGGTAAACGGTAGGGGGAAAAGGCGGGAGAAGTAGGGAGAGGTAGGGGAAGGGAAGGGGAGGTGGGGTGGGGGGGAAGGCAGCGCGGCTTGGCGCAGACTCGGGGCGGCTCGGCGCAGGCTCGGCACGGACTCGGTGCGGGCGTGGCGTGCACAAGGTGCACAATCGTGCTCCCTTTGCGTGCGCCAACCCCCAATTTTATAACATGTGCACGCCTGCATACACATCTTATAAAATCGGGCATACATGTGCGAGCGCCGGGTAGCGCGTGCACGTTTTAAAATCTACCCCATAGTAGGGAGGAGAGTACTGAACTGGACCCCTGTGGGCAACATCTGAGAGCTTGCTGCCTTGGCACCTTTTCCTTTTTCTCTTTCTCAGTCTCTTTATGTGTTGCTCTTCCTCTCTCCAGTGCCACCAAACATCCCATTGCAACTCATTGGTCAAGCAATCCTTAGCCAACCAAAATGCTGAAATAGGAGACAGAAGTAGTAGCAGGAAGACAGAAACAAATCTAAGAACTTTTGTGCTATGTTAACTGAGATATTGGATTAGTAATAGGAGTAATGGATGGTGGGTGGGAAAGGGGATCAGGGATGAGCTTGTCACCTTTTTTTCTTCACAAATAGCCTTGATTTCTCTCCTTCTCTTCCCTACTCACCACTCTCCAACCTGATCTCAGCATTCTTCTCTTCTTTCCCTAATTCCAGTACCTCTCCATTTTCTCTCTATCCCTTCCCTAGATCCAATCTCATTATTCTCCCTCTTCCCCAGGTCTGAAATCAGCATTCTCTTTATTCCAATCCATTGCAACTTTATTCATTTGCCACTCCCGCAGAACTAACCACCTCCTTCCTTCTCCCCAGCATTCAGTTCATGCTTCACCTCTCCAACATTTATCCCCTGTCATGTTAACCACCAAACATTTACCCCTCCTTACTACCCCAATATCACCCCCCCCCCCCAACATTCTTTCATTGCCCAACTCTCCTAAAATTCACCCCTGCTAACAGCAACCTGGACATTCATCTCCTTCACTCCTCTTTCTGCCTTCACCTCCACTTCATCTTCACATATCACTTACAGGAGTCACAGCTGTGGTCTAGGACTGCTTCTGCTCCATTTATTCACTTTCTCCTTTCCCTATTGGCAGCAGGCAAGTCTTGGGGAGAAAGCAGGGTGGTGGTGGGGGGGGGGATTAAAACTGAAAGAGAAGAACAAAAAGTTTCCTTCTCTCTGCTCCAGCCATTTCTCCCTTGTCACCAATCCACTCCCCTCCCATGCTGCCTCTCGGGGGGAGGAGGGCTGGAAAAGTAGGGACTTCACTGTGCTTCTCTAATGTTTGAGCCATCATCTCCTACCCCTCTTGTCATTAAATGCGGGGTAGGAGGCTCACCCTTCCCTTCTGTTCCCTTTACCCTGTCTGGGAGGGGAGAGGGCTGAAGCAGAAAAAACAGAGAGCATTTCCTACCTGAGATTTGGCACTATCCAACAGAGTTCAGCTTGCCCTACAGCAAGTGAGGGTAAGACTAAGTTAGCCCTCTCTTTTCTAAATGGAGAGTTATTTATCCTTGGAACAAATGTACTCCTGCACTGTCAACATCTATTTTTCAGTCCCCTGAAGAGCCTTTCTCCAAAGTTTGGATAGGATATCATATATTCAACCAACCCTCCTAAATTGTTATTTATCCCTTCCTCCCTTATTGTCTTTGAACAAGTGAATCTACAGTGTGATATTTTACACTAAAGTGATATATATATATATACCTTCTGTTCTGCCATAAAGCTTATTTATAACTTTCATGTTTGCATATTATTTGGAAATACTCTTTAATGAAAAGTATTACATACATTGAGAATTGTATTTTATTAAATATATTAGTGGAAGCTAATATCAGGATCATTGTTGTAATGAACAAGAAATCTAATACTATAGAAAGACTTGAAGAAGATGGAATTAAAACTATTTCAATCTGTCAAAGTTTCTAGATGTTGCAGAGAAAAAATGGAAAAATCCCCCAAATATTTATTAAAGGGAAGCCATGCATTATCCATCTGTAAGATATATGTAGTAGTCTTAGATTTAATAAACTAAAGTCAATTTGTGTAGGGCATTGGTAGTAGCTGTTAAATCCTATGTATAGAATAATGTGACAGGCTATGGGTATTTTAAATCAGGATACAGCATATCAATAGATGGCACTTAAATTTGTTTTTATGCTGTTTTTGCAATGAAGAACCTCTGCACAAAACAGACAATGTAAAAAGTTAGAAAGAAATGCACAAAGTAATAACTGAAAGAAGCAAAAATGCAGTTCAATAGGTTACGATTTCTACTATGTTGCCCTGGAATTTCTTCCAAATATACATGCATATACCTGTAATGATAGCAACATGTTCTGTATTTTCAAGCTAACCGACAATGAAGAGGGCATGCCATTTAGAAAGCAAGTGACACATCTAGATCATCTTATATGTTTAATAGGGATATGCATTTGTTTGAAATGAAATTGGAAAATGGGACAAATGTGTTGAAACAAAATGGGCTCAAACACAACCAATTTGGTGAAAAGAAATCCCCAAAATATTAGTTTTCATTTGTTTTCAGAAAAGCATTGCAAGTAGTGTTCAATATCTACAATAATTTGATAATAAATTAAAAATAAATACAAAATAAAAATAAAGATATGAAAACCAAATATATATAAAAAAGCTCCAGAAACACATTTTTTGGCCATATACATCCCTAATATTTGACCATATTTTCATACTTAAGTTTATAACCCTGATCTACTATAATGTTCATATACAAGTGATTAGTGTTAAAATCCTTGTTCTATTTTAATATGGAATAAAAAGTTGACTTGAATAATTCTGGGCATCTTATTAAGTTCCATTCCAAAATCTGTCAGGCATTTAATGACAGGTTAAGCACTAGGGAATACTTTCCCCAGTTCATGTACAATATGACCTCACATGGGATTTTGCAGTTTGTCTGAGCTATGCATTTTTGGCATAATTTTATTACCTAGAGAAGCAGATATTGTTTGTAGCAGTAAACTTATTAGTAACAAAACAAATAGTTTAAGATGCGGAATTTGTTTATTTGCAACTTAAGTAAATATATTAAAGAAACTATTTGATAAGGAATATAATCTAATGGTAGTTTAATGATAATTACCTTAGAATTTCAAAGTATTCAATAAGTTAGTTTGAAGAAAAATAGATAATAAATCAGAAATGTTATGGCAAATATTCCAAATAGTTAGGAAACAAAAACCAAAAAACAATTCTCAGAATTGTTTGTAGTATCACAGGATTTTTTCATGATTCCCAATTCAATCAACTGTAAGTAATTAGAGTCTGAAATATACAGCAGGTAGTTGAGTTATATGGTATATAAATGTGTTTAAACTATACCTAACAGATGTGTGGTTTGTATTTCCTACTAAATGAAAACATTTAAATTTTAGAAAAAAATTGCCTTCCGTACAGTAAGGAAAAACGGAAGTAAGAAAGGAAGGAGGGACAGGGGAAATAAATAAAATAATAATAGGGGAAAAGGGAGCGTTCCTTAGCTGGCCTCTACAATTCATGTAGCATTTCTGATGAATTTAATTAACAATGGTGTTTTGAGTACAAAATCCTTATACTAGTAGAGATAGCCCTACTGGGTCTCTACTAAAGGAGAACAAACACCAACTAACTGAAAGGAGAATTTTGAAAGCCCAAATGTGTGCCAAAACTAAGAGATATGTATACAAGTTAGGCCAGCACATGCCGAGTGATTTTAAAAGCTGCCCAGATACATGCGCACTTGCCGCTTGGCACTCAAAAGTTAAAAAAAAAAAAAAAAAAAAGGATGGGGCATGGTCTGGGTAGAGCATGGGCATTCCTGCATTTTAACTTGAAATTAGCATATAAATACTTATAAAGGTGTTTAAACTATACCTAACAGGGTCCCTCCTGGCCATGTAACTTTTCTTCTGAAATGGATGAAATGTAAGTAATAAAATAAAGATAAATAATTAGTATAGATGTGCAATTGTTTTAAACAAATTAGACAATTTCAATGAAATTGTCTAATTCGTCATGGTTTGGGAGCACCCAAAAACATATTTTTTTTGAAATTTTGGAAAAAAATTGTATTTCATGGTAGTGCGCACGAACACAAAATTCAGGAACCATGAAAAAAAAAGAACCAAACCACGGAAAAAATGAAATTAAATGTAGTGGACCCGAACCGAACCACAAACTGAAAAAAGAAAAGAAACACATCTCTAATAAATAGATTGGTGGGGTTTTAAGGGTCAAGGATAACAGGGGAGAAGGGAGGCTATTAAACTAGGGTAAATTGGAAGTCCTATCCCTTATCTAGGCGAACTGGGAACAAACTGGGAAACTGATAAATGCATCAGCACTCATGTCTTTTAAATACACCTACTTACGCAGTGGAAATGGCATTTGCATGCATAGACATGCATCCACTTAAAATTGCATGCACATGTGAACACGGCCAGGCTATTTTATCACATGCGTTCATATACATGTATATGTTATAAAATGGCCAAGTCCCTGGGTGCAGGCCAATAAACACATGCTGGTTTGAAAGTTACCCTTCGCTGTCAGTAGAGAAGAGAGTTAGGTTTAGTTGGGTTATAATTCCCCCATGTGGGAGAATTTAATGATGGAGTCCTGGCCTATAAAACTGCAAGGCACCATTTTATAGGGTTGGATTTCGGATTCCTCTTTTTAGGCATAGCATGCTATCATACCTGCTTCTGATTTTAGTTTGGCTTTGGGAAATTTTTGGGTTTCTTCAAAATGATTTGGGGTATAGATTAGGAAAAAAAAGTGCCTTTCTCACGTTTCACAGATTCAAGCTTTTCACCCTTTATATTTTGGGGGGAGGGAGAGTTTATTCACCCTTCTTTTGCTCCCTATGGGTTAACTTTTAAAACAGTTTTTATTTTTATCTTTCATTTAAGTTATTGTGGATAAGGTATTTAGAATATCATCCTAAGATAATGTAGGACTTTTTCATCTGAAGAAACTCAGTTGTGAAGAGATAACTGTAGAAGTGAGATCTCATTCATTTGGGGCAGGAGTTGAGGACTGCAGAGGAAGAACAATGGCACCATTTGGGTATAGACTACTATGCTATCTCCTGGATACAGAAGAGAGGAGATTGAATTGAGAAGAAGGAAGTTGCAAACTACTTTGTGCAATGTATTTGTTTTAGGTTGATTATAAAATTTAAAAAAAACTAAATTAATAAGTATATTATATTCAACTGGAGAAAGATATGCAATATATGATTTTAAGCTGTATTGTATTAGCCAAGTTACATCTTCCTGCATCCTCAAATTTAGGAGGGAACTTCTCAACTACCTTTACAATTGACAGGATCAGAATGAAAGAAAATATACATTAAATATTACAAAGTCACAGATTTATTAAATAGGCAAATATGTAAATAGATTGGATTTCATGAGGAGTTGTAAACAAATCATTTTCACTATTCCATCATCAATTGTCAGTAAAGTTAATTTGGAAACCACAATCAGCTTCTAGCGTAATTATTACTGCTGTATGTAAATTGTATCTTCATGCTCGTGTCCTAAGAGAGAAATCTCTTGTCCTCCTCTCCCCTACAGAGAATCTTCAAATTCAGAGAGAGAGGTGCTTTAGAAAGTAGCTGGAAAACTCTAAGGCCTAGATTCATCATTTTGTTATAAATTTTGCGAGAATAGCACCTGTGAAAAAAAAAAGGAGTGTGGTTAGGGTAATTTTCCCAGATACCAGATTGCTATTTTACTGCAACATGTGTTAAATTTATCACACCTGCAATGTTCACCTCAGACACTGAGAAATGCCCAGCTGGGCCTTTTATCACATTTTGGAGAGTGAGAGAGAGAAAGATAGAGACTCTTTATAAGACTCTCATATAAGTAAACTATTTATACCACTTTAAGAGGGCCAACTAGCAACTTGGGGGTGATGTTTTGGTGGTGGTCTACATTTTGGAGCCCAGTTTTACATGCACAATCAGAGGTACGAACAGCACAGTACACATCAGTGGAGATTTTATGTGATTTGGAGTGATGAAAGGTACAAAAAAGATGAGATTTGTACATTGTACTCTCGACCCAGCTTTATAGCTGCTAGGTAGAGAGTGCATCAAAGTAGGTTCTTCCAAGATATACATGTTTAGATTGTTAAGCGATAAATGTCCGTCTGAGATGCACATTTATTTTTTTGCATTGGGAATGAATGAGAAATAGGCTCATTCACATGCATTTGCATGTGATGAGTGCTATCTCATTCACTCTGCATTAGACGCGCATTAAATAGGTGCTAAACTCCTTATTGCATTAGGGGATTGATTAGCGCCTATTTTACCCATGTCTAACTGCTCATTAAGGGGCGGATTTTAAAACGAGCGCGAATAGCCTACTTTTGTTTGCGCTCCAGGCGCAAACAAAAGTACGCTGGATTTTAGTAGATATGCGCGGAGCCGCACGTATCCGCTAAAATCCTGGATCGGCGCGCGCAAGGCTATCGATTTCGTAAATCCGCCCGGTTTTGGGCGGATTTACGCGAGCAGGGCTCTGAAAATCCGCCCCTAAGGGTGTGCTCGGCATATTGCATCGGCCCCTTTGTGCTTAGAATAATTTTACCTTCAATATTATTATACCTTTCTCTTGGGATTTTGCATCCTAAATGCAATACTCTGAATTTTTTAGCATTAAATCTTAGCTGCCAGGCCTCAGACCATTCCTCAAGCTTCGCTAGATCCCCTCCTCATGTTTTCCACATCTTCCTAGCTGTCTTCCTAGCTGTTCCAGGTTTTGGCAAAAAGACAAACCTTTCCTGATAATCCTTCCATTATATTGCTTACAAAAATGTTGAAAAGTACTGGTCCAAAGACTGATCCCCGAGGCACACTGGTATAGCAATCTAGAATGATCATATACGTGGACAGAACATTCATAGTGATTAATGGGCTGTTGGACTAAGTTCAGTAATAATTTATAAATATACCTGGGACCTGTAAAGAAGAACCCTTGCATTCAAGAATAAGGGAGAACTGTGTTTGCTCGAACTCATTTACTCCTTTTCTAGACTCACATTGGCAGGAGCTGCTGCTGGAAGAAGCAAATGAAAAGCAAACTTTTGGATACTTTATCTTGGGGCTAGAGGTCCTAGGTCTGATTCTATTAGAGAGATTTTGATTTTAGTTAGTTAACACTCCAAAACAGAGTTAGGTTTTTCTTTGTTTCTTTAGGGAAAAAGATGGGAAATTCACGAGGTGCTAGAAACAAGCAGTAGTTTTGTTATAACCCTCAGCACTTGCAGGGTGCTACAACCTACAGTTTATATTCATTTCAAACTCATGTTACAAACCTGGGATGCAACCCAGTCCTAAATTCTGAGTTTCACCTTACCAGGAAGAGTAAGGTGGATTACACTTTCTCCCCAGTAAAGTGCACAAAGCCAGCATATACAGACAAGGCTATGCTTCGGGAAATATATGTCTGTACATTATCCCCTCAAATGGCTACACAGGAGCAAATTCAAGAGCTTCTGCAACACAATTGGCTCCGTCAGGCATACCAGCAGGAGAGATACAATGTCCAGGCACATGCAATCAGACATCTGTCCCAGATATGTATGTAGCTTGATGTTGTAATTTAGAGGAACTACTAAGACACCAGTCCATGGCCACCAGAATGATCCAATGGAAGCAGAGGATTTTATCGAGGGTTCTTATAACAATGTGACCTACATTTCAAGTTATAGTCAGAATACTTTCGGGAAGGAATTACAAGAATGCCTTGAAATAGTCTATCACCTTTATGGAACAAAACCAGGCTTTGAACTGGGAGGGATTTCATGATGAGTTTAAGCAAATATTCTCAGATTCACACCAGATATGTTCTGCAGAATAAGGCCTCCTACAGCTGAAGCAACAGAGGTTCAATTTTTTTTTAATGCAACCAGATTTCACCAGTTACAATCAGTGGTATACAGTAACATTTAGAGGAGGGGATTAAGTCTCACTCTCTTAACCCCCTGTCTCCCCCTCTTTGAGTCACCAGAAATCTTGCTCCCTCAGTCTCTTCTCCTCTCTCCCCCCTCCTCCAACACACACACACACACACACACTCAGGTCTCCAGTAGTCTTTTTCCTTCAACCCCCCTCTCTCCAAGACACAAAAGACACTTAGAACCCATATGGCATTAGGCCTATTGTACCATGTATTGGTTGTGGGCCTGGTCCTCAGAAACCTATGAAGAAACAATTACAATATAGTAAACTTCCCACACCAAAACAACACTACCTGCTAGCACTCAAACAGTAACAACCATAGCTATGAAGAAACAATACTGCAAATATTACAGCAGGCTCTAAAACACCAATACACCTCCAATTAGGAAAACAGAACAAGCCAGAATTCCTAAAAATACCTGTAAAATAAAAAAATACATGTACCTAAAAGTATTGTACAAAAGTTTTTAAAACTATATAAGATCCTTCTTCAGGTATCAGATCAGAGATATTGATATCTAAAGAAATACAGTATTTTTGGATAATACTTATATGGATCCAATAACAACTATTACAGCTTGCCAAGAATGCAGTTTACCTAAGGAGATAAATATGTAATATTAAAGCAAGATTAATTCTCAGGACTCAAACATCTACAACACTACCCAAGAAAGAGCAGCACTGCAAATATTATATCAGGTACTAAAAGGACCAATACAGCTCCTGTTGAAAACAGAGCAAGAAGGGCTGCTTAAAGACTGCTACACCAAAACCATACATTGGTAGAATCCCTCACCTCAGTCACGTATACAGAACACAGACATATCTTAGGGATGTGAATCGTTTTTGAACGATTAAAATTATCATCAGATAATTTTAAAATCGTCCTAAATCGTTTGTAAAACCATAAAAAGAATAAATATTTCAAAACAACTGATGAGAAATGTTTATAAATTACTGAAAAATCAATATACTATTTCAAAACACCAGGCATATCAAATAACATCAAATAATGAAGCTAATAAAGATTAATAAATCTCCTGCTCTCCACACTTGGGGTTTTTTTTTTTATTTCCAGCTACCCCGAGATTGTCTTAGATTGGGGAGAGGGCAGTACACAAACTTTATACTCTCTCTCACAAACACACACAACAAGCTCCCATACAACCCCTGCATACACACTCACACACACACACACACACACAGGCTCGTGCCCTCACACCACACACACACACACACACATTTCCATGCAGGCTCTCTCTCCTTCCATACACACACACACATGCACACAGGCTCTCACAGTCATACACACACTAACAGGACCTCCCCCTCTTCTGTGTCTTTTAGGCTCTACCAGGCATCTGTCGCTTTCATTGGCTGCTGTGGCCTTTGTCTCCACAGTGGCATGCCAGGCCTTTGTTACTCTTACTATGTTATGAGGGGTGCAATGCACCCCCAAACTCTGTCTATGGAAGTAACTGAAGATGAAGAAAAAAAACAAAAAACGATCAGGCCTGGGGATTCACTGAATCCCTTGAAGGTCCTGACCACATGCCACTGGTTACAGTGGGATACTAGATGGAATGAGATAGCCCTGTGGCTAGCTCATTGTCTAGGACAATGAAAAGACAAAGAAAAGAAATAAAAGAAGAGTTGGTCTGATTACAGGTTCCTGCCTCTCTGGAGGAACTGATCAGTAGGGATGTGAATCGTTTTTGAACGATTACAATTATCGTCAGATAATTTTAAAATCGTCCTAAATCGTTAGAGTGCACGATACAATACAAATGCCCCCGATTTATCATCAGGGGCATTTGTATTGTATCGTTAAATAGGGCACGGGAATTATTTGGGGAAGGGCGGGAAAACTGGCACATCAAAACAACCCCTAAACCCACCCGACCCTTTAAAACCAATTCCTTACCCTCCCCCACCCTCCCGAACCACCCCAAAATGTTAAATTACCTGGTGGTCCAGTGGGGGGGGGTCCCCAGCGCGATCTCCCGCTCTCGGGCCATCGGCGCTATTTTGGCTGTCACTAATTAAAATGGCGCCGATGGCCTGATAAACAAAAAAAAAACCCACCCGACCCTTTAAATCGACCCCCCTTAGCCTCCCCCACCTTCCCGACCCTTTTTTTTAGGGAGGCCCGCGCCGCTAAAAAAAAAAAAACCCACCCGACCCTTTAAATCAACCCCACCCTCCCGACCCCCCCCAAAACCTTTTAAAATTACCTGGTGGTCCAGGGGGGCCTCGGGGAGAGATCCAGGGGGGCTTCAGGGAGAGATCCAGGGGGGCCTCGGGGAGAGATTTCCCGTTCCCAGGCATCAGCTGTTCTAAAAAAAAATGGTGCCGATGCCCCTTTGCCCTTACCATGTGACAGGGTATCCGTGCCATTGGCCGGCCCCTGTCACATGGTAGGAGCACTGGATGGCTGGCGCCATCTTTAAAGATGGCGCCGGTCATCTTTACTCATCAGCCCCTATTATAGAGTATAGTATAATAGGGGCTGATGAGTAAAGATGGCCGGCGCCATCTTTAAAGATGGCGCCAGCCATCCAGTGTTCCTACCATGTGACAGGGGCCGGCCAATGGCACGGATACCCTGTCACATGGTAAGGGCAAAGGGGCATCGGCGCCATTTTTTTTTAGAACAGCTGATGCCTGGGAATGGGAAATCTCTCCCTGAGGCCCCCCTGGATCTCTCCTCTCCCCAAGGCCCCCCTGGATCTCTCCCCGAGGCCCCCCTGGACCACCAGGTAATTTTAAAAGGTTTTAGGGGGGTTGGGAGGGTGGGGTCGATTTAAAGGGTCGGGTGGGTTTTGTTTTTTTTAGCGGCGCGGGCCTCCCTAAAAAAAAAATTAGCGATCTGAATTGGAATCGGAAACTATTCCAATTCACATATCTTAACGATCAGATTCCCCCCCCCCCCCCAGCCGAATCTGATCGTTAAGACGATCTGGCACACGATTCACATCTCTAATCAGTACTAGAATATCTATATAGACGTGACTGGGAGAAAGGCAGGGGAGTGTAGAGGTGTTTCTGGATGGCCATATCTTTCTACACTGAAGTCTTCACCAGATTCCCCTCAGGAGAATTCCTCAGAGCCAATGCAAGTGGATGTAGCTTGCTCTTGACAAGCAGGTTTTGGGAAGGAAATGATATGGCCATGATAATAGTAGTTGTGGCGAGGTCTTGGGCACTTCATGGCAGGGTGTCCTCAATAGAGAATATATCAGAGTGCCATGTCACCTAGGATAGAAATATCCTGGACTCCAGGTAATAAAAGAGCTGGACTATTCAGAAGAATATGGACAAATGATATTGAATAGGAAAAATCATTGCCCTGGTACAAGCCAATGTGGCTGGAGTCTGAACACTGGATCACTTCCAGGAACAGGAGTTTATGGAAAATCTCACTCATGCCATTTCCTCTCAAATACTATAGACAAGATTGTGAATCCTATAATTACTAAACTGGATATGGTAGTGGTGTCTGCAGTATTCCATACGACTGCAGAACCATAGCTAGACAATTTGGCGCCTATAGCAAAGTGAAATGTATGCTCTTGCCCTTATAAAACATGAGTTTGGAGACTCTCTCATTTTTTTTCACTTAATACATGACACTATTAGTTTATAAGCTATAAGTAGCCTTTGTTCCCCTTTTCCACTCTCTGTACTTGCACTGTCCCCAGCCCTCATCCACCTTCCTCAACTTCTAATCCCCTTATCAGTCCCAGCTCCTTCCTTGGCACTCATTCCCTCCTTGCCCCCTTTCTTCTATCTCTTATCCCCTACCAAGCCTCCTATTATCACTTTTGCACTGCCTTCCAAGCTCCATTCCCACTCTCATTTTCCCAGCACCCAGCTCCCTTTCTAGTAAGTACTGCAGGTCATTCACTCATACCTTACCAAGCCCATCTAATACACCCCCATTCACACCCAATTGCAGATTCTATTCTGTCTGTCCCAAGTCCCTGCTATCCGCATCCCCCACTCTTAGCCTCAGATTCCCTGACCTCCTGAGTACCCACTTATCCCTAATTGCTGAGTCCCTCATAGGGCTCCGTAGATCCAGAGTTCTGTGGTTCAAACAGCAGAGTTCAGGTTTCAACCACAGGGCCAGAAGAAGAAAGATTCACTATGCAGGGGACAGGAGCTACTAGAACAGATTGGGGTGTGAAAGGTCGCGCCAATATTCTTCCTGCACTGCGGGCCCCCATCATGGATCAGGTATTCATGTGGTGGGACTGCAGTACCATTGAGTAAAGGCGCCTATGCCGAGGCCATAGACTAGCTTCAGTTCTGGCTGAGTAGGGCAGTAATCCATTCAAAAGAGACTTGAGCCAGAAGGAAAGAGAGCACGACCTTTAAGAGGTGACCAAGGGATTAAAAGAGGAAGTAATTAAGAACCTTGAGGGCATTGCCTCTTAAAGGCTAAAATCTGTTCTGAATATCTATGTTTTTAATAGCAAGTTTTAGCTGTCATGCCTGATATCTTTTACAAAGAAACTTTGTTTTGCCCTTGGGAAGAGTGTGTGTGTTGGGGGGGGGGGGGGGAGTGCTAAGGAAAAAAATCCAAGATAGGAGGTTTGGGCCCCAAAGAGGGTCTATGTGTTAGAGATCTAGATCAGTGGTTCCCAACGCTGTCCTGGGGACCCCCCAGCCAGTTGGGTTTTCCGGATACCCACAATAAATATGCATGAGAGAAAATTTGCAAGTTATGGAGGCAGTGCATGCAAATTTTCTTTCATGCATATTCATTGTGGATATCCTGAAAACCTGTCTGGCTGGGGGGGTCCCCAGGATAGGTTTGGGAACCATTGATCTAGATAATATATCCGTCTGGCTGGGTGATGCATGTAATTGAGATAGAAGTAAGTATGGCTTGGATTTTAAGGAATTTGTGTGTTATTTATGCTTTTGTTGTTGCACTCCTCCCATGGCAGGAGCCACAGGAGGCACTTACCTTTGCGGTCTGGAGGTCACTGCTGAAGCCAGGGCCTTGCCTGAGGCCGCCGGCGCCGGGTGCCCAGCTTTCATGTAGCAGCCAGAGGTCGCCGCCACTTCTGTGGCTGGCCGAGGCTTTGCCTGCCTCTCTTCAGCGCAGCAGAGAGTCGTGGACTTCAGCATGGTGCCACTGATGTCATCATCTTCCCATCAGCCTGGAGGCCACATCCCCCGGGTCTTCTGTGATAGGAGCCACCCTCTGTGCTTCCTTGGGTGGCAGGGAGGCCGCCTCCCTCGTTGGGGCCTGCACGGTCCAGCTCCTGCTCCAGAATGCCAATGTTCTCAGCAGGGCCACTGTCCGTGGTCCTGCAGTCCTTTTCTGTTTCCTTAGGCGTGGGGCCACGTCTCCTTGCTGGTTTTAAAGGGCTAGTGAGGGAGAGGTCCTCCTAGCTCCACCTGGATGATGTCATCTTGGGAGTCTTCTCTTCAGCCTACAAAAGGCTCCTCCAGTCAGTCCATCCTTGCCTTTGCAAGGAGTAAGTTCTCCCTAGGACTTCCTGCTCTCTGCTCCTGATGGGTGTTCCTGTTTCATTGTTGAAGCTTCTTCATCATCTTGTTCCTGGTCTCTTCCTTGGACGTCCCTCGTCTCATCTTCTGTTCCAAGTTTCGTCTTCGGCTCCAAGCCTGATGCCTTCCTGATGTCTTCCAGTCCTGATGTTCCTTGACCTAGTCTTCGTCTGATGTCCGTCTTGTCCAGATGTCCAAGGCTTCGTCAGATCCCTCCCAGCGTGGTCCATGACCAGCCCGGCTGGGTTGGTAGGGCGTTCTGTGGCCAAGTGGTCCGTGACCACACCTGCAGGGGTGTGTAGGGTGCTGGTGGGTCTTCTTCATCCCCAGAGCCAAGGATTTCCATGATCCTGTTTGTCACCTCCTAGGTCTGGAGTCTTCAGGACATCTGTTTCGTCCGTCCCGGCTGCCCTTTGTTGAGTATCCAAGGAGTTCGTCCTGATGTCCTGGGTTTCCACCTGGAGGCCATCTTGTATATAGTCCTAGCCCCTTGTGGGCAGTGCTCCAGTGGATAGCCTGCGGGTCCTTCTGGCCACTACAGCCTCCTCCCCAGCTATGGGTGTTAGTGCTCTATCTGGAGTCTCCTCCATCCTGAGTTTTATCCTGGTTTTAGCTTGACTCTTCTCATCTGAATCTGAACCTGAATCTGAACCTGCTCTTCGTCCAGTCTGATCTTTGTCCTGTCTGACCTTCATCCAAGTCTGTTCTATGTCCTTGTCTACCTCTGCTGCTCCCTGCAGTGAGTCCGAAAGGGCTGGGAATGGTCGGAGGACCATTCAGAGATCACCATTGTGTTGTGGTCTCACGGAGGCGTGTCGGTCCAGTAGAGGCCCCAGGATTCCAGATTTGGACCATCTCATCGCAAGGGCATACATCTTGTCCCGTGTCGGTGAGCGTCCCCTGGTATTCTCCCCCATCGCAGAGCAATATTTGTATTGTTTTTATTCGTTAATAGAGTTATGCATGTAATTTATAACATTCAGCAAATAGTCTTTATTTTGAAACTATGTTACCGGACCTTAATGGCACCTTCTATAGATAGTATTAACAGATACAATAACCAAATTTCTATATGTGCCTTTTTGTAAACCTTTGTGATGGTATATAACTTAACGACGGTATAGAAAAGATTATAATAAATAAATAAAATAAATAAATGTATGATTTGTATTATTTTGATGTTAAATTATGGGTGTTTTAGATGTACTCTGCCTAGGACTTGGGATAGTGAATTACACATTTTTTTAAATAAATACATGTTAGCATGAGTCTCTTGTTCAGCCTACAGAATTGTCTGAAATCATGTCCCTTGAATCACATAGAATACATAACTGTGGCAGAACCAAATAAACTGCAACACCTGAAAGTTGCTGATAATGAACAAGAAGTACGCTTCTTTCAAGGAAAGGACACTCTAAAGCACAGGGTAACTAATTAGACACTAAGGGCTTGATTTTCAAAAGCATTTATATGCATAAAACTGCGTTTTACATGCATAAATGCACTTTACTTGCATTGTATCTTTTGAAAATTGCTACAATATATGCCATTGAATTGTCAGTAGGTTTTACCTGTGTGTTAAATGCACTTAATGTGGGTAAGTGGCTTTTGAAATTCACTGTGAGGGAGTAGCCTGAGGACCAAAGTAAGGAAATAGAAGGACTAGGGGACAGTCCATGAAGTTAGCAAGTAGCTCATTTAAAACAAATCAAATAAAATTATTTTCCACTCAGCACATAATGTTATGAACGCTGCCCGTGGGTTCCCCCGCAAGCAGGCCACTCACCTCACGCTGCCGTTTCTTCACCGACGCGGCAGGACGCCGCCGTCGGCCTGCCCACGTGGCCCGGAGGCCGCCATGCACCATCCTGACTTCCGCGGCCGGAGCCGCGGCCTTCTTCGGGGCTGGGAGTGCCACCGACGTCATCTGCCTCTTCACGGCGCTAGGCCGCAAGCCCCGGTGCCATCCAGCGGCTGGAGTCGCCCCCTGGGCCTCCTGCAGCGGCTGGAGCCGCTGCTGACGTTGGGCCTGCATCCCAGGCCAGTCCTGCTTCTTCTGACGTCTTCCACGATGACGACGGTGCAGACCGCTGTCCGTGGTCCTGCACAGCTCCTCTCCTCCTAGGCGCACGGCCGCGTTGTTCTTCAATATTTAAAGGGCCAGATACAGGAAGTGTCTGGGCCCCACCTTGATGACTGTTTCCTGCTCAGCCCTATAAAGGGCTGCTCCATTTGTTGTTCCTGGCCTTGCATCGTCATGAGTCTATGCTCTGGAGGCTCCTGCCTGCCAGAACCCGTGTAAGGTCTTCCAGTTTAAGGAGCTCCTTGTTTCGTTCAGCTGTTCCATGTCCAAGTCTTCGTGCCTGAGGTCCATGTCCAGGTGTCTTTGTGATCTCCTTCATCCTGGTGTTCCTGCCTTCCATGATGTTCCTTCCTTCATCTCGCCTTCAACGCTCTCGAGTCTTCTGGTCCGGTAGGCCGGGGGTCCCTCAGATGCAGTACTCCTGAGTGGACCAGCCTGCCAGTGGACGGTTGTCCTGTGCTCCTGAGCTGTCATGTCCCGGATGTGTGTTCCTGTGCTGTCCCGCACCCGTCGTGGTCTGCGACCAGCCTTTGGGGCTGTGTAGGGCGTGTAACAGACAGGGTGGTCTGCGACTCAGTCCCGCGGGTGGCCTGAGTAGGGCGCCCTGAGAGACAGTGCCAATGTCCATGCCTCATGTTGCCTTTGTAGATGTCAAGAGTCTCGTCCCTGGATGCCGTTGCATAAGCCATGTGTCTTCGTCCCTGGATGCCATTGCATCAGCCATGTGTCTTCGTCTGGATGCCATTGCACCAGCCATGTGTCTTCGTCTGGATGCCCTCGCATCACTCCATAATCATGTCTTCATGTCAAGGCCCGTGCACCCTCAACCTCAGGCCAGGCCTGCTGCTCCATGCTGCTCGCAGCAGGTCCGAAAGGGCCCGGAATGGTCGGAGGACCATTCACCTTCCATCATCCTCGGATGTTGGCCATGGGAGCTTGCCGGCCTGGCGGAGGGTAGACCGTCAGCCATGTGGGGCGACCATCAACCCTTGACTCGGTCCGGAAGGTCTGGGTCAGGCCGAGGTTCATGGGCACACTAAACCACCAGAACATAACACATAAAGCTCCGGAATTCATTGCCAGAGGATATGGTTATGGTGGTTATGGTAGTTAGTGTAACTACATTTAAAAAAAGGTTTGAATAAGTTCCTAGAGGAAAAATCCATAAACTGTTATTAATTAATAAGCAATAGTAGCTTGAGATTTGTTTATTGTTTGGGTACTTTCCAGGTACTTGTGACTTGGATTGGCCTCTGTTGGAAACCAGGATACTGGGCTTGATGGACTCTTTGTCTGACCCAGTATGGCATATCTTATGTTCTTATTATTTCATATGTTAAGTTAGGGATATTCAGCAGAATAAATGTCCTGATAAATATTAGGGATGTGAATCGTTTTTCGACGATTAAAATTATCGTCCGATAATTTTAATATCGTCTTAAACCGTTATGGAACACAATACAATAGAGATTCTAACGATTTATCGTTATAAATCGTTAGAATCGTGAGCCGGCACACTAAAACCCCCTAAAACCCACCCCCGACCCTTTAAATTAAATCCCCCACCCTCCCGAACCCCCCCCCAAATGACTTAAATAACCTGGGTGTCCAGCGGCGGTCCGGAACGGCAGCGGTCCGGAACGGGCTCCTGCTATTGAATCTTGTTGTCTTCAGCCGGCGCCATTTTCCAAAATGGTGCCGAAAAATGGCGGCGGCCATAGACCAACACGATTCCACGGCAGGAGGTCTTTCCGGACCCCCGCTGGACTTTTGGCAAGTCTTGTGGGGGTCAGGAGGCCCCCCCCCAAGCTGGCCAAAAGTTCCTGGAGGTCCAGCGGGGGTCAGGGAGCGATTTCCCGCCGCAAATAGTTTTCCGTACGGAAAATGGCGCCGGCAGGAGATCGACTGCAGGAGGTCGTTCAGCGAGGGTTCCGGCGCCTCGCTGAATGACCTCCTGCAGTCGATCTCCTGCCAGCGCCATTTTCCGTACGGAAAATGATTCGCGGCGGGAAATCGCTCCCTGACCCCCGCTGGACCTCCAGGAACTTTTGGCCAGCTTGGGGGGGGCCTCCTGACCCCCACAAGACTTTCCAAAAGTTCAGCGGGGGTCCGGAAGGACCTCCTGCCGTGGAATCGTGTTGGTCTGTGGCCGCCGCCATTTTTCGGCACCATTTTGGAAAATGGTGCCGGCTGAAGACAACAAGATTCAATAGCAGGAGCCCGTTCCGGACCGCTGCCGTTCCGGACCGCCGCTGGACACCCAGGTTATTTAAGTCATTTGGGGGGGGTTCGGGAGGGTGGGAGATTTAATTTAAAGGGTCGGGGGTGGGTTTTAGGGGGTTTTAATGTGCCGGCTCACGATTTTACGATTTTTCACGATATTTTACCCCCCCAAACGGCAACAATACGATTCCCTCCCCCTCCCAGCCGAAATCGATCGTTAAGACGATCGAGGACACGATTCACATCTCTAATAAATATACATGAACAAAGGTAAATGAGTAACATTCCAAACCTAACTGGTTATGTTTGAAGATTTAAAGTTAATTGGGTACATGTACTCATGTAACTTTACCTTAATAGGCTATATTCAAATTATATGGATAGTTAAGAACTGAAAAAGAAATTTAAGAGAAAAAGCTTATAGGCCTACAGGTCCATCCACACCCCACAAAATGCCTGAAAGTAATGTTGGTCATCGTGCCCTAACTCCCTCTCCTCCCACTCCCTTCAAAAAAACATTATAAAGTTATGGGCCTATCACTCTGAGAGACACCCCAATATCCCCCCCTTGCTTTCTCAAAATATATCTGCCTCTGGGCCTCCTCCTATTTCCCACCTTCCCCCTCCCATCTGACCAACCTCAAAAAAGCCCTGGCCTCCTGGTTCACAATACAATTGTGCTGCTCCTGGTGGTTTCCAGCGTCATTGCCAGTATAGTACTCTTGACAGATTTTTTTAATGAAGGCTCATGGTGCTGATCCCAAACCCAATTCCAACTGAGCTGGAAGCCCAAAGGAGCAGGTTATCTCCTTCCTCTCACTCATGTTTCTTCTGCTTTCTCTTCTGATTGTCAATACCACCCTCTTCCCCCATACGTTTCTCTTTCACTCCCCTTCTTTCTTTTTACTTGATCTTTCTTTGACTCCGGAAAAACTGACAGATTCTAGGGAAGGAAAGGGGAGTAGACAATATCCACATACAGAGGTAGGAGCAGAGAGATAGAAGTGTCAGCAACATGCACACATCTATCCTAGAGGAGAGAAGATTTCCCCGGGCATCTAAATGGTAAAGGACACAGAGGCACAGCACATGAGGTAAACATCTCCTGTGTGCCATCTTAGCAACTCTAGCCATTTAATGCTTTGCTGGCTTCTCTGTTTTAGCATTCTCCACCTTCATATAACTATCAGTATGAATGATTTATTTATTTATTTTTTATTTATTTAACATGTTTTGTATACCGTCATTCGGTTTCACCATCATAACAGTTTACAGTAATCATATTAGTTAAACAAAGGTTGCATCATGGTGTCTACATTGCTTATATTAGTTTAAATAGTCGGGTATTGCTTATATTAGTTTAAATAGTTGGGTTGTGTTGATGGATGACATCATTTGCATAGGCTTTGGTGAAAAGCCAGGTTTTCAATTCTTTTTTAAAGGTTTTGATATTTGCTTGCGTTCTTATTTTGATTGGTAGTGAGTTCCAAAGGGTGGGGCTGGAGATGGATATAGCTCTCTCACGGGTTGTGCTCAGATGAGTGGCACTTACATGAGGGATTTTGAGGAGGCCTTTGTTTGTTGAGCGAAGTTTCTTTTTTGGAGGGTTCGATGTATTTGCTCAGCCAGTAGTTTTGCTGTCCTTAGATTATTTTGTGGAGGCTAGCACATAAACAAGGCTAGAGGACGGTTATAACAATGGAAAAAAGCCATTATGTTTCAGGTGAAACAGAAAAATCCTGAGGCAGCCAGGGGACAAAAGACAAGTCCAAAATAGCTGGGGGAAAGAATGTTGGTTAGAGTCCTTTTTTTTTTTTTAAATGCAGGTAGCCTATATCCTTTGTCAGTACAGGAGATAGACTATCACATCTTTGAATTAACTCTGTTTCAAAATAGTAGGGGTGTGCATTTGTTTCCTACGTATTTGTAATCTGCAACTTTTAGGGCCATATTCGCGATTGCCCACAAATACAATGAATCTTCGCTGAATTATTTGGCCCTCTAAAGAGGTGAATTTAAACAAACCCCTCACCCTCCTGACCCCCCCAAGACTTACAAAACCTTCCTGGTGGTCCAGCGGGGGGTCCGGGAGCCATATCCTGCACTCACACCCTCGGTTGCCGGTATTCAAAATGGTGCCGATAGCCTTAGGATGGCTGACACCATCTTGTGCTCCTACCATGTGACAGGGGCTGACCAATGGCACCGTCAGCCCCTGTGACATAGTGAGGGCAAAGGCTATCGGCTGCCAGTATTCAAAATGGCTCCGATAGCCTTTGCCCTCACTATGTCACAGGAGCTACGTCGGCCATCCATTGCTCCTACCATGTGACAGGGGCTGACCAATGGCACCAGTAGCCCTGTGACATAGAAGGTCAAAGGCTATCGACACCATTTTGAATATCGGCAGCCGAGGGTGTGAGTGCAGGAGATGACTCTGAGACCCCCCCGCTGGACCACCAGGGAGTTTTGGTAAGTCTTGGAGGGGTCAGGAGGGTGGGGGAGTTGTACTTAATTCAATTTTAGCCGGGAAATGAATAAGAATTAATGCATGTACGTATCGGGGGCCCCCCTTGCCGAATGCAAAGTATCTGCCCCCCCGACGAATACGAATCCCGAATGCAACGTATGGCGTCCCTATGCACATCCCTACAAAATAGCACAAAAATAATGTTTCCATAAAAGAGAATCAAGTTGCAGGTCCAACACTCTGGAACAGCCTGCCACCTCAACTCAGGCTTAACCCCACAACCCAATCATTCAAAAAGAACCTCAAAACATGGCTCTTCAAAAAAGCATACCCAACTACCACCCAACACCCAACATATAAATATGAGCTCTCTCTCACACACCTCCCACCCCCCCCCCTCAACACCCACATCAGATCTGCATAATCACATATTACGATCAACCCCACAAACCCAAGCCGTCTCACTACACTTGATGTAAAGTTTTAACACATTTCTCTACCTCTAATTTATTTCATAATGCCTCCCCACAGACCAATTGCCTCGCAGGCTACAAAGTTCAATACAAAAAGTTATAAAATTGCAATACTTGTTCGTTGCAATATGTTATAAAGTTCAATGCAAAATATTACGTAGTCCAATGTAAAATGCAATATGTTATAAAATGCAATATATGGTATAAAATGCAACATGTTATAAAGCTCAATGCAAAATGTTACAAAGCTCAATGTAAAAGGTTAAAAGGTTCAATCTTAAAGGTCACAATGTTCCAATGTAAAACAAGATGTCTATACAAATAGACTCCTCTGTTACACTGTAAATCGGTGTGATATGTCTGATGAACATCGGTATAGGAAAATAAATAAATAAATAAATAAGTGGTGTTTTATTTTCAAAATTAGTTCAATAGAGAAATTACTTTTAAATCAAATTAGGATGTTAATATGGGTTTTGCATTTTAGAAAGCCTGAAAACTAGATGTTTATCTGGTACTTGAAAAGGGAAGGTATAAATCATAGAAAAATGAATGTTCTTTTTCAATTATCTCAACAATACAGTTCAGTAGCACTAGGTGTCACTATTGCCACAATGAAAGCAAATGTCTAGTTTCTAATGATGGAAATCTTTAGGCATTTTTGTTTTGCTCTTAATTGTATAACTAAAACACAGAAAATCAAGCCATCAAAAATAAAACTGATATTGTTAATGCATAATGTTCTCATTTATAATTACCTTAAATATGCATATAGTAAAGAGGAAATGATTACTATCTGACTATTATGTTACCTACTACCTTGCTTTCTTCAGTTGAAAAGCTGTATTTCCTTGATAGTACAAAATCTCCTATCATTTTTCATTGCTCTCTTCCCTTCTGTTCACCTCTTTCTTTTTTTCTTTTCCTTTCTTTTCAACATGGGACAGTGGGTAGCAGCACAGGTAGGCATTCAGTCAAAATATCCACCTTTGGTTCTAGGGCAAGTGGTCCAGGTCCAAAGCAGCTGAGGCATTTTTTCTATACTAAATGATCCTATGGGCTCCTCATGACAGCTAACAGCCCAAAGTGTGTCTTTATACATGGTTTCTTGATGACACATCAGTCATATGGCAGCATGGTTGGATTAAACAAAAATCAGTTTGCTCCATAAGCAATCTGTTGCATGTCCCGGCCACGGCAGGCTCGCTATCGGCCCTACTCACTCCTGGCGCCCGGTTCCCACATCTGGCCCTTCCTCTATGGCAGCAGTAGGCAGCCACCTATGTGCTCATGCTCCTACCACTTCCCCAGGTTCCTCCTGCTGCTCCGTGGCCTCCTCCGGTCCCAGTTGGGTCTCCCCACGTGCAAGGCAAGGAGATGCTGCCACTACATAGTTTCAGTCACTTTGCCTTAGGCGCACATGCATGCGCCTTCCCCGACTTTAAAGGGACCATGGCGGGAAAACTTCCTGCGGCCCCAGATGATGATGTTGCCGAGTCCTGCTATTTAAGGCAGGCCTCGCCATCTGGTCCTTGCCTTGTCAACAGGTCGCCACGTTTGTCGTGTGCTTAGTTGCTATTCCTTCATTCCTGTTCCTGCTCCGTGCTTGTTGTTCCAGTCCTGCGTTCCTGTTCTAGTACCTGTTACCTGTTCCTGAACACGCTTTGGACGGATTCTTGGCTTTGACCCTTGCTTGTTCCTGACCACGCTTTGAACAGATTCCTGACATTTATCCTCGTTTGCTCCTGACCATGCTTTGGATAGATTCCCAGCTTTGACCCTTGCTTCTTCCTGACCTGACCATACTCTGCTCGCACCTGACCTTTCCTCCAGCTGCCTACCCTGATTTCGACCTGCACCTAACCTTGTCTCCAGCTGCCTGCCCTGATTCCATCTTGAACCTGACTTTGCCTCCAGCTGACTACTTGGACTTGGCCTTTCTTAGGCTCTTGCCTACTTATAAGCCCAGACTTAATTTGTTCCTGTTCTCTAGCTTGCCTCAGCCTGCTGGGCTTCTGGATCCAGGCCTTGTCTTGAATTCAGCTCTGCCGTATCCTGTGTCTCCATTGCTTTCTGGCTCCCTGCCTCGAACATCTTCCTCGGGATCAACCACCTAGAGGACCACCTAAGACCAGCCATCCCTGGTACCCAAAGTCTCAACCTGTGGAGAATGAGGGCTGGTATTGTCGAAGCTCCAGTCGGCCTCCACTTTCCATTCTGCTCCACCTCCCAATGGTGGGGACCTGTGGGGGTTCCCCATGGGTAGCGCCAACTCCACCTTGGGCCAAGGGTGCACCTCCGCAACACACTCAGTGACACCTGGCAAGAAATATTAACCCTGCTGCAAATTAGTACACTGATGTTTGACTGGAAAGACATGAACTTTGATTATTCTGAACTCAAGAATGCCAATAAAAAGTTAAATTTGCTTCAAGCAGAGTGCTGGATACCTCCTTCCATAGCCAAAGTTGTCTGTTGTCCAGTAAGTGGGTAAGAAATGGACTCTTCTACAAAGGGAGACCTGGAACACTTGATTTTTCTAATCCAGTCAATGGCTGACAGATGGAGCCCTGAGGCAGGTTATGAAAGAAATATTGGTTGCTGAGTTTGGAGATAATATGTAGGTCCTCCCCATCCCCTTCACATCCCACCAAGGGTACCCAGGAGAAAAAAAAAATTAAACATGATGTTATGGGACCACATGGGGTAGAAAATAACATTGGAGACTTTATAGGGAACAATAGGGATGTACAGAAGTAAAATGTTTGTTTCGGTTTGTTCATTTATTTTGTTGGGACCCAAATTCATTTCATTAGTTTCAATATGAAAAAAAAATCATTTATTAATTTCATTAGTTTATTTGTTAGCTATTAAAAGCCATGAAGGAAGCATTGTAGTCAATTCTGGGCTCCAGAATAGTGATTTTCTTATCAATTCTAATGAAGTTTGTGAAAAGAAATCAACAGGAAAGAATTACAATGTAGTTAGACTGGCAAAGTGGCATAGAAAAGTGGTATAAACTAGCCCAGCGCTTCTCAACCGGTGTGTCACGACACACTGGTGCGTCGCCAAACACCAGCAGGTGTGTCGCACCTCCCAGTGTCCTACTACCCCGTTCTACTTTCCTTTTGCCTTTTTCCAGCCCCCGCGGGCCAATTGGAAGCCTCCTTTCTTCCTATCCCCATTGCCCAATAGGAAGCCTCCTTCATTCTGCCTGCCCCCATGCAGGCCAACTGGAAGCCTCCTCCCTACCAGTGGGAGTAGGAAGAAGGGAGGAAGCCTTTGATTGGCCAGTGAAGCAGGCATCAGAATGCCCAGGGGTGGGGTGGGAGGAATAGAAGTTTTTGAACTCCAATGAAGCAAGGCCATGTGGTGAAGAGGAAACCCGACTCCCGAAGAAGCAAAGCCGCCATGGGAGCCGATTCCCATGGCGGTGAAGAGGAAACCTGACCCTGACCAAGCAAGGCCGCCACAGCCCATGGCGGCGAAGAGGAAACCCGACCCCCGACCAAGCAAGGCCGCCACAGACTGTGGTGGCGAAGAGAAAACCCGACCCCGACCGAGGCCACCACGGGAGCCAATTCCCATGGTGGTGAAAAAAGAAGGCCCGCCGGAGTAAAGCCGTGGCAGAACTGGAGCCAATCCCTGCAGTGAAAGAAGAAGTTTTTGGTGAGAGCTGGAGCGTCTGTGTGTGAATGAGTGCCTGGCTGAGTGCTGGTGCATCTGTGTGTGAATGAGTGCCTGGCTGAGTGCTGGTGTTGTGGTCTGAGTGTGAATGAGTGCCTGGCTGAGAGCTGGTGTGAATGGGTGCTTGAGTGAGAGCTGGTGTGTGTGAGTGAGAATGGGTGCTTTGGTGAGAGTTGGTGTGTGTGAGTGTGAATGGGTGCTTTGGTGAGAGCTGGTATGTGTGAGTGTGAATGGGTGCTTGGGTGAGAGCTTGTGGGTGTGAATGGGTGCCAGAGTGAGAGCTGGTGTGAATGGGTGCTTGGGTGAGAGCTTGTGTATGTTGGTGTGAATGGGTGCTTGGGTGAGAGCTTGTGTGTGTGGGTGTGAATGGATGCCTGGGTGAGAGCTTGTGTGGGTGGGTGTGAATGGGTGCCAGAGTGAGAGCTGGTGTGAATGGGTGCTTGGGTGAGAGCTTGTGTCTGTGGGTGTGAATGGGTGCCAGCTTGTGTCTGTGGGTGTGAATGGGTGCTTGGGTGAGAGCTTGTGTGTGTGTGGGTGTGAATGGAAGCCTGGGTGAGAGCTTGTGTGTGGGTGTGAATGGGTGCTTGGGTGAAAGCTTGTGTGTGTGGGTGTGAATTGGTGCTTGGGTGAGAGCTTGTGTGTGTGGGTGTGAATGGATGCATGGGTGAGAGCTGGTGTGAATGGGTGCTTGGGTGAGAGCTTGTGTGTGTGGATGTGAATGGGTGTTTGGGTGAGAGCTTATGTGTGTGGGTGTGAATGGAAGCCTGGGTGAGAGCTTGTGTGTGTGGGTATGAATGGGTGCTTGGGTGAAAGCTTATGTGTGTGTGTGTGAATGGAAGCCTAGGTGAGAGCTTATGTGTTTGGGTATGAATTGAAGCCTGGGTGAGAGCTTGTGTGTGTGGGTGTGAATGGGTGCTTGGGTGACAGCTTGTGTGTGTGGGTGTGAATGGAAGCCTGGGTGAGAGCTTGTGTCTGTGGGTGTGAATGGATGCATGAGTGAGAGCTGGTGTGAATGGGTGCTTGGGTAAGAGCTGGTGTGTGGATGTGAATGGGTGCTTGGGTGAGAGCTTATGTGTGTGGGTGTGAATGGGGGCTTGGGTGACAGCTTATGTGTGTGGGTGTGAATGGGGGCTTGGGTGAGAGCTTGTGTGTGTGGGTGTGAATGGAAGCCTGGGTGACAGCTTATGTGTGAGGGTGTGAATAGAAGCCTGGGTGAGAGCTTATGTGTGAGGGTGTGAATAGAAGCCTGGGTGAGAGCTTGTGGGTATGAATGGGTACCAGGGTGAGAGCTTGAGGGTGTGAATGGATGCATGGGTGAGAGCTTGTGTCTGTAGGTGTGAATGGAAGCCTGGGAAAGAGCTGGTGTGAATGGGTGTGAGAGCATTTGTGTGTGATTGAGAGCTTGTATATAAGAGACCATGAGTGTGATTGAGAGACTGGTGTGAATGGGTGCGAGAGCATTTGTGTGTGATTGAGAGCTTGTATATAAGAGACCATGAGTGTGATTGAGAGAGAGACTGGTCAGGGTGGTGATGTGTTTCTGTGTGTGTGAGAGAGAGACTGGTCAGGAAGATAATTAGTGTGCGTATGTGAGAGAGAGAGACTGGTCAGGAAGATGACTGGTGTGAGAGAGAGACCGAGACTGGTCATGGAGTCTAATTTGAGGGGGGGGGGGGGGGACTGGTTGTGGGTGCTAAGGAAGAGGACTGTGAGGACAGAGCTTCAGCAGCCCTTGCTGCTTCTGGTGAATGCTATTAACCTGCAAGGGAAAGGAGTAGGAGAGTTGCTAGAAAGGGTAAGTAAAGGTGGCTTTTTAAGGTTATTTTTCTTGATTGACTGCCATTTTAATTATTGGGTATTATGCAATGTCTGCTGTTTTGAAATATTTATTGATATTTGGACATGTTTTAATAATTTTTACGAGTTTTTAATTGTTGGATATTATTCTGTTTAGCAGCTGTTTTGTAATATTTTTAGTATAGCTTTATAATTATTTCTATGTGGGGCTCTATAGCAGCTTGGCTTATTCTGTTTTCCCAATAGGAAATGTATTAGTGTTTAGGGTTGTTACTGTTGAGTGTGTTCCATAATACAGGTGTAACTTTGTGCGGGTTAGTTTGTGTGCATTATTACAAATCCTGAGAGTCTGTTAGGTGCTATATTTCTCTTTCATTTCTCCAGGTTTGCACTGCATGCAGACAGCCGGCACTACTTTGCCCTCACTATGTCATACGGGTCGTATGACATAGTGAGGGCAAAGGTAGCGCCGGCGCCATTTTGAATATTGGCAATACGGCGCGAGTGCAGGAGGTCGCTCCCGGACCCCCGCTGGACTTTTGGCAAGTCTTGTGGGGGTCAGGAGGCCCCCCCCAAGCTGGCCAAAAGTCCTTGGAGGTCCAACGGGGGTCCGGGAGTGATCTCCTGCACTCGTGATGTCGGGTGACAGGAACCAAAATGGCGCCGGCGCTACCTTTGCCCTGTCATATGGTAAGGGCAAAGGGCCACCGGCGCCATTTCTATTAATGCAGCCGTGGCCCGAGAGCGGGAGATCGCGGGAGATCATGCCGGGATCCCCCCACTGGACCCCATGTAATTTAAAACATTTTGGGGGGTTTGGGAGGGTGGGGGATTTGTTTTAAAGGGTCGGGGTGGGTTTTAGGGTTGTTTTGGTGTGCCGGTTTTCCCGCCCTCCCCCTCCCCCTCCCCCGATTTACGATTTTTGGATGATTTAAAATATATCTGACGATTGTTTTAAATCGTCAAAAAATGATTCACATCCCTAGTTTAGGTATTTTAAGCTGCTGGAGAGCCAGCCTAGCTATCTGGGCCCTTATGAGAGAGGGAGAGGGAGAGGGACAGCCTAGCCATAATAACCTCATAATAGGTAGGTATTTATACCTCTATATGAGGCCCACCTAGATACTTGAGGTGAGGTTTAGGTAGGAGTGTAGGGGTTAGGGGTCACTTTGACATTCAGAGTGAGACGTACGATCAGAACAGTGCTCTCTTGTGAAGATTTGATGACCTTCGGAGTGAGGAAACACACCCAAAGATGAGATTTATGCAATGTTCTCTCAACATAGCTTGATGGACTCTCTACCTGCAGTAATACCTATGCGAAGCGCTAAGATAGGCAATTTATTGCAAAGTGCACTATTACCATAAAACATGCCCCTTTTCCTATTGCATGCAATATTTAGTGCATTTTTTATAAATCCAGGCCTAAGCCTAGATTTCCATTTGCTAATTCAGGCTGGCTCTGCCCCATTAACCTGTGTCTATCTAGATGACCAGTAATTCTGTTCTTCAGAATAGTTTCATCCAACTTGCAGGGCACTAATGTCAGGCTCACCAGTCAACATTGGAAAGTTTCCTTGACCAACCTTTTATCCCTTTTTTGAAAATGAGCTTTACATTGGCTATTCTCCAGTCTTTAGTTACAGTTGCCGATTTGAATAAGAAGTTAAATATTACTAGTAATAAGTCTGCAATTTCGTTTTTTAGTTTTCAGAAGTCTGGAATGTATGCTATCCTATCCTAGTGATTTATTATTATTTAATTTAATGATTTACTCTATTACATTTTCTAGGTTTACTGGGATTATATTCAATTCCCCTGAATCATCACTCTTAAAAATTGTTCTGGTGTTGGTATTTCCCCCAAACCCTCCTCAGTAAAGATAGAAGCAAAGGGGTAGATTTTCAAAAGTATGTGCGGGCGTACAGGTGCACACGCTACCCAGTGCACACACATGTACGACCTATTTATAACATGTGCGTGCTGACGCCCGTGGGCTTCCCTGATTCCCTTCCCCCTAAACTAACCTTCCCACCCCTTCCCCTAAACTCCCCTCCCCCGGGCCTACTCTAATCCCCCTCCCCCCAAATTTTTAAAACCTTTTGCACCTGCCTACAGGCAGGCGCAGGTTGAGCGCAGTAAATGGCCAATGTGCCAGAGGCCTCTGGCCCACCCACTCCCGCCCCGCCCCTGGACCAACCCTTTAGTAAAGCCCCAGGACTTAGACATTTCCCGAGGCTTTACGCGTGTCGCCGGGCCATTATAAAATAGGCCCAGCGTGTGTAACCCCCCCTACGAGCGTAACTCCTATGAAAATCTAGCCAAAATATTTCATTTAGTTTTGCTGCTATGGCCTTGTCTTCCCTGAGCTCTTCTTTCACCCATTGATCATTTAGTAGTCCAGCCAATTTCATCACATGCTTCATGCTATGCATATATTTGAAAACATTTTTATTTTTAGATTTTGCCTCTCTGGCAAGCTTCTTTTCAAATTATCTTTTGGCTTGCTTTACTTCTAACTTGCCAATGCTTATGCACTTTCCAATTTTCTTCATTTGGACCCACCTTGCAGAACTTGAAAGAAGTCATTTGGGCTTTAATAACCTCTTTCACCTCATCATTTAACCATGTTTTCAGTCATTTTATTTTTCCAACCCCATTCCCGGGTATACGCTAGACATAGATAGAGCTATAAAAGATTTTAAGTCTCTTTAGGGCTGGAATCACTCACCGTCTAACTCTCTCACTGTCTCTCTTACTCCCAGGCTAGATCCTTTGTTGGTGAGAGGAAAGATTTACTTTCTGAGCCCAATATTCCTCAGGAGATGCACACTTTTCCGAGCATTTTGGATGCTGTAGGTGCCAGTAAGAATACACAGGAAACTTTGGGTTGTGTCCAAAATCAAAACCTTTACTGATGCGTAATCAGAAGAAATAAAGGCACAATTCAGCTTAATTCCTTCAGTTTTCACAGATGGGTGTTACACTTCTTTTTTTCTCTTTATCTGTGCAAGGGTCACTTTTTCAGGGACCAGGGACATGGGAAAGACTCACCATCCAGGGATTGAATTAATGAGATTTTCAGGTGGATAAGGGCATCCTTGATGAAACAGAAAAACTCTTTCCAGCTGGCAAAAAATCTATTACACAGTCTCTGCACAGAATCCCAAATATCTCTCTCCCAGGGGTGAAGACCCCAATTGAGGTGTCCTCAGATGTAATCCAAATGTAGTTTTACTCACAGTTCTCCTCATTCCTTCTTGATCTCACTCACTTTGTTTTGTTCTCAAATCCCAAGTTGGAAAGGGATCCCTTGGAACACATAGCTCTCAATGTTCCACTGATAGGGCAGGAAGACAGGGCAGCAAACGTTCTTCCTCTAAGATCTTCCAAACAAAATATCTCTTTCCCCAAAAACTGATCTTAACACCAGAAGACACTGGAACAGGTCACCACCATTCCTTTGCTTCTTTGGAAAGTCACAGTGGGGCAGATGTCCTCTATCTTGGACTCTTCCAGGAAGAGAGTTCCCCATGGCCTCACCCCAAGCTATATCCAGGAGTCTCACAGTTGGCTTATAAAGTAAATCTTTTCAAAGTTCAAAATAATATCCACGAATAGGGATGTGAATCATTTTTATAACGAATTGAAATATTGTATGATATTTCTTAATTCATGATATATAGGTTAAAATGAGAAACAAACACTTTTCCCCCCGAATTTTCATGAAAATCATTTTTCGGGTTGGTGTGCACTAATGGGAGTTAGCGCGCACTAACAAAAAACCGTTTATTTTTGTTATTTTGTTGTTACTTTGTTATTTTTGTTAGTGTACACTAACAAAAAACAATTTTTTTACTAAAAAAAAAAAATGCTGATCCATGGGAAAACAAGATTTTCCCGTGGCCACACAAACCTGAAAGCGCAAATGATTGGGCACCCGATGCACATCCCTATCCAAGAATAACCCATCCAGTCAGTTCGTAGACTGGAAGGGATGCTCCCTCGAGCCTGCCCAGGAACTGATTTCCTACCATTCTAGACAGAGAGAAGCCCTCTTTGGCCTTTTCCAGCTGAAGCAGCTTTATCTCTGCAGTCAGCTTCAAAACAGGTCAAATCTTGCATGTAGAATGTTAGGCAGCAGGTTTTCTACCGTTTCAGTTTGAGAGAGGCACCCATGGGCTTTTTCCAGCTGAGAAAAACACTTTTTTATAGTTGGCCTGAACTGCACTGACAGCTGCTTTTTTTAACTCTCAGAAGGTCAGCCATCCAGGCACCCTCAAACAGAGGAGCAGCATTTGAATGGTGCCTCCCCTTTTCTCTAACCTACACTGATTTGGCTGAATAAGGGATCACCCAGGGCTTATTGGTTATGTGACTGTAGTGTCCGTTACATCTTCTTTCCACCTTTCTTAAAGTATGAAATACATTTAGTCTGATGTTTTTAAATAGCATCCATGCTACCTGCAATCTTTTAACTTATGGCGTACCTTTAGTGATTTTTCTAGGTAATTTCCTAATTTTATCAATCTACCTTTTTAATTTTAAATGCTACTACAGTAGTTTTATTATTATCTTTCCTTCAGAAATTGTTGCACCAGGAGGTGGACCCTTGGCATAGTGCAGGATGGGTAGGCTCCCTAGTCGGACCCAGAGAGCGCCTGCCACAAGGAGGCAGAGCACAAGAGGAAACAGAGGCTAGCTGGAGCTTCACCACTAGCAACCCGGGGTTCCCTCAGGTTGAGCCCTTGGTTACCCAGGCTGCCTCCTGGGTAACCAAGTCGATCTCCTGACGGCAGGAGATCGACTGCAGGAGGTCGTTCAGCGAGGGTTCCGGACCCCCGCTGAACGACCTCCTGCAGTCGATCTCCTGACAGCGCCATTTTCCATACGGAAAACGATTCGCGGCAGGAGATCGCTCCCGGACCCCCGCTGGATCCCCAGGAACTTTTGGCCAGCTTGGGGGGGCCTCCGGACCCCCACAAGACTTGCCAAAAGTCCAGCGGGGGTCCGGAACGACCTCCTGCGTCGAATCGTGTTGGTCTATGGCCGCCGCCATTTTGCGGCGGCCATTTTGCAAAATGGCACCGGCTGAAGACTACACGATTTAGTGTGCCAGTTTTCCTGCTCTCCCCCTTCCCCCTATTTAGCTACGGACCGCCGCTATGGACCCCCAGGTAATTTAAGGCATTTGGGGGGGTTCGGGAGGGTGGGGGATTTAATTTAAAGGGTCGGGGTGGGTTTTAGGGGTTTTTAGTGTGCCGCTGGACCCCCAGGTAATTTAAGGCATTTGGGGGGGGGGTTCAGGAGGGTGGGGGATTTAATTTAAAGGGTTGGGGGTGGGTTTTAGGGGGTTTTAGTGTGCCAGTTCATGATTTTAACGATTTTCACGATACTCTAAACACCCAAACGGCGACAATACGATTCCCTCCCCCTCCCAGCCGAAATCGATCGTTAAGACGATCGAGGACACTATTCACATCTCTAGATGTTACCAAGGTTCCCACTGAGGTGATGGTTGGGGGGATGGGAAATGGAACTGGAATCTCACGAACACCAACAGAAAATGATACAAATTGTTGACACTTCCCAGGTCAGTAAAGGTCACTTAGGAATGAATATGTATTCCTATTGGCTGGCTGTGCTCTTATCTATTGATGTTACGAAGGTTCCCACTGAGGTAATAGTTGGGGGGATATGAAATGGAAACAGTTGGAAGCTTGACAAAAAAATTAATGTGATGATCATCACTCATGTGACTAGAACCCTGTTTGTTTATTATTTTTGTGCATTATGTGCACACATTGACTCCAGCTTGGGGACAAGGCAGGTCTCCTTTACTGCACACATTGACTCCAGCTTGGGGAAAATGGCAGGTCTCCTTTACTGCACACATTGATTCCAGCTTGGGGAATGCAGGTCTCCTTTACTGCACACATTGACGCCAGCTTGTGGAAAAGGCAGGTCTCCTTTACAGCACACTGACTCCAGCTTGGGGACAAGGCAGGTCTCCTTTACTGCACCCATTGACTCCAGCTTGGGTCCAAGGCAGGTCTCCTTTCCTGCACACATTGACTCCAGCTTGGGAAAAGGCAGGTCTCCTTTACAGCACATTGACTCCAGCTTGGTGAAAAGGCAGGTCTCCTTTACAGCACACTGACTCCAGCTTGGGGAAAATGCAGGTCTCTTTTACAGCACACTGACTCCAGATTGGGGACAAGGCAGGTCTCCTTTACTGCACCCATTGACTCCAGCTTGGGTACAAGGCAAGTCTCCTTTCCTGCACACATTGACTCCAGCTTGGGGAAAAGGCAGGTCTCCTTTACAGCATACTGACTCCAGCTTGTGGAAAAGGCAGGTCTCCTTTACTGCACACATTTACTCCAGCTTGGGAACAAGGCAGGTCTCCTTTACAGCACATTGACTCCAGCTTGGGGAAAAGGCAGGTCTCCTTTACTCCACACATTGACTCCAGCTTGTGGAAAAGGCAGGTCTCCTTTACTGCACACATTGACTCCAGCTTGGGGAAAAGGCAGGTCTCCTTTACAGCACACTGACTCCAGCTTGGGGACAAGGCAGGTCTCCTTTACTGCACCCATTGACTCCAGCTTGGGTACAAGGCAAGTCTCCTTTCCTGCACACATTGACTCCGGCTTGGGTACAAGGCAGGTCTCCTTTACTGCACATTGACTCCAGCTTGGGGAAAAGGCAGGTCTCCTTTACTGCACCCATTGACTCCAGCTTGGGTACAAGGCAGGTCTCCTTTCCTGCACACATTGACTCCAGCTTGGGTACAAGGCAGGTCTCCTTTACTGCACATTGACTCCAGCTTGGGGAAAAGGCAGGTCTCCTTTACTGCACACATTGACTCAGCTTGTGGACAAGGCAGATCTCCTTTACTGCACACACTGACTCCAGCTGGGGAAAAGGCAGGTCTCCTTTCCTGCACACATTGACTCCAGCTTGTGGAAAAGGCAGGTCTCCTTTACTGCACACATTGACTCCAGCTTGTGGAAAAGGCAGGTCTACTTTACTGCACACACTGACTCCAGCTTGGGGACAAGGTAGATCTCCTTTACTGCACACACTGACTCCAGCTTGGGGACAAGGCAGGTCTCCTTTACTGCACACACTTACTCCAGCTGTGGAAAAGGCAAATCTCCTTTACTGCACACATTGACTCCAGCATGTGGAAAAGGCAGGTCTCCTTTACTGCACACATTGACTCCAGCTTGGGGAAAAGGCAGGTCTCCTTTATAGCACACATTGACTCCAGCTTGGGGACAAGGCAGGTATCCTTTACTGCACCCATTGACTCCAGCTTGGGTACAAGGCAGGTCTCCTTTCCTGCACACATTGACTCCAGCTTGGGGAAAATGCAGGTCTCCTTTACAGCACATTGACTCAAGCTTGGGGAAAAGGCAGGTCTCCTTTACTGCACACATTGATTCCAGCTTGGGGATAAGGCAGGTCTCCTTTACTGCACACATTGACTCCAGCTTGTGGAAAAGGCAGGTCTCCTTTACAGCACACTGACTCCAGCTTGGGGACAAGGCAGGTCTCCTTTACTGCACCCATTGACTCCAGCTTGGGTACAAGGCAGGTCTCCTTTCCTGCACACATTGACTCCAGCTTGGGGAAAAGGCAGGTCTCCTTTACAGCACATTGACTCCAGCTTGGGGAAAAGGCAGGTCTCCTTTACAGCACACTGACTCCAGCTTGGGGACAAGGCAGGTCTCCTTTACTGCACACATTGATTCCAGCTTGGGGATAAGGCAGGTCTACTTTACTGCACACACTGACACACTGGGATAGGGCACTGTGTGCAGGAAGATCACAAAACCCCTGGTGTCAGGGTTAGGGCACTGTGTGCAGGAAGATCACAACACTCCTGGTATTAATAGGGATAGGGCACTGTGTGCAAGAAGATCATAACACCCCTGGTATCAGGGTTAGGGCACTGTGTGCAGGAAGATCACAACACTCCTGGTATTAATAGGGATAGGGCACTGTGTGCAGGAAGATCACAACACCCCTGGTGTCAGGGTTAGGGCACTGTGTGCAGGAAGATCACAACACCCCTGGTATCAGGGTTAGGGCACAAGTTCTAGTCACATTGACTGATCACATTACTTTTTTTGTCAAGCTACCAACTTTTTCCATTTCCCATCCCCCATATACTGTCAGTGGGAACCTTGGTAACATGAATAAATAAGAGGGAAGCCAATAGGAATACATATTCATTCCTAAACTGACCTTAACTGACCTGAAAAGTGTCAAATTGTATCATTTTCTGTTAGTGTGCACTAATCGGAAAAAACGATTTTTAACGATTTTTTAACTAAAAAATCGTGCCAAACACGATTTTCTTCTCCTGCCAGACGATTTCGATCGTTAAGACGATAGGGCACACGATTCACATCCCTAGTAAATAATGTTTCTGTTTTGTTTTTTTTGTTTTTGCCCCTCCCTTCCTTATCCGTATAATAACTATGCTATCTTTAGTTCCTACTGTTCTTGTTACATTGTAAAGTGCTTGATGCTAAGTTTTGTTTTATGTGAACCGATGAGATGTTCCCAACGTTCATCGGTATACAAAAACTTGCAAAATAAAATAAAAATAAATAAATAAACAAATTCCAGAGTTTAATTGTGCGTTAAGTGAAAAAGAACTTTCTCTGATTAGTTTTAAATGTGCCACATGCTAACTTCATGGAGTGCCCCTAGTTTTTCTGTTATCCGAAAGAGTAAATAACAGATTCACATTTACCCATTCTAGACCTCTCATGATTTTAAACACCTCTATTATATCCCCCCTCAGCCATCTCTTCTCCAAGCTGAAAAGTCCTAACCTCTTTAGTCTTTCCTCATAGCGGAGCTGTTCCATTCCCTTTATCATTTTGGTTGCCCTTCTCTGTACCTTCTCCATCAAAATTATATCTTTTTTGAGATGCGGGTGACCAGAATGTACACAGTATTCAAGGTGCGCTCTCACCAAGGAGCGATACAGAGGCATTATGACATTTTCCGTTTTATTCACCATTCCCTTTCTAATAATTCCCAACAATCTGTTTGCTTTTTTGACTACCATAGCACACTGAACTGATGATTTCAATGTGTTATCCACTATGATGCCTGGATCTCTTTCTTGGGTGGTAGCTCTTAATATGGAACCTAACAATGTGTAACTACAGCATGGGTTATTTTTCTCTATATGCATCAACTTGTGTTGCATGCCCCATCTGCATCCGGCCTGCGCATGGGCCTGCTCTCCTCTCTGGCTCCTCTGCAGGTCCTGGGTCAACCTCCCCAGCGGCAGCCGTGAGCTCTTCCAGGCCTTGGTGTCCTGCGGTGGCGGTCGCCGAGCCTTCCACTGTGCACCAGACCTCACGCCGGAATTTGACGTCTTCCGTGGCATTGGCCTCGCCCTTACGCACACACGCGGACCACCTGGCCTCTTGTAGGGCCAGAGGCGGGTTCTAGCTCTGCAGCGTGCCCTGATTGAAGGAACTACTTAAGGAAGTCGCTGCCTGCACTTCCTTGCCTTGGCCATCGGGTCAGCATTGTATCGTATGCTAGATAGTCACTGTGTTCTAAGCCTTGTTCCAGTCTTGTTCCAAGATCCTACTGTTCCAGCCATGTTCCTGCATCCTACTGTTCCAGCGTCCCTCTGTTCCTGCGTCTGTCCATCCATCTCCCAGGTAGTACCCTCGGACTGTCTCTCTGGTACTGACCTCGGTCTGTTCCTTGACCTCTCTGCCTTTTGCCTGCCTCCTGACCTCTCCCTGCCTTGTGACCTCGTCTGACCTCCAGAACCTGAACTCTGCCTCGTTGACTACTCCTCAGACTGACTCCCAGATTCTGACCTCTGCCTGATTGACCACGCCTCCTGGTTCTGGCTCTGTCCCTTGCCTTGTCATCGCCTACGCTATTCTGATCTTCTTTGCTCCATCAGAACTACAACCTCGAGTCTGACCATGCTCCCCTGCTGTCTGTGGGCACGCCTGTCTACTATCTCTCCAAGAGACCCTGCAAGGCCCACCTATGTCCAAGTGGCCCGGATCCCTACGGGCTCCTCCCGGGGGAACCTTGGGCTTCCAGTGGTGAAGTTCATCCTAGCCTCTGTCTCCTCCAGTGCTCTGCCCCCTGGGGGCAGTGCTTCCTGGTCCCTACTAGGGAGCCGTTCTCCACTGATCCAGGACAATTGTCTACTCCCGAGCGCAACGCCTTGCACTTATCCACATTAAATTTCATCTGCCATTTGGATGCCCAATTTTCCAGTCTAACAAGGTCTTATCACAATCTGCTTGTGATTTAACTACTCTGAACAATTTTATATCATCTGAAAGTTTGATTACCTCACCCATCATATTTCTTTCTAGATCATTAATAAATATATTGAAAAGTATGGGTCCCAATACAGATCCCTAAGGCACTCCACTGCCCACTCCCTTCCACTAAGAAAATTGTCCATTTAATCCTACTCTCTATTTCCTGTCTTTTAGCCAGTTTGTAATCCACAAAAGGACATTGCCACCTATCCCATTACTTTTTACTTTTCCTAGAAGGCTCTCATGAGGAACTTTGTTAAATGCCTTCTGAAAATCCAAATATACTACATCTACCAGTTCACCTTTATCTACATGTTTATTAACTCCTTCAAAAAAGTGAAGCAGATTTGTGAGGCAAGACTTGCTGACTTTGGGTAAAGCCATGTTGACTTTGTTTCATTAAACCATGTCTTTCTATATGTTCTGTGATTTTGATATTTAGAACACTTTCCACTATTTTTCCTGGCAATGAAGTCAGGCTAACTGGTCTGTAGTTTCCTGAATCACCCCTGGAGCCCTTTTTAAATATTGGGGTTACATTAGCCATCCTCCAGTCTTCAGGTACAATGGATGATTTTAATGATAGTTTACAAATTTTTACTAATAGCTCTGAAATTTCATTTTTTAGTTCCTGTATAACCCTGGGGTATATATCATCCGGTCCAGGTGATTTACTACTCTTCAGTTTGTCAACCAGGCCTACCACATCTAGAATCACCATGATTTGGTTCAGTCCATCTGAATCATTACCCATGAAAACATTCTCTGGTACCGGTATCTCCCCAACATCCTTTTCAGTAAACACCGAAGCAAAGAAATAATTTAATCTTTCCGCAATGGCTTTATATTCTCTAAGTGCCCCTTTAACCCCTCGATCATTTAACGCAGATTACATGCCAGAACTGTAGGTGTTCCCGAATCGGGCTGGAATCTAAGTCCCTGATTTACTAAGACTTTTCTCTCATTCTGTGTCTATCGGGAAAATGCTTACTAAATGAAACCCTAAGGTTGTACCTGAGATAAAAGAAGGTGAAAAGTTCAAATCCTGCTGACACTCCCTGGATCACATCCCACTGCTTTAACCAGTAGGCTACTCCTCCTTGCCACTTCTGCTTTCTTGTCTTTTTACTATCTGTAGTAAATATGATCACCCCTGCAAACCATTTTGCTCTATTAACATTATATATTATCCACATTATGTATCCAGTTTTATTACAGGCAAATAACACTTCTTCCACCATATGTCAAAAGTGATCTTGCAGCGAACTCCCTGAACCCTGATGGATGTATGGCTGAGATGGTTCTAACTCCTTGTTTCCTTTAGGTACCTACCACCATTGACTTCTTCAAGACTTTCATTTCTTTCTCACACTCTTTCAGGCAATCACCTCCTATCCTCTGTCAGTTATTGGTGACCATCTTCACATTTGCTTCATGGTGTACACATTAGAAATAAGCCCCAGAATGAAACAATATGAACCCACCCCCAACAATATATGGAGAATATCACTATACTCAAGGCTGTTAGGAATGTGTATGCAGGTAATAATACATTAATGATGTTCTCTGCCCTGGGCTATGATCAGGAAGGGTAGATTAGAAGGATTAAAAAAAAAAAAAAAGGAATGACTCAACTTTACTTGAACTTTGACCTACTTCATAAATGAATTTTGTTTTCAGTAATCCAGAACGGTCCAGATTAATTCAGATATACGTGAATATTCAAGGATTTGAACTCATTCAAAGTATTAAAGTTCAATGTTTTTCATGAATTGCTTATAATGCAAATCTGAGACTAGTCAAAAAGATTGAGTGTATACATAGATCTGAGTTGAACAAAAAACTGCTCAGAATTATCAAACCATTCATGATCTGTTCAAGTTCAGTTATCCAGACTTCTACTGGTTCATATGTGAAATAGGGTGATTTATGTTTGATCTGAATTTGTTCATTTGTACTATTTGTCAATATTCACATATTCCATTCAAACATGAGTTGATGTATATCAGCGGTGCTCAAACCAGTCCTTGGGGGACTCCCCAAACAGTCAAGCTTTCAGGCTCTCTCTTATGAATATTCATGAGATTTGTATGCAAATATTTTTCTTCCTTATTAATTAGGGATATCCTGAAAATCTAACTAGCTGGAGGGGTCTGAAGATGGCTTGAGCACCTCTGATACATCTGTATCTCTCTCTCTCTCTCTCTCTCTCTCTCTCTCTCTCTATATATATATATATATCAGGGGTGGCTAACTCAGGTCCTTAAGAGCCAAACAGACCTGGTTTTCAGTATATCAGTAATGAATATTCATGAGATATATTTTCATACTATGGAGGCCACCTCTGAAATATATATATATATAAACTAAAAGAAAGAAGACAATGTAATGATGCCTGAAGTACTCAATATAACACTAAAGAAGTAACTCCAACCAAGGAAAAGAAGAACACTAATGTTACATGTTCATATGTAAAAGCAAAATTTATTATCAAATCTAAAAAATAAAATATGTAAGCACCTTCTAAAATACATCTAACGAATTATTTTGTAGATGTAAAATGGCCTATATAGATATACATATTATTTAATACATAAGTGTCAAGGGGCTGATGGCATGTATCAGTTACATATAGTGCTCTTTAAATATGCCAGTCTTTATTTAATGGCTCTTTCTACACAGTTATAATTCACATTTGTTGCGCTTCCCGGCCGCACTGGTGCCACAACTGGGCCTGCTCACCTGGCGTGCCCATCTACTTGCTCCTCACTCGCAGTCTCCACCAGCGCTGCTTGTCCACGGCACCCCTGGGCATCTCCAAGCCCATTGAGTCCCTCTTCCTCGCAGTGCTCCTCCCGTTGGGGCTCGGCATCCTCCATGGCGTTGGTGCCACCCCCTAGCGCACGAGTGCGTGGAACTCCCAGACATTTAAAGTTCCAAGCGCAGGAAACCCATCCAAGGCGCACCCCGATGATGTCAGCTGAGCCCAGTATATAAGCAGGGCTCAAACTACTGCTCTTCACCTTGGCAATTGTATCTACACCGTTGGTATGATAGTTTGCCTCTGTTCCAAGTATCTCCTATTCCAGTGTATCCTGTTCCAGTGTCTCCTTGTTCCTGTGTCCTTCCCAGGTAGTACCTATTAGGGATGTGAATCATTTATCTGATGATTGAAAATATCGTCCGATATTTTCAATATCATCAGATATCGGGGGTCCCCGATAGCGATAGGAAACCCCACGATTAATTTAGTGGGTTATGGGGGGTGGGGGGGCGGGAAGAAAGTACACAACCTAAAAACACAACCTGACCCTTTAAAATGAGTTTGTTAGTATCCCCCCACCCTCCGGACCCCCCCAAATTTTTTTTTAAATACCTGGTGGTCCAGCGGGGGTCCCGGGAGCATTCTCCCGCACTCGGGCTGTCGGCTGCCACTAATCAAAATGGCACCGATGGCCCTTTGCTCTTACCATGTGACAGGGGCTATCAGTGCCATTGGTCGGCCTCTGTCACATGGTAGGTGCACTTGATGGCCCGCGCCATTTTTAAAGATGGCCCAGGCCATCCATTGCTCCTACCATGTGACAGGGACCAGCCAATGGCACGGATACCCTGTCACATGCTAAGGGCAAAGGGCCATCGGCGCCATTTTGTTTACTGGCAGCCAACGGCCCTAGCGTGGGAGAATGCTCCCGGGACCCCCGCTGGACCACCAGGTATTTAAAAAATTTTTTGGGGGGTCCGGAGGGTGGGGGATACTAAAACTCATTTTAAAGAGTCGGCTGTATTTTTGATTATCGGCTCAGACGCAGCCGATAAAAAAAACCTGATCGGACTGCAAGAAAAAAATTTCACGATGTGAATCGGAACCGGAATCAGAACCGATACCGGTTCCGATTCACATCTCTAGTACCTATCCGGACTGATTTTTTGATACTGATCTCTGCCTGCCTGACCATTCTCTTGCCTGCCTCCTGGAACTGACCACTGCCTGCCTGGAACTGACCACTCTACTGCCTGCCGCCTGGAACAGACCCTCTCTTACCTCGACTATGCAAGGACTGATTCTGTTATTGACCCTGCTTTGGCTGACCTCTCTTGGACTGATACTCTGGCTCTGACCCTTGCGCTTCACTCGGACATTCACTTCTGGCCCCCAGTGACCATTGGGCCAACATACTTGGATAACAACCATGGCTTCCACGTAGCTAGACCTGCAGGCATTGCGTGGCTCATCTAGAGGATTTCCTTGAACTGTTGTCTTCCGAGGTCTCCGGAACCTCCGGTTCAAGTCTAGTTCATCCACTTTGCATCAGCCGCGCACCCTTGCTCATGGTGGGCACACCTCTCCGATACCTCTCCAGGAGACCATCGGAGGCCAACCTAAGTCTAGATGGTCCAGGTACCCAAGGGCTCAACCTGCGGAAACCCCGGACTGTTATTGGTGAAGCTCCAGCTAGCCTCTGTCTCCTTGTGTGCCCTGCCTCCTGGTGGCAGGCACTCTTTGGGTCCGACCAGAGGGCCGTACCAATCCTGCACCAGGCCAAGGGTCCACCTCCAGCGCAACAGGTTGCCAAGGCCATGGACTCGGCGGAGTCTCCGGCCTTACAGGCCATTCCTGGTATGGCTAATCGTGTCCGAGAACAACAGGTCCTGGAAACATTGGCCTCCTCCTTGGAAAGACTACGCTCTCAATTGAGGAGTCTGTCATGGCCAATTCAGGGGGTCTTGCCCAAAGCCTATCCTCTCGTGCACCACTGGCCCTCCCAGCTCCACCCTGTTTTAATGGGGATATGCGCTTTTGTCAAGACTTCATAAACCAATGCTATATGCAGTTTTCATTGCAGCCCTCGCTGTTTCCTGATGAAGCAACTAAGATCACTTTTATCCTTTCACACCTTGAGGGGAAGGCCCTGGCATGGGCTTCCCCACTTTGGGAGCGTTCTGACACCATCCTTCGCCAGCTTCCCCAGTTCATCTCCATTTTACGAGAGACCTTCAAAGACCCAGGCCAACAAGTGATCGTCGGGCACCACCTGCTCCACCTCCATCAAGGCTCACATCTACTTGCTGAGTACACTGTAGAATTCAGAACACTTGCTATGGAACTGGGTTGGCAGGATGACTGCTTAAGAGCACTCTAACTGGAAGGACTGTCTCTAGCTCTTAAGGATGAATTGGCCACCCATGAAATTCCCATCTCCCTGTAAGAATTGATCTCCTTGGTCAGTAGGATTGACTACCGCCTCTGACAATGTAATCATAAGGTGAGGGTCCTTCGAGCACCTACTCCACAACTATCAAGTGCAGAAAGTCCTCCATTGAAGGCTTTACCAGCCCCTCAACCGCCTGAGGAGCCCATGCAAATGAATCGCGGTAGGTTGACCCCAGGATCAACCTACCTCAGGATCTTCGATGCAAAAAAGCAGGACTCTACTTATATTGTGGCAGTTCTGGACACCTTCTTCAAACCTGCCCCGTGCGGCCGGGAAACTCCAAAGCCTGAGGCCGGCGGGGGTCCCGAGCTTGGGCACTACTGTTTCTGGCCCTCAACTATTGCTCCCTATCTCCTTCCTAGGAGAGATGCATTCCTTTGCTACCACCGCCCTCATAGACACTGGGGCGAGTGGAAACTTTATCATGTAAGATATTGTTAATATTCTTCAAATACAGACCCAACCACTAGCAGTACCTCTCCATATTGCCTCAATCCAGGGGGAACACCTCCACGGTCGTATTACTCACTGTACTATGACCAGTCGCCTCACCGTTGGACCCCTCCATGACGAAGAAATCTCTTTACTGATCCTGAGACGGTCCATGCATCCTGTAGTCCTTGGACTTCCCTGGTTCCATTTACATTTTTATTTATTCATTTATTTTAAACTTTTCTATACCGTCGTTTAGTAGTGCACCATCACAACGGTTTACAGTTAGGCACAAATATGTTTAGTTTGGTTTCTAAATTATTCATAGGGTGCCAGTATTATACGGTTATATAGTTCAATAATATACTCTAAGGGGCGGATTTTAAGATCCCTGCTCACCTAAATCTGCCCAAATCCGGGCGGATTTAGGTGAGCAGGGCCCTGCGCGCCGGTGAGCCTATTTTACATAGGCTCACCGGCGCGCGCAGACCCCGGGACTCGCGTAAGTCCCGGGGTTCTCCGAGGGGGGCGTGTCGGGGGGTGGGCCCGGTCGTCGTGGCGTTGAGGGGGCGTTCCGGGAGCATTTCGGGGGCGGGCCCGGGGGCATGGCCGCGCCCTCCGGACCCGCCCCCAGGTCGCGTCCAGGCGCTCTAGCGGCCCGCTGGTGCGCGGGGATTTACGCCTCCCTCTGGGAGGCGTAAATCCCCCGACAAAGGTAAGGGGGGGGCTTAGACAGGGCCGGGTGGGTGGGTTAGGTAGGGGAAAGGAGGGGAAGGTGATGGGAGGGCAAAAGGAAGTTCCCTCCGAGGCCGCTCCGATTTCGGAGCGGCCTCGGAGGGAACGGGGGTAGGCTGCGCGGCTCGGCGCGCGCCGGCTATACAGAATTCATAGCCTTGCGCGCGCCGATACAGGATTTTAGCGGATACGCGCGGCTCTGTGCATATCTACTAAAATCCAGCGTACTTTTGCTTGCACCTGATGCGCCAGCAAAAGTACGCCTATTCGCGTTTTTTGAAAATCTACCCCTAAATGAGGAATGGGTGTGGTTACCATTTATGATTGTTAGGGTAATCATATGTTTATAATGGCTTTCTAATTTAATACTTAAATATGAGAAAAATAATTAAAAAAATAATAAAAAATGCACCCCACTTTGACTGGCAGTCCCTACAACTCACACAGTGAGTCCCTCAATGTCAGAACTGCTCCATCTGTGACCGTGCTCAACACTACAACTCTTACTGGACTGCCTGCTCCATACTCAGACTTCAAGGATGTCTTCTCAAAACTAAACCCTGATATCTTACACCACTTTGAGAAATTAACTGTCCCATAGACTTTCTACCCAGAACCATGCCTCCCAAGGGCAGAACTTATCCCCCTATCACTTCCTGAAACACAAGCCATGTCTGCATATATCAAGGAGAATTTAGATAAAGGATTCATCATACCTTCTAATTCCTCGGCAGGAGCCTGATTCTTCTTCATAAAGAAGAAGGACGGCAGCCTGAGGCCCTGCATAGACCACAGAGGCTTGAATGCAGTGACTCATAAGGCCCGCTATCCACTGCCACTCATTAGCAAATTATTTGATCGTCTGCAGGGCGCACAGATCTTTACAAAATTGGATCTCCGAGAGGCATACAACCTTGTATGAATCCAACCAGAAGACATATGGAAAACTACCTTCAACACAAGAGATGGCCATTATGAGTACGTAGTAATGCCCTTCAGGCTTTGCAACTCTCCTGCAGTGTTTCAGCGCCTAATGAATGAGATCTTTCGGGACCTATTATACTCCTTTGTTGTGGTATATCTGGACAATATATTAATATCCTCCAAAGACCTAAAGTCCCATTGTTCCCACGACCAAACAGTCCTTCAATGCCTCAGAGACTATCATATCTATGCGAAATTAGAGAAGTATATTTTTGAACAATCCAGACTTCCAATTCTAGGCTACATCATTTCTAACCATGGCTTCACCATGGACCCTAATAAACTGCAGGGTATTAGAGACTGGCCACAACCAGTTGGTCTCCGTGCCCTACAAAGATTCCTTGGGTTTACAAACTACTATCGAAACTTTATTGCTAACTACTCCTCAGCCTCTCTACTTACCGCCATGCCTAGAAAGGGATGTGATCTCTGAGTGTGGAATCCTAAAGCTCAGTCAGCATACCACGCCTTGAAAGAAGCCTTCAATTCTGGTCCATGTTTATGTCATCCAGATCCAAACCGTCCCTTCATTGTCAAAGTTGATGCATCCGCCATTGGAGCAGGAGCAGTTCTGAGTCAATACTCCACAAAAGGAACCTTAGTACCATGCTCCTTCTACTCACACAAATTCTCACCCACTGAACAAAATTACACTATAGGGGACCATGAACTCCTAGCCGTGAAGCTAGCCTTCCAGTAATGGTGTCCTTGGCTGGAAGGGGCACAACACAAGTTCACAATATTTACTGACCACAAGAATCTAGAATACCTAAAGGAAGCCCAATTACTTAATCCCAGACAAGCCCGCTGGGCCCTGTTTTTTGAATGCTTCAACTTCGAGCTCTGCTATTGCCCAGCAGCTAAAAACCTCTGGGCAGATGTGCTCTCTAGCTCTGTCAAGCCGGAGAATACACCCAAGACTCCTAGGCACATTATCTGTCCAGCTTGCATATCCATTGCAGTCACCACCATGGTACCAGCCGGGAAGACGGTGGTCCCCCATCATCTCCGCGAACGTGTGCTGCATTGGGCTCATGACTCTAAGTTAGTTGGTCACCCCGGCCGAACCTGGACTCTCGAAATGCTTCGAAGGCACTATTGGTGGCCTAATATGGTTAAGGACTCCCGTTACTATGTGGACTCATGTCCAGTTTGTGCACAACAAAAACCTCCAACTGGCCATCCCTGGGGCATCCTCCAACCTCTTCCGGCACCCACTGAACCTTGGTCAAGTCTCGCTACTGATTTTATTGTGGACCTGCCTCTCTCAAAAGGAAATACTGTAATCTGGGTAATCATTGACCGGTTCTCAAAAATGGCTCACTTTGTCCCATTGCCTGGTCTCCCTTCAGCTACAGAGCTAGCTAAACTCTTTCTGACCAATGTATTTCATCTGCATGGACTCCCACAGGAAATCGTCTCTGACTGGGGCCCTCAGTTTGCTGCCAAATATTGGAGATCACTTTGCAAGAAGTTTAATATTACATTAAACTTAACCTCAGCCTAACATCCACAAGCAAATCGCCAAGCTGAAAGGACAAATTATTCCTTAAAATCATTTCTACGGTCATATGCCAAAGACCAACAAAATAATTGGGCTGACCTCCTGCCTTGGGCAGAACTATCCCACAACACCCATGTTGCCTCCCCCATGGGTGTCTCATCTTTTGCATTGGTCTTTGGTCACCAAACATGCCTATCCCTAATGGTTCCACTCACTGTACCTTCACCAGCAGCTCAGTTTACAGTGAAAACTATACACAGACTCTGGAATCAAGTAAAGAAGAGACTCAACCAAGCAGCCGAGCGGGCCACACACTTTACCGATGCCCATTGTCGGGCCACACCACTGTTTCAGTCTGGCCAGAAAGTCTGGCACAGTACAAGACATATTCGGTTACGCCTACATCTCAATGACTAGCCCCCAGATTCATAGGGCCTTTCCCAATTCTTCGATGCATTGGTGCAGTCACCTATCAGGTAAAACTCCCTGCCTCCATGGGAATCCACAACACATTCCACGTGTCACTGTTGAAATCTTTGGTCCTGTCCTGGCCTTCCCAAAAGCCTCCTCCACATATACAACATGCTGCTGAGCTCGAGAACATCCTACAGGTAAAGGAGGTCCTGGATGTATGGCATCATGGGGGCCATTGGGAATACCTCCTGTCATGGGAGGGCTTTGGTCCAGAAGAGAACTCCTGGGAGCCCTCCCACCACATCTATGACAAAGACCTCCTCGCTACCTTCCATCAGAGTAATCCTGAGAAGCCTAGGCCGGTAATGGGGAGGCCTAGAAGAGGGGTACTGTTGCGCTTCCCGGCCGTGCTGGTGCTGCGACCAGGCCTGCTCACCTGGCGTGCCAGTCAACCAGCTCCTCACTCGCAGTCTCCACCAGCGCTGCTCATCCACGGCACCCCAGGCATCTGCAGGCCCATCGAGGCCCTCTTCCTCGCAGCGCTCCTCGCGTCGGGGCTCGGCATCCTCCACAGTATTGGCCATGACTCATAGCAAGCGGAACTCCTGGACATTTAAAGGGCCAAGCGCAGGAAACTCGTCTGTGGAGCACCCCGATGACGTCACCTGAGTCCTGTATATAGGCAGGGCTCAAACTACTGCTCTTCGCCTTGGCAATCGGGTCGACATCATTGGTGTGATAGTTTGCCTCTGTTCCAAGTGTCTCCTGTTCCAGCGTCACCAGTTCCTATGTCTCCTTCTTCCTGTGTCCTTCCCAGGTATTACTTATCCGGACTGAGTTATTAGTACTTATCTCTGCCTGCCTGACCATTCTCTTGCCTGCTGCCTGTAACTGACCTCTGCCTGACTTACCATTCTCTTGCCTGCCTCCTGGAACTGACCACTGCCTGCCTGACCACTCTACTGCCTGCCGCCTGGAACCGACCCTCGCTTACCTCGACTATGCATGGACTGATCTGGTATTTACCCTGCTTTGGCTGACCTCTCTTGGACTGATACTCTGACTCTGACCCTTGCGCTCCACTCAGACTCTCTCTTCTGGCCCCCGGTGACCATTGGGCCAACATACTTGGATAACAACCATGGCTTCCATGTGGCTAGACCTGCAGGCTCTGCCTGTCTCATCCAGAGGACCTCCTTGAATTGTTGCCTTCCCAAGGTCTCCAGAACCTCTGGTTCAGTTCTAGCTCATCCACTTTGCATCAGCCGTGCACCCTTGCTCGTGGTGGCACACCTCTCTGATACCTCTCCGGGAGACCACCGGAGGCCCACCTAAGTCCAGGTGGTCCGGATACCCAAGGGCTCAACCTGCGGAAACCCTGGACTGTTATTGGTGAAGCTCCAGCTCCTTGTGTGCTCTGCCTCCTGGTGGCAGGTGCTCTCTGGGTCCGACCAGAGGGCCGTACCAATCCTGCACCAGGCCAAGGGTCCACCTCCAGTGCAACAACATAGTAATGTACACTAACCCACTCATACATTCATTCATAACCTCACCCATCCATACCTTTATAACTACCAATTACTAAATTATTAATTATTACATATTGAAAATAACAATTTGCCTATAACATTGGATCTACTCAAAGCAGTTTATAAAACTTATAGATTTTTATATAGTGTTTCCTGGATCTGATGTAAAAAACATCAGATTAAAGATTTAATTAATTGGCTATACTATACTAAATGTTGTGTATGTGGCATTGTGGACCCTTAGTCACAGTGGAGATGACTCCTCCCATAGGGAGGGGCCCCATGGGGAACCACAGCGTTAGGCTAAATGCAAAGAGTGGACACTTGTAGGTGGAAAGATTTATTGTACTGCTGTAGATAGATGGTATGAGGCAGGAAGGGAAGGCACTGGAGTTCAGCAAGGTGGCAATATGTTCTGACAGTCTCAGATGTAGATATCTCACCCAGATGTTCAAGGTAGATAGGACCCCACAGTGCGGGATAAGCTGAGCCTGGTGGGTGAAGTTGGAGAACTGGATCAAAAAGGTACTCACTGGAATGTAGTGCAGGTGTCTTCCTGGTAGTGAAGATGCTGAGACCGAAGGTCCGTAGTGCAGGATACTAGACCGGTAGGCCCTTGAGGAGCGAGTACCTGATAGTCCTGAGATCCTGAAAAGTATAAGAGAGATAGACTCCCAAGGAGCGGTTGTCTAATTAGTAGAGACCCTGAAGGGTGATGGAAACGAGAGACCCCCGAGGAGTGGGTGTCTAGAGCTTCTAACGGAGCGAGGCTCTGGAGTGTAGTGCAGCATCTAACCATGCAGCTTAGTGTGATCAGAGAAGCTAGACATAGTCTTTGCTAACTCAAAGGTGGAAGCGTAATGGAGGCTTTAAATACCCAGAGGTATTGACGTCATGCGGTTGGGACGCCCACGAGGTTTCCGCCATGAGGTGTATTTGAGCGTAGGAGATGTATGCGCGCGCGCACTAGGAGGCCACGGCAGTGAGTATGGTGTACTGGGATGCCCATGCTAAGTTGGAGACGCCGAGGCCCTCGGCACTTGGCAGCGGAAGTAGCCATCTTGCCCAAGGAGAAGGAAAAGGCAAGAAAAGATGTAAGGCAGAGTGGTCACAGCCGTCTGTGACCGACGGATACAACACTAAACTTAATCAAGATTATGAGAAGTCACAAATTTATTGAGCACCATCAAATAAAGAACTAAACAGCTATAAAGACTATCACCATTAGGTACCATTGTTTGTTAGTCAGAATAGTACTGAGTCACTCAGGACAACTAACTGTAGTGTAAATTAGGGATGTGAATCGTTTTTTGATGATTTAAAAAAATCGTCAGATATATTTTAAATCGTCAAAAATCGTTAGAGTCACGAAAGAATAGAAATTCCCCCGGATTATCGTGAAAAATCGTAAATCGGGGGAGGGGGAGGGCGGGAAAACCGGCACACCAAAACAACCCTAAAACCCACCCCGACCCTTTAAAACAAATCCCCCACCCTTCCAAACCCCCCCAACATGTTTTAAATTACCTGGTGGTCCAGTGGGGGGGTCCCGGCGTGATCTCCCGCTCTCGGGCCATTGGCGCCATTTTGGCTGCCACTAATATAAATGGCGCCGATGGCCCGATAAAAAAAAAACCCACCCGACCCTTTAAAATTACCCCCTTAGCCTCCCCCACTCTCCCGACACGCCCCCAAAACTTTTTACACATACCTGGTGGTCAAGGGGGGCCGCGGGCAGCGATCTCCCGTTCCCACGCTATCAGCTGCGCTAAAAAAAATGGCACCGATGGCCCTTTGCCCTTACCATGAGACAGGGCAAAGGTAGCGCCGGCGCCATTTTGGATATTGGCAATACGGCCCGCATGCAGGAGATCGCTCCCGGACCCCGGCTGGACCCCCAGGAACTTTTGGCCAGCTTGGGGGTCGGGAGAGTGGGGGAGGCTACAGGGGTAATTTTAAAGGGTCGGGGTGGGTTTTATTTTTTTTTTATCGGTGCAGGCCTCAATAAAAAAAATTAGTGATGTGAATTGGAATCGTAACTGATTCCAATTCACATCTCGTAACGATCAGATTTCGCCCCCCCCTCCCCCCCCACAGCCGAACCCGATCGTTAAAACGATCGGGCACACGATTCACATCCCTAGTGTAAATCTCCAAAGGGATTGTTTTACACTAATTTACCTTAGAAGCACATTATATATTGCAAGGGAAGAGCTCAGTAACCCACAATCCAGTGGGAGCACCGAGAGGAGAGGATCACCTTGCTGGTGGCTGAAAGGAATCAGTAAGTTTTTGCTTGGGACATTATCTTTTTTAAAAGTATTGGGGCAAAGTTAACTATTTGGGAATATTATTTAGTGTGTTTGTGTGTTTGTGCTTTTAATAGTCTGTAAGGCAGCGAATAAACAGATGTTAGACTGTATTTTTAAATAGTCAGTCAGTAAGGCAGCTAGTAAGCAGTAGTTAGTGTGTTTATTTTTAAAAGTCTGTAAGGCAGCTAGTAAGCAGAAGTTAGAGTGTTTGTATATTTAAAAAAAAAAAGCCAGAAATAAGCTAGGAGCAGTGTATATCTAAGTTAAAAGTTTGAAAAGCTCAGTTCAGTTACTCACCTTGGAAAGGTGTTGAGGTAGTGTGATTTGGTTTGATTAGGTACCAACATTTGTTAATCAAGAGAGCAGTGAGTCACTCTGGCTGAATAACTGAAGTTAGACTGTTTGTATTTCCCAACCCTCCCACCCCTAGCTCATCCTTTAATTTATAGGCGGGTGCCACTTACCAAAAAAACCCTCAAAAAACAAAAACCATAGGGCCAAATCTTAAAATCTATGCACGGGCGTAGATTTCTTCGCCCAACTCGGCGCAAACAAATCTACGCCCGATTTTATAAAATCCGAGCTCAGCACATGCAAGGGGGTGCACACATATGCACTTTGCGCGTGCCGAGCCTGAGGGGAGCCCCAATGGCTTTCCCCATTCCCTCCAAGGCTGCTCTGAAATCGGAGTGGCCTCGAAGGGAACTTTTTTTTGCCCCCTCACCTTCCCCCACCTTCCCCTCCCTTCCCCTATCTATCCCACCCCTAACTAAATCGTCCCCCCTACCTTTATTTCAAAAGTCACGCCTGCTCTCCAGGTGATGCATTGACCTTTCGCACTGAGGATTTATCCCCCAAAGCCTACTGCCCAGGAGGGAAGGGTTAAGTCGGCCTTCATAGTTGTTGATTCGATTATTAGGAATAGACAGCTGGGTGGCTGGTGGGCACGAGGATCACCTAGTAACATGCCTACCTGATGCTAAGGTGGCGGACCTCACGCGTCACCTAGATAGGATTTTAGACAGTGCTGGGGAGGAGCTGGATGTCGTGATACATGTGGGCACCAACAACATAGGAAAATGTGGGAGGAAGGTTCTGGAAACCAAATTTAGGCTCTTAGGTAGAAAGCTTAAATCTCGAACCTCCAGGGTAGCATTCTCTAAAATGCTCCCTGTTCCACGGACAGGTCAGCAGAGGCAGGCAGAGCTCTGGAGTCTCAATGTGTGGATGAGATGATGGTGCAAGGAAGAGGGATTCAGTTTTGTTAGGAACTGGGGGAACGTTTTGGGGAAGGGGGAGTCTCTTCCGAAGGGATGGGCACCACCTTAACCAGGGTAGAACCAGACTCCTGGCACTAACCTTTAAAAAGGAGATAGAGCACCTTTTAAACTAGAACAAAGGGGAAAGCCGACAGTCACTCAGCAGCGCATGGTTCAGAGAGAGGTATCTTCAAAGGATACTAATGATGCATTAGAATTAGGGCATCCTCACAGTGAGGTTCCAATAATAAGAAAAGTAGTCCAAGTGCCTGTAACTAAAAACTCACCTGAGCTAAAAAATTCGAACTTATCTATATCAATTAAAAAGCAGAATGAAAATACAAACAAAAAACAAACTTTGAAATGTTTGTATGCTAATGCCAGAAGTCTACGGCGGTTACTACCCCAAACCAAATGTGCCTGATACTTCACTTTCGATGCATATCCAGCATGGCTCTCTGCTTCAACGGCATGGGAGAAAGACTGATACATCACGCATTTCCAGCATAGCTCTCTGCTTCAACAGCAGGGGAGAAGAAAAACTGATACTTCACGCATATCCAGCATAGCTCCCTGCTTCAACGACAGGGAAGATGAAAAAAAACAACCAATAAGGGCTGTATAACATAGTCTGGGTAAAACAAATAAGCATGGGTGTAGCTTGCTTATTGCGGCGGTTACTACCCCTACTACCCCTAACTAATCAAGCTAGATATTTCACTTGGATGCAGCTCTATCACTGCTCTCTACATTAATTTTATTTTATTTATTTATTTATTTATTTAACAATTTTATATACCGACCTTCATAGTAGATTACCATATCGGATCGGTTTACAATTTAACAAAGGGAAAAAACTAGAGTAACAAATTCACGTAAACGAAAGATAACCAAAGCAGGAATAAGTCAAAGTTACAATCAACAGGGGGCGAGAACTTGGAAGCTTGCAACAAGCTGGAAAGAAGAAAAGGCCAGTAAAGTAATTTTACCGTAGAGTGTACAAGTTACAAACTTAAGAACGGTGCTTTAATCTGAAGTCTAAGAGTCCATTTATTTTTTTTCTTTGAGAAACGGAGTGACAGACTGGGTAAGAAAGAAGGCCAGCTAGTGATTGTCTGGTGGTTCAGGGAAGGCTTGGAGAAAGAGCCAGGTTTTAAGATTTTTCCTGAAAGTTAATAGGCATGGCTCCAGTCTGAGGTTTGATGGGATACTATTCCAGATGGAAGGGCCTGCTGTCGAAAAGGCTCTGTCTTTGGTCGTAGCGAGGCGTGTAGCTTTAGTGGGTGGAACATTAAGAGTGCCTTTGTAAATGTCTCTAGTTGGTCTGTTAGAGGAGTAAAGTTTGAAAGGTATTTCTAGGTCAAGTTGAAGTTGATGATGGATGGTTTTATGGATTAAGGTGATTGATTTGTATAGAATTCTGTAATTTACTGGTAACCAGTGTAGGTTCCTGAGAATTGGTGATATGTGTTCATAGCGGCTGGTGCTGGTCAACAATCTTGCTGCCGCATTTTGAATCATCTGAAGAGGTTTGGTAGTGGATTTGGGGAGTCCTAGTAGAAGGGCGCTGCAGTAGTCTATTTTGGCGAACAGTAGCGCTTGGAGGACTGTCCTGAAGTCGTGGAAGAATAAGAGAGGTTTAAGTCGTTTTAAGACCTGTAATCTGTAAAAGCAATCTTTCGTTGTTGAATTGACCATTTTCCTTAGGTTTAGACGATTGTCTAGAATCACCCCAAGATCTCTAACCTGCTTACATGTGATGTGGGGGTTGAGTGGTGTTGGTTGGTGGATATTGATATCATTTGAGGAGATGAGGAGAAGCTCTGTCTTAGAAGCGTTGAGGACCAAGTTTAAGCTGTTGAGTAGGTTGGTGATGGATAAAAGGCAGTTATTCCAATGGGTGAGCGCTTTTGAGAGTGATTCTGTTATGGGGATTAGAATCTGTACGTCGTCTGCGTACAGATAATGAGTTAGATTGAGATCTGTTAACAATTGGCTGAGGGGGAGGAGGTATATGTTAAAGAGGGTTGGGGATAAAGAAGATCCTTGTGGTACGCCCAGATTAGATTTTGTTAGAGGTGACTCTTTATTATTGATTTTGACTTTGTAAGTCCTATTGCTGAGGAAGGACTTGAACCAGTTGTACACAGTACCAGAGATGCCAATATCTGCTAGGCGATCCAACAAGATGGAGTGATTGACGGTGTCGAAAGCCGCCGAGATGTCTAATAAGACTAGTAAGAAGGAGTGTCCTTTATCTAACCCTATAATAATATGGTCTGTTAGTGAGATGAGGAGGGTTTCAGTATTGCGTGATTTATGGAAACCATATTGCGAAGGGTGTAAGATCTTGTGGTCTTCCAGATAGTCAGAAAGCTGTGTGTTTACCAGTTTCTCCGTTAGTTTAGCGACGAATGGGAGGTTAGAGATGGGTCTGAAATTTGCTGGTACGTTTGGGTCTAGATTGTGTTTCTTGAGGAGGGGCTTGAGTGAAGCTGTTTTTAGGATGTCTGGGTAGCTTCCTTGGGATAGGAGGCTGTTTATTATGTTGGTCAGGGGTCCTGAGATCAAGTTTGGGATGAGAAGCAGGAGTCTCGATGGGATATTGTCAGCTGGATGGCTAGAAGGTTTCTGTCTTTTTAGAAGAGATTCAATCTCTTTGGTGGAGATTGAATCGAAACAGTCAAATTTGGGTCTGTTTAGAGAATTGGAATTCTCACCTGACTTGATGGGAGTTGTATTTGTAGGAAGGAGGGCGAGGGTATTTAAGATCTTCTGTTGGAAGTAGGAAGCAAGTTCTATGGCTTTGGTGAGAGCTTGTTCATCAGGAATAGGTGGTGGGGTTGATTTGGTGATTTGTGATACGTAAGAGAAAAGGGCCTGCGCATCATATTGAAAGTGGTGTATTTTGTTTGCATAGTATTCCTTTTTTTTCTGTAGAATGGCGGTCCTGTAATGATTTAAGAAACCCTTGTATGATGCGAGGGTTGTATTGTTTGGGGTTTTGCGCCATCTATTTTCTTTCTATTTTCTATTTTGACTTTGTCATTAATGGTGGGGGTGGAAGGGAAATAGAACCAAGAGCTAAGAGAAAGATAAGTATGAGAGAAAAAATGTGTGAAGCTTGCTGGGCAGACTGGATGGGCCGTTTGGTCTTCTTCTGCCGTCATTTCTATGTCAGTTCTAAGTAAGATGGGAAAATTAGAATGTACAGCAGTGAATGATGACATAGACTTAATTGTCATCTCAGAGACATTGTGGAAGGAGGACAACTAATGGGACAGTGCTATACTGGGGTACAAATTATATCGCAATGACAGAGAGGAGCACCCAGGAGGTGGTGTGGCGCTTTATGTCTGGGATGGCATAGAGTCCAACAGGATAAACATCCTGCATGAGACTAAATGCACAATTGAATCTTTAAGGGTAGAAATCCCTTGTGTGTTAGGGAAGACTATAGTGATAGGAGTATACTACCGTCCACCTGGTCAAGATGGTGAGACTGACAGTGAAATGCTAAGAGAAATTAGGGAAGCTATCCAAATTGGTAGTTCGGTAATAATGGGAGACTTCAATTATCCCAATATTGACTGGGTAAATGTATCATCGGTACATGCTAGAGCAGGGGTCGGGAACCTATTTGGCTGAGAGAGCCATGAACGCCACATATTTTAAAATGTAATCCCGTGAGAGCCATACTAACTACAACCCCCCACCCTCCTGACTCCCCCAAGAACTACCAAATTAATTTGCTACAACCCCCTACTCTCCTGCCACCCCCAAGACCTGCCAAAATAATTTACTAAAACCCCCATCCTCCTAACCCCCCCCCCCCCCAAGACCTGCCAAAAGTCCCTGGTGATCTAGCGGGGGTCCAGGGCTCGCAGACAAAATCTTTAATAAAAAAGTAAAAATCTAACAAAACCCCCCACCCTCCTGACGCCCCACAAAACCTCCAAAATTAATTTACTACAACCCCCCACCCTCCTGACGCCCCCCAAGAACTCCAAAATTAATTTACTACAACCCCCACCCTCCTGACCCCCTCCCCCCCCAAGACCTGCCAATAGTCCCTGGTGGTCCAGCAGAGGTCCGGGAGCAAACTCCTGGACTTGGGCTGTCGGCTGCCAATAGTCAAAAAAGCGCCGACGGCCCTTTGCCCTCACTATGTCAATGGGGTTGACCAATGGCGGCGGTAGCCCCTGTGACATAGTAAGGGCAAAGGGCCGTCGGCTGCCAGTAATCAAAATGGTGTCGACGGCCCTTTGCCCTTACTATGTCACAGGGGCTACCGCCGCCATTGGTCGACCCCAGTTACATAGTGAGGGCAAAGGGCCGTCGGCGCCATTTTGACTACTGGCAGCCGACAGCCCAAGTCCAGGAGATTGCTCCCGGACTGCTCCTGGACCCCCGCTGGACCACCAGGGACTTTTGGCAGGTCTTGGGGGGGGGGGGGTCAGGAGGGTGGGGGTTGTAGTAAATTAATTTTGGAGGTCTTCAAGGGCATCAGGAGGGTGGGGGATTTTGTTAGATTTTTACTTTTTTATTAAAGATTTGTCTGCGAGCCAGATGCAGCCATCAAAAGAGCCATATCTGGCTCCCGAGCCATAGGTTCCTGACCCCTGTGCTAGAGATATGAAGTTCCTGGATGGAATAAATGACATTGTTATTTATCTATCTATTTATTTATTTATTTAGAGTTTTTTATATACCGACAACCGTTTGCACATCGTATCGGTTTACATATAACTTGTAACTTTTCGGCAGTGCCTTTACATAGAACAGTAACTATACGTACAGAAACTAACAAAATAACCTAGAAACTGAGTAACTATTTACAGGGTTCAATAGCAAATCGTCCATAAACTGGTAAGAGACAGAGTCCATAAACTGATTGAGGATCTGGGTAGGCATAAGAAAATTACAGGATTTGCGATCGAACAGAATGGTAACAGAAGACGGTTTCAAAGAAGGTTTTGGCAGAGGGGGGAAGAGAAGAGAGGAATAAGTAGTTTAACTAAGTGTTAGCACGAGGAGAAGTGGAAGCACATTGTAAAAGGTAATGCAAAGTAAAAGTACTATAGGCAGCTCAGTGGGTCGTCAGGATGGTGGTTATCGTAGGAAGGGTAGGCCTGTAGGAAGCAATTGGTTCAGGAACCGCCAAGAGAAGGAAAAATTTTAGCTCTAATTCTCAGTGGAGCACAGGATTTGATAAGAGAGGTAATGGTGAAGGGGCCGCTTGGCAATAGTGATTATAATATGATCAAATTGGAATTACTGACTGGAAGGGGACAGTAAGCAAATCCACGGCTCTCATGCTAAACTTTCAAAAGGGAAACTTTGATAAAATGAGAAAAATTGTTAGAAAAAAATTGAAAGGAGCAGCTACAAAGGTAAAAAGTGTAAAAGAGGCGTGGTCATGGTTAAAAAATACCATTCTAGAAGCACAATCCAGATGTATTCCACACATTAAAAAAGGTTGAAAGAAGGCAAAACGATTAACGGCATGTTTAAAAGGAGAGGTCAAAGAAGCTGTTTTAGCCAAAAGATCTTCATCCAAAAATTGGAAGAAGGATCCAACAGAAGAAAATAGAATAATTGGCAGGTTAAATGTAAGACATTTATAAGACAGGCTAAGAGATTATTTGAAAACAAGTTGGCTGTAGAGGCAAAAACTCTCAGTAAAAACTTTAAAAAATATATCTGAAGCAGAAAGCCTGTGAGGGAGTCAGTTGGACCGTTAGATGATCGAGGGGTTAAAGGGGCACTTAGAGAAGATAAGGCCATCGTGGAAAGATTAAATTATTTTTTTGCTTCGGTGTTTACTGAAGAGGATGTTGAGGAGGTACCCGTACTGGAGAAGGTTTTCATGGGTAATGATTCAGATGGAGTTAACCAAACCACGGTGAACCTAGAAGATGTGGTAGGCCTAATTGACAAACTGAAGAGTAGTAAATCACATGGACTGGATGGTATACACCCCAGATTTCTGAGGGAACTCAAAATTGAAATTTCAGACCTAGTAGTAAAAATATGTAACCTATCATTAAAATCATCCATTGCACCTGAAGACTGGAGGATATCTAATGTAACCCCAATATATAAAAAGGGCTCCAGGGGCGATCCGGGAAACTACATACTGGTTCACCTGACTTCAGTGCCAGGAAAAATAGTGGGAAGTGTTCTAAACATCAAAATCACAGAATAAATAGAAAGACTTGGTTTAATGGAACAAAGTCAGCATGGCTTTACCCAAGGTAAGTCTTGCCTCACAAATCTGCTTCACGTTTTTGAAGGCATTAATAACTGGTAGATGTAGTGTACTTGGATTTTCAGAAGGCATTTGACAAAGTTCCTCATGAGAGGCTTCTAGGAAAATTAAAATGCATGGGATAGGTGGTGATGTCCTTTTGTGGATTACAAACTGGCTAAAAGACAGGAAACAGAGAGTAGGATTAAATGGACAATTTTCTCAGTGGAAGGGAGTGGGCCATGGAGTGCCTCAGGGATCTTATTGGGACCCTTACTTTTCAATATATTTATAAATGATCTGGAAAGAAATACAACGAGTGAAGTAATCAAATTTGCAGATGATACAAAATTGTTCAGAGTAGTTAAATCACAAACAGATTGTGATAAATTGCAGGAAGACCTTGTGAGACTGGAAAATTGGGCATCCAAATGGCAGATGAAATTTAATGTGGATAAGTGCAAGGTGATGCATATAGGGAAAAATAACCCATGCTACAGTTACACAATGTTAGGTTCCATATTAGGTGCTACCACACAAGAAAGAGATCTAGGCGTCATAGTGGATAACACATTGAAATCATCGGTTCAGTGTGCTGCGGCAGTCAAAAAAGCAAACAGAATGTTGGGAATTATTAGAAAGGGAATGGTGAATAAAACGGAAACTGTCATAATGCCTCTTTATCGCTCCATGGTGAGACCGCACCTTGAATACTGTGTACAATTCTGGTCGCCGCATCTCAAAAAATATATCATTGCGATGGAGAAGGTACAAAGAAAGCCAACTAAAATGATAAGGGGAATGGAACAGCTCCCTGTGAGGAAAGACTAAAGAGGTTAGGACTTTTCAGCTTGGAGAAGAGATGGCTGAGGGAGGGATATGATAGAGGTGTTTAAAACCATAAGAGTTCTAGAATGGGTAGATGTGAATCGGTTATTTACTCTTTCAAATAATAGAAAGACTGGGGGCACTCCATGAAGTTAGCATGTTGCACATTTAAATCTAATCGGAGAAAGTTCTTTTTCACTCAACGTTCAATTAAACTCTGGAATTTGCTGCCAGAGGATGTGGTTAGTGCAGTTAGTATAACTGTGTTTAAAAAAGGATTGGATAAGTTCTTGGAGGAGAGGTCCATTACCTGCTGTTAATTAAGTTGACTTAGAGAATAGCCACTGCTATTACTAGCAACGGTAAAATGGAATAGACTTAGTTTTTGGGTACTTGCAGGTTCTTATGACCTGGATTGGCCACTGTTGGAAACAGGATGCTGAGCTAGATGGACCTTTGGTCTGACCCAGTATTTCATGTTCTTATGTTCTTATCCCTTCACGATATCTCAATAAAAAGTCTGCTTCCAGTGTGCTTTTTGCTGCTTAGTGACTCTAACACTCATCAGTGCTATTATCATCACTGCTATATATCGTGATTTGAAATTGGGACTTAAGTGTTTCAATATAAGGTTTATGCAGGTTACATTAGGCCTTATTAGTGGATATGGTGGAGAATGGGATGCTGCAGCTGGAAGTGTCAGGCCACAGTGATCATGGCTGGCGCAAGACAGGCTTATGCAGGATACATCAGGCTTGAGTGGAATCTTTTGGCGAACCTTTTGGGGGAGGGGTAGGCTTTTCCAAAGGGACAAGCTCCACCTTAACCAGGGTGAAACCAGGATGCGAGAGCTAACCTGTTAAAGGAGATAGAGCAGCTTTTAAATTAGAACAAAGTGGAAAGCCAAAAGTCGCTCAGCAGCTCATGGTTCAGAGGGCGGTATCTTCGAAGGAAAGGGCATCCAAACAGAGAAGTTAAAAAAAAACGCAAAAACAGTCCATTTGCCTATAAATAAAGAATAGTCTGAGCTAAAATATTCCAAATTATTTGTGTCAACTGAAAAGCAGGTTGTTAAAACAAACAAAAAACACACTTTGAAATGTCTGTATGGCAATGCCAGAAGTCCATGAAGTAAGATGGGAGAGTTAGAGTCTAAAGCAGTGAATGATGAGATAGACTTAATTGGCATCTCAGAGACATGGTTGAAGGAGTGCAATCAATGAGCTAGGGCTATACCAGAGTACAAATTATATTTAAATGATAGGGAGAAGCAACTTGGTGGGGGGGGGGGCACTTTATTCTGGGATAAAGATTCTGCAAGAGACTAAATGCACAATAGAATTTTTATGGGTAGAAATCCCATGTGTGTTGGGAAAGAGTATAGCAACAGAGTATACTTCCGTCCACCTGGCCAAAATGATAAGAGGGATGACGAAATGCTAAGAGAAATTAGGGAGTCTAACCAAATTGATAGTGCATTTGTTATGAACTCGCTGCCCGCAGGTTTCCCGCTATTGGGTGCGAAACCGGCAGCGATCGTACCGTGGCGGTGCGATCGCTGATGGCTAGCCCAGGAACTCCCCCCGTTTTGGCCCCCTGCCCCTCATTCCCTAAAGTATCGCAGGCCTGCGATACTTTAGAAAATGAGGCCCTTAGTTTGTCAATCTGGCCTACTACATCTTCCAGGTTAATCATGATTTGATTCAGGTCTTTTGAATCTTCACCCTTGAAAACTGTCTCCAGAATGGATATCTCTTCAATATCCTCCTCATTAACCACTGAAACAAAGAATTCATTTAGCTTTTCCGCAATGGCTTTATATTCCCTAAGTGCCCCTTTAACCACTCAATCATCTAATGGTCCAACTGACTTCCTGGTTTGGATATATTTTTATTTTGAGTTTGGTATGGATAAATTCTTTCCAAATTCTCTCTTAATCCATCTTATCAATGCTTATGCTTTTTCTGATTTTCTTGAGATAGATCCTTCTTCCAATTTTTAAAGGAAGATGTGTGGATAAAATAGTCTCTTTCGCCTCACCTTTCAACCATACTGGCAATTGTTTGGCCTTCTTTCCTCCTTTCTTAATATGTGGAATACATCTGGACTGCGTTTCTAAGATGGTATTTTTAAAAAATGTCCACACTTGCGGCCGGATTTTAAATGCCCTGCGTGCCGGCGCACCTATTTTGCATAGGCTGCCGGCACGCGCAGAGCCCCGGGACGCGCGTAAGTCCCAGGGCTTCGTATAGGGGCGGGGAGGGGGCGTGTCGGGGGCATTCCCGAAATGACGTGGTGTTTCGGGGGTGGGTCCAGGGGCATGGCGACGGCCCGGGGATGTGGTCAAGGCCTCTGGACCAGCCCCCAGGTCGGGTGATGGCGCGCCAGCAGCCCGCTGGCGCGCGCAGATTTACGTCTGCTTTCAGCAGGCGTAAATCTGCCAACAAAGGTAAGGGGGGTTTAGATAGGGCCGGGGGGGTGGGTTAGGTAGGGGAAGGGAGGGGAAGGTTGGGGGAGGGCGAAGGAAAGTTCCCTCCAAGGCCGCTCCGAAATTGGAGCGGCCTTGGAGGGAACAGGCAGCGCGCACCGACCCTGGATTTTATAAGATACGCGCGGCTACGCGTGTATCTTATAAAATCCAGCGTACTTTTGTTCGCGCCTGGTGTGCAAACAAAAGTACGCGATCGTGCAAATTTATAACATCTACCCCTTGTTGTATACTCTCAACCTTTCATTTTTTGGTCTAACTAGTTTTCTCATTTTATCAAAGTTTAACTTTTGAAAGTATAATGCTAAAGTCGTAGATTTACCTATTGCCCCACTTCCAGACATTAATTCAAATTTGATCATGTTATTATCACAATTGACAAGCAGTCCTACCACTGTTACCTCTCTCACCAAATCCTGTGCTTCACTAGGAATTAGATCTAAAATAACTCCCTCTCTCATCAGTTCCTGAACCTATTGCTCCATAAAGCTGTCATTTTTTTCATCTAGGAACTTTATCTCTCTAGCAAATCCTGATATTACATTTACCCAATCAATAATGGGGTAATTGAAATCTACCATTATTACTGCTGTTACAAGGGGATGTTTTAGTGTGCCCATGGGCCTCAGCCCGACTCCAGATGGATCCAGGACCGAACCGAGGGTTGACAGCGTGTACCAACATGGCTGATGGTCTTACCCTCTACCAGGACTGCAAGCTCCCAAGGCCAACAACATGATGATGTTGGAATGTGAATGGTTTCAGACCTGCCGCTTGGATCAGCATGGAGCAGCAGGCCTGGCCTGAGGTCGAGTGCAGACGGGCCTTGACACGAAGACATGACAGCAGGATTGATGCAACGGCATCGCGGACGAAGATTTGGCACCAAGGCTGATGTAGACTGCATCACAGATGAATTCATGGGCTGATGCAGACAGCATCACAGACGAAGACATGGGTTGATGCGATGGCATCACAGACGAAGACTTGGGCTGATGCGACGGCATCACAGACTAGACAAGGAACTAGGCGAAAGCTGGAAGGATAGACTTTGGCACTGTCTCTCAGGGCGCCCTACTCAGCCCACCTTCACGGGCAGACCCAATGGGCTGGTCGCGGACCACCCTGTCCCACTGCATGCTCTACACAGCCCGAGGAGGCTGGTCACGGACCACGCTGAGAACGGGACAAGTGCAGGGAAGGATCCAATCAAAGCAGAAGGTGTAGCTATTGGGCGCGAACTCGGACGCGAAAAGGGTCTTACCTTTTCATCATCTGCGGTGTCTTCGCGGAGTCGGCCTCAGTGACGCCACAACTCCTCCTCTTCTGGGGCCGACTACGCCCCCATTTTGCTATCGGACGCGATAAGGGACTTTGCGTGTGAAACGTCCCTTATCGCGTGTGATCTGGATGGAAAATGAGGCCCTAAGAGTGGCAAATCACCTGGACCGGATGGTATACACCCCAGGGTTCTAAAATATCTCAAAAATTATATTTCATATCTATTACCAATAAGATCTCAAAATAAAGGACTATTGTCTATTCCTACCGGTAGCCCCTGTCGTCAGTGACAGGGCCGGCAGTGCCATTTTGATTACTGGCAGCCATTGGACTGGGAGTGGGAGATCACTCCCAGGCCCCCCGCTAGACCACCACAGACTTTGGGTGAGGTTTGGGGGATCAAGAGGGTGGGTGGCCCAAACCAAAAATGAAAATGACCTGAAAAAAATTAATTTGCATACCTCTACTAATCAACACTTTTGATTCTGCCTGCCACTTTCCTTGTGACAGTGCCACCAAACAAAACCCCATTTCTACCATTGTGGCTGTCACTTCCAAGGTATAGCTGGGGGTCTACTGCTTTTGGCTTGTCACCTGACTGATAGAAGGAGATGAAGGCCTGTAAGCAGCTTGAAGAACACATCCCATTTTAAAATATTGTTCTCTGCCTTGCAGAAGGGGTCCCCTGACTACTGCTTTCACCATCATCCCAGGTGCATATTGAAAGAGATGCTGCTTCTTCAGGTGATGCTCTATCCCAGAATGGCTTAAATGGCCTGCTTGCCTCCTTCACTGATCTTCTTTTTACAATAGTTATATTGTGCAAAGCATGGGTCCTCCCTGATTTAAAAATGGCTCCAGATCACAGATTTCTTTCTTGATCCCTTATCTCTGTCTGCATCCTTGGTGGTGGATGATAGTGGCACTGAAGTGGCGGTGGAGAGAGATGGAGCCTGAGAAACTGGGCTAAAGGATTCACTCATCCTCTGCTCTTGCACTGTCAGTGTGGTCTGCTCTCCTTCACCAACATCAGTTCCTGCTTCTCTCTCCTCCATCACTGAAGTGGAGGATACAACAGTACTCATTTATCCTCCTAATTCAGAGTTCTTAGCTAACTGCTCTTCCGAGTCAGGAAATCCTTTAAAGAGAAATTCTTCAAATTCTGATTTAGAGGAAGAATATGGCATAGCTCCTTTTGCTGCCTCTGCTTACCAGTGGTTGATTGCACTGCCAGCGTTGTAGTTTTTACCACTTGCACTACAACTTCCACAGGCACTGCTGGTGGTTGTACCCTACGACTGCTGTCTGTCCTTTCTCTCCCCTCCGACACAACAGGGTTTGGCTAAGATACATCTGGTTCTGGCATATCCTCCTCCCCAAATTTCAATTTCTTGCAGCTTGATATGCCTGCCTCTCCTGCTGATGTTTTGGATTAAAAAAAAACCCCTCTTTATTTTGGTTGGGGGACTCACTGTTGTCTTATAAAAGAATCATTTTCTAAATGCGGGCTTGCCATTATGTAATTTTAATAGGTGTTGTACCAGCTTATTGGGATTTAAATGATGGATTGGACAAAATATGTTTTAATCTTTATTGTTTTCAATCAGGTGAATATGTTTGACAATGACAAAACTGAGTATATCACTCTATATATACAGTTGAACAGAGGGAAAGCACTACAGTACTATTTTAATATACTATATTTTTCTCTTCAGGCTAGTGCACTGAGCAACACACACACAAAGCAGAGAATGATGAATAATGCTATAATATGTGTGAGTGCAGCCATGCGTGCACTACTAGTACTGCAGTTACAAAATTAATCTACAAAGTGGCTGGCTGTACCTTTGACAATGACTGCCTGTTTTATTTGTAGATGCACTGACTCTGGTGCACAGACCCTTATAGATCAAGAGTGTAGAAAAAATATCTCTATCTTGGGCACTGTAGTACAGCTAGCATAGCACTAGCTGCCTGCCTGGCACAGCAGCTGGCTCACTGGAACAATCACTTCAGCCTTTCCTCTTCAGTGACAGTTGTTACAGTAAATAAAAATTAAAAACATATATAGATTAATTCACACAGCAGCCAAAAGGATTGGAAAGGAATGTTTGTGATGTTGAACAAGAGCACACTGTTGATTTAAAACACTGTGGAATATGGAACAACACAGCTCACATAACAGCTAACAATGGACCTCATTTTCTAAAGCTATCGCAGGCTTGCGCTAACAGCGCAAGCCTGCGATAGCTTGCGAAGGGAGCGCACGCCGCGCTACCTAATTTGGGGTGGAGTGAGCCCCGGAAGAGGAGGAGTTGGGGCGTCACCGGGTCCAACTCCACGAAGACGCCGCGGACTGCAAAAAGGTAGGTGCCTTTTTGCGTCCTATTTCGCGCCCAATAGCTACATCTTCTATGGTGGTGCTATTGGGTACGAAACCGGCAGCGATCGCACTGCCGCAGTGCGATCGCTGCTGGCTAGCACATGACTGCCCCCCCCGGGTCTACCCCCTGCCCCCCATTAGCGCAGGCCTGCGATACTTTAGAAAATGAGGCCCAATGTTTCTATCTCGAGAGAATGATTCAAATGCACTTTCAAACAGTTTGCACATTCTAAAGACAATAGACAGAGCAGTGATTCATTGATTTAGAAAATGCTTCACTCCTATATGTTCCCTTACATTGTCAGTCTGGTTTCCTTGTAAATAAATACAGTTACTCTCTGACCTCACACTTGAGTCACAGGCACAAAGGCTGGTTGCTATGGAAATTCTCACATGACCAGCCTCAGACAGGGTCTAATCTTTACAATGCTCTTGAAAGTAGCCCATTCTTTTCTAAGGGAAATGTAAATGAATGACATATGTTTCATTTGTGGGAAGTGCCTATTCTTATTTGCGGACCAGAGAATGAAACAAATTCTTCATCACGGATTGTGAATTTATTTTAAATGAATGTACATCCTTGCTATCCGAGTACAACCAGCCCAGAGGTTACAGATATATATATATATATATATATATATATATATATATATATATATATACATTTTTACAAATTACAAAGTGTGACAACATATTTGCAGAATTACTACTAAAAATAAAATATTTAATAAACTTGATCAGCGCTGATTCCTACAGCTTTGAGTACAGATAAGTCTCTGCCACGAGCAGATCATTTCTACGGCATCTCCCACTTTTTAGCTAGCCATGCTGTGCTAATACAATACAAGGCTGTCTCAATCAGTAAAGTATACTCTAGGTCTCATTTTTCATATTAATAATTATACAAATGTCTTACGAAGAAGCTTAATTTCCACATGCCTTATATTCACTATATTTTAAATATTTTTTTCTTTATTTCATTTTCAGACTTGAGGATGGGAGTTTCAGTTCCAGAGAAATAGTCACGTAATGTATTGTTAGTCCAAGTAAAACATTATATTATTAATGTTTTTTTACTAGCATAGCTGTACTTTCTTCTCTTCTGAATATTTGGCCACTAGATGGCACTATGTAACCCATTAAGAATCCCCAAGATAATATTTTATCCATAATTGAATTGAAGTTCTCTTTCTAATATCTATAAGACAAAACAGAAAAATTCTGTATGTAAAGATATGCAATAATTATAACAAACTCTTATCTATTGATAAAGCTAGTTCATAATAATAACTTTTCTGGATGTGTTCAAATATAATTATGGCATATGACATTGTGAAACAATTGATAGCATATTATTTATCACCATATATGTTCAGTATTATTGTTATAAACTTTAATAAATTTGTAAATAGTTAAAGGATCAATTTTCAAAAGCCAACTGGGTAAGATAACCAGTTATCTTTACACACATTTTAAACTGCAATTATGAAGCTACTTGTGTGGCTATATAATCTGATTAATATATAGTACTCACCCAAAACTTGAGAATGTAGATTCAGGCCTGCCATTTGCACATCCAGGGTTACATGGCTAAATTTGATAGGTTACCACTGAAAATTGTGCTAGCCAGCTAATAGCCCATTATCGCGAGTGTTAGGGCATTATTGCACGCGATAATGCCCTAACACAAGCAATAATGGGCTTATTTCAGTGGCAAAATTAAAAAGGGGGATGGGTGGAGTTAGGGAGGAGCTTGGGAGAGGTTTAGGGGAGTGGGGTGGCGACAGTGCTGCCGACGATAATATTTTGGACATCATCGCTGGCAGTAGCACAGGAAATAGCACCACCTTTTAGTGTGGCGCTATGGGGCGATAGTTTGCAACACAGCCACACTGCAGCAGGCAAAACCTCACTGTCGTGATGCTGCCGGCTGCACACTAGCTCCCCACCCCCCCCCCCCCCTTTTTTTTCGTCCTCCTCATTCTGCAGGAATGAGGAATCTAGGCCTAAATTTGAAAGCTCACTTCAGGGAAAATAATGACCTGCCCCATCATTACCCAGCTAAATTTATGTAGCTTGAGATTTTAACTGCACATATTTAGCCAGGTAAAAGGGCCACATTTTTAAATGCGTAGATTTATATGGCTAAAACATATTTTTATCTGGATAAATCTTTTGCCTCTAAAATAAATCATTTATAAAACTGTTATACAGTAAGGCAATACACAGCAGAGTTCAACAATTGTATTTTTAACACCAATTTGTCATTTTTCTATACTTTATAATTTAGAAGACTTGGGTAGAAAGTAGAGCTTTTTTATATTATTTTGGAGGATCTTTCCCTTCCTTCCATTTTTTCTTACTTATTTTTTCTCTTGTCTTTTTCTTTTTTTTTTTAACAATTCATCAAATGTAGCACAGTCAAGTGGTAGAAACTTATCTGGGAAGAAACTATGATCTGCAGGTACTTGTTATGCTCTATTTCTTGTTTTTTCCCCAGAAGTCAGGAAAAAAGTTCATGTGGCCATTACTAGTGAAGATATGCAACATAGTTTAGATTAATAATTCAAGAAACCTGGAAGAATTCCAAAAGTTTGTTGAAGTGGTTGATCCAACTTTTTTGAAGAAATCTGTATCAAAACTGAAAATCTTTTTAGAGATTTCTCAAAAATGCAAAACAGATTGTTGGATTGCAGATCTGCTTCATGTTTTTCAAGGAAATATGAAACATATTTCAAAAATATTTCCTTATAGCCTCTGTCCTGTTCTGGTCCTGGGGCACACAGGGAGAGACACAAACCATGCAAGGCCCCATGACCATCCTGGGGTGCGTACATAGTGAGGGAAAAACAGTTTTCAATGCCCTTAGGGCTTTTATCTCTGGAGGATACTTCTGCACACCAATCAGTCACACTAAAAAACATTTATCACTTGCAGGTTGTTGTTCAAAATATGGTCTTTACTCACAAAAACCTGGTGGCAAAACACAAATCCAAAAATCAGCACACATAGGATAGTGCCTCAATACTGTAACAGAATTCCACACCACAAAAACAAAAATCACAGTCTTTTTCCAACTCTCCCTCAGACAGACCAGCTCTTTTAATAGGTACCCTTTTCTACCCTGGGCCCTCCCAATGCCTGTTTGGCAGATGGAATCTGTTCCTCCAATGTCCTTATCCTTTTACTTTCCTGTGAGTCTTGGGCTGATTTTAGCTGGATCAGTCTTTGACTCGGTCACTTTCCTAAGTAGGTTACCCTTTCTCCTAGCACTTCCCAATATACTGGTCCACAAAACTCTGCTAGGATTTTTTCTCTTCTCTCTCTCACTTTCAAACTCCTAAAACTTCTACCTTGGACCTTTTCTCCTCCTCTTAAATCTCTCTGGGACCAGCTCTGTTGGAGACAGGCCCTATGTGTAAACTACCACCTGTGTGTGGTGAAGATGGCTGTCATGTCCAAGGTTGATGTTAAAGGTGTAGTTGATATAACCAGGGCAGCAAGCTCTCAGATGTTGCCCACAGGGGTGCAGTTCAGTATCCTCCTCTCAGCCAGGTCTCCTAGCCGGAAAAAGGTCCTCAATCCACCCAGCAAAGTCTCTCAGGGTTAAAAGGGAAGGTATTAGGTAAGGATAAAACAAACCAAGGAATGAATTTCCCTCAGAGATATTCAGTTAACTGTATTTATTTAAAACAGAACAGTATGATAGCAAACAATACTTTTGTTACTCAAACTTAGGGGCAGATTTAAAAAAAATACACGCGCGCGTACTTTTGTTCGTGCAACCGGCGCAAACAAAAGTATGCCGGATTTTAAAAGATACGCGTATAGTCGCGCGTATCTTTTAAAATCCGGGGTCAGTGTGCGCAAGGCTGCGCAAAAATCGGTAGCCTGCACACGCCGAGCCACGCAGCCGGCCTCGGAGGGAACTTTTTTTTATCCCCCCTCACCTTTCCCTCCATTCCCCTATCTAACCCCCCCCCCCCCCCCCCCCGGCCCTACCTAAATCCCTCCCTACCTTGTTCGATGGAGTTACGCCTGCAGGCGTAACTCCATCGAACAAGATAGGGGGGGATTTACGCAGATGGAATCTGCTCCTCCAATGTCCTTATCCTTTTACTCTCCTGTTAGTCTTGGGCTGATTTTAGCTGGATCAGTCTTTGACTCTCGTAACTCACGCGTGCCGGCTGGCCAGGTCCTGACAGAGGCCGCTGTGTCGGGGCACTCGGCCACGCCTCTGGACCACCCCGGACAGCAGGCACGTCCCTGGATACACCCCCGGACCGCAGACATGCCCCACAGATCGCCCATTTTAGCAAGCCCTGGGACTTATTCGGGTCCCGGGACTTTGCGCACGCCGGCGGCCAGTGCAAAATAGGTGCACCAGCGTGCGAGTGCCCTGCGTGCGGAAATCCGGCTGGATTTACGCGTGCAGGGCTTTTAAAATCTACCCCTTAGTGTTATATTAATCCACAAAATTAAAAAGCAATACTTTATTTTGCTAGACTATAATTTAAGAACACAGTGCAAAGACTTCTGAATCCTACATTCTATCAAATAGCACAGCCAGATAAGTATCAGTTCTGTTCATTGCAACTTTTGTTTCACTTTATAGTTGTTTCTTTTGTATAACCTTAGGACCAATTCTTTGTGGTTTCTTTGTTTGTCTCCCTAGGTCACCAGTGAATATTTATTCTTCCTTTAGGAGTGTCTCTGGGTAAGTATTTTTCTTTTATAATTTTCTATTTTCTGTCTCTCGTTGTGCATTTTTCCTATTCTCTTTTCCTTTCTTTCACTGTTCTTTCTATTCTGTTGATTCCTGTGTTGTCCCTAATAAACAGGCCTGCATGTTTAGCTGGTTTGGTCACCCTTAACTCTTTGTCTCTTGGACTTGTTTGGAGTTCTTTGAATTTGTTGCTGGGGTGAGTTGATTGTTTCTCTTGATTATCATAGCTCTGTATCTACTACCTGACTCTACAAAATCAGTAAGGAAAATTGACTCTCTAGTACCAATAGTTCTTCAGGAAACTAATCATGTACCCTAGGGTGCTGTATCCATGACAGCTTGTTATCTAATACGGCTAGCTATTAAAATAAAGGATAATTATACATTCCCTAACTAAGCTGATCAGGAACAATAGTGGGTAGCTGCCTTACATTTTGTTAGTGAGAACTCACTCTGAGTCACTGTTATTTATAAGGCCTCTTTTGTTTCAAGTTTCTTTTCTTTCTTTATCTTTATTCTTTTAGTTGTATTTATCTTCTGTTTGAGAGAACTGGGTGTCTTATTTTCAAATGCAAAAACTATTTTTCTTTTCTTGAAATCCCTCCAGTTAGAACTTAGAATTTCCAACCAGTCTTCTCAGGCCCAAAAGCACAAGCTCTTGTCGCAAAATAACTTCTCACTTCTCTGAGCTCTTAACTTCCAGGTTTTTGGTTTTTTTTTTACAACCTGTTCAACTTTTTCTCACCTTAAAATACACTGAACTCAGAGTAAGGGTTTCAGTTTGATACTTTCTCTTAAATGGGGAGTCTCAAAGGCGTTTCATGTGTCTTCCGAGTTAGTCATTCTCTCTCACAAACAGTTTTCCAAATAATATATTTCCCCTCTCAATCATTCTTTTTTTTTTTTTTTTAATAAATTTATATTTTTATTGATTTTTCATTTTTAAAACAGAAACAGAACCATCAAGAACCAAAAAAGAAATACAATATAGTTGGTACAGTTAACAACCTTCCCAACCCTTTCCTTCAATATTACAATAACCATACATTTGTTTTTTTCATAATCAAAAGAAAAAGGTACTTTTGTCAACCTAAACAGAGGCTTGGTAGCATTTAGGGAGAATACTATAATGACATAACTATAAATTCAAAAAGAAAAATTCATAATACTGTACTATAATTATACACTTTCACTGGTTAGTGGGGAAGAGGTGGTTATTTTTCATTGGTCTATAAAGTTTTTTAGCTGGTCTGGTAGAAAAAATATAAACACATCCTGTTCTTTCCTTATTACACATTTACAGGGAAATCTCAAGTTAAATATATACCCCATAGCTATTACTTCCTGACGGTAAACCAAAAACTTGTTTTCTCCTTATCTGTGTAGTAAATGAGAGATCAGGAAAAATCTTTACTGCATTTTCATGAAACATGATAGGATATTTGGAAAAACATCTTTTCATGACCTTATTTAGGTCTGCAAAATTTATAAAAGAAACTAGCAATATCCCTCTATCTATTATTTAATTATTTGAATGTTCAAGAAAATTGGTTAAATTACCTTGAAAAGGTAACCCCAAAGCGTTCAAATTGGAATTTTTCTTGGGCAAAAAACAACAATAACTTATTTCAGGAAATTCTTGTTCAATCATTCATTTTAACTATCAGTACTGACACTAAATAACCATTGGATAACTGCCTTTTACAATGAAATTTATCTTTCTTAATCCTTATCTTTGTTGGTTTCATAATTATAATTGAACATTATGGAGTAGATTTTAAAAAAATGCGCGTTTGCGTACTTTTGTTGGCACACCAGTCGCAAACAAAAGAACGCTGGATTTTATAAGATACGCTCGTAGCCGCGCGTATCTTATAAAATCCTGGATCGGCGCGCGCAAGGCTGCCGATTTTGGGCAGCCGGTGCGCGCCGAGCCGCGCAACCTGCCTCCATTCCCTCCGAGGCCGCTCCGAAATCGGAGCGGCCTCGGAGGGAACTCTCTTTCGCCCTCCCCTCACCTTCCCCTCCCTTCCTCTACCTAACCCACCCCCCCCGGCCCTATCTAAACCCCCCCACACCTTTGTCTACGGATTTACGCCTCCCGGAGGGAGATGTAAATCCACGCGCGCCAGCGGGCTGCTGGCACGCCGAGACGCAACCCGGGGGCGGTTCCGGAGGGCGCGGCCATTACCCCGGACCGCTCCGGGCCGAAACCACGCCCCCGGGCCCGCCCCCGAAATGCCGCGTCCCGCCCCCAAAACACCACATTGATCGGCCCCGCCCTCGACACGCCCATGACACGCCCCCAACAAAAAACCCCAAGACTTACGCGAGTCCCGGGGCTCTGCGCGCGCCGGCAGGCCTATGGAAAATAGGCGTGCCGGCGCGCAAGGCCCTGCTCGCGTAAATCCGGGCAGATTTACGCGAGCAGGGCTTTTAAAATCCGCCCCTAAGTGAACTTAATAGCAGGTAATGGACTTCTCCTCCAAGAACTTATCCAATCCTTTTTTAAACACAGCTATACTAACTGCACTAACCACATTCTCTGGCAACAAATTCCAGAGTTTAATTGTGCGTTGAGTAAAAAAGAACTTTCTCCGATTAGTTTTAAATGTGCCCCATGCTAACTTCATGGAGTGCCCCCTAGCCTTTCTACTATCCGAAAGAGTAAATAACCGATTCACATCTACCCGTTCTAGACCTCTCATGATTTTAAACACCTCTATCATATCCCCCCTCAGTCGTCTCTTCTCCAAGCTGAAAAGTCCTCACCTCTTTAGTCTTTCCTCATAGAGGAGTTGTTCCATTCCCCTTATCATTTTGGTAGCCCTTCTCTGTACCTTCTCCATCGCAATTATATCTTTTTTGAGATGCGGCGACCAGAATTGTACACAGTATTCAAGGTGCGGTCTCACCATGGAGCGATAGAGGCATTATGACATTTTCCGTTTTATTCACCATTCCTTTTCTAATAATTCCCAACATTCTGTTTGCTTTTTTGACTGCTGCAGCACACTGTACCGACGATTTCAATGTGTTATCCACTATGACACCTAGATCTCTTTCTTGGGTTGTAGCACCTAATATGGAACCCAACATTGTGTAATTATAGCATGGGTTATTTTTCCCTATATGCATCACCTTGCACTTATCCACATTAAATTTCATCTGCCATTTGGATGCCCAATTTTCCAGTCTCACAAGGTCTTCCTGCAATTTATCACAATCTGCTTGTGATTTAACTACTCTGAACAATTTTGTGTCATCTGCAAATTTGATTATCTCACTCGTCGTATTTCTTTCCAGATCATTTATAAATATATTGAACAGTAAGGGTCCAATACAGATCCCTGAGGCACTCCACTGTCCACTCCCTTCCACTGAGAAAATTGCCCATTTAATCCTACTCTCTGTTTCCTGTCTTTTAGCCAGTTTGCAATCCACGAAAGGACATCGCCACCTATCCCATGACTTTTTACTTTTCCTAGAAGCCTCTCATTATCCAGTCATTATCCAGTTCTGAGCAACATTTACACTTTTGGAGAGGAGAACTAATGCAGCACTCCCTCTGTGACAACTGCAGTTCAGTTCTCTGCCAAATATTAAATGGTCAGTCTTTCCTAGCTTTCCTATATCCATGTTCCATGATGTCATCTGGTTTCATATTTCCTGATGCTGGACGGGATTTCCCTTATTACGCATAAGTCCTTGGGTTAACAATGCAGGTTCTGGGGAAATATTCCACAACATTTCCTTTTTTCTTAATAGTACTTAATAATCTGCATCATACCTGTGCTTTAATCCATCTTAACGATGCTATGCCTGCCTCTTTACTGGTTGCTAGCAAAGCCATTCCTATGTAACCCTTCGATACAGTTTCAGAATTCCCATCATTGTCATAGCATTCCTAGGATTTTAGGGCAGCTTTAGGATGAACCACCAACTTTAGACGGATGTTACCATTTACTTATAAAACATTAATTTTCTTCTTTAGCTGTACTTAAAATGTGCTTTTCTGGTTGGCAAAAATATTTCCCAGATTCACCTGCTTTTCCCCATGGCATCCTGAACTGTTAAAGGGTCCAATAGTTTTTCATTCTCATTTTTTTTTAAAACATTTTTCGGATAACGTTTCCAATAGCAAGGTAAGGGTTCCCAGGCACCCTGATGTGGCCAACATCAAAATTCCCTGGTTTTTAAATATTGTAGGGGAGGGTTAAACCCCCAAACTAGCTTGGCATCCATTGGGATAAATATGGCTTTGGAGTGAGTGAGGTGGTGTCAGTCAGGTGGCCCTCACTGACATCAGCAGGATCATGGCCCAGCATTGCTCACTTTAGTGTCAGGGCTTCCCCAAGGCCCCGACACCAATTTTTTTTAAATCCAACCGTGGTGGCAAAAGATCTGGTTGTTTACCCCATTGGCCCAGGCCAATCATGAAAGGAAGCAGCAGGAGCAGTAGTGACTATCAGCACCAGCAGCAGCAGTTGCATTTGAGTTCTTCTGGCCCAGCCCCCTCCTGTCACGATTACCAGCTAGGCTCATCCTTTTCGCCACTGGACTCGAGCTGTCATCTCCTCCTATGTGGGCCTGTTTATCCCTGCTGCTGCTGCTTATCCACATCTCTCTCTCTTGCTCCCTGCTGGCTCCAGGATGATCACGGGAAGAGGAAATCGACACTTCTTTCAAAACTGGTCCCTCACTTCAGTGCTTCTTGTCACATCAGTGCCTTCTTTTCTGTGGCCATCTCTTCACCATGCCCTCTGCGCCTCTCCTCCATACTGCATTGGGATTACCAGTATTCTCACAGTCCCAACCAACAGGCCCTTCATCTCATTATGGCCTATACCTGCTCTCAGTCTTTTCTCTCCCGGGGTCCACCCCTTGAGCCACCTTTACCACCCACAATCAGGATCCTTAAAGAGATGGCCCAGGACCAGGAAATCTATTTTTTTAAATATTTTTAGGGTACCCTGTTTACATGGAAGGGGACTCTAGACACTACCTAGGTACTTTGAAGTACCTAAATAAAAAGAATACAAATAAATACATTGCTAATTAGAGTGGTATACTTACAATATTGATGAACTATAGAAAAGATGATATTCAGGTGATATTCAGGTGATATTCACTGGGAAGTATTTTATTAAGAAAAATATTTTATAAATATCACAACACGAGGGTAGAATTATTTGACTTCCAAAACTGTGTGTGTTTTCTTTAAAAACCAAGACCCTTTTTTTTATTTTGACTACCAAAATTATAGGAATGTATCCAATTTCAAGTGTATGGAGTTTTGACTTCAAAAGCTTAAACTTAAATTAAACTCCCAACTATTTACTAGAAAAAAAAATTCTCAATATCAGTCAACAAGAGTGGAGAAAACTTACACAGTCTTATCTCTTACACTGCATTATGAGTTGCAAATTCTTTTTTAAAAATCTATTTTCTATAACCCAATAAAATAATTTATTTAAAATAAAGACAAAAGGGATGCTTCTAGAAGTGTTTGCTTAGATCTACAGTGACAGAAATAGCAATGCAAGATCTTTTGAAATACATCTAATTGCCTCAAGTGAATAAGAAAACAGAAAAAGGAAAATGAGGTATGTTGATACATATGTTTCTTTTAACTACTGATTGTATTATTGTAAGGGTATTACTTTTATTGCTGAATAGTAAGAGCAAACTAATATTGTATATTACTTAAGGCATTTTGATTACAGATGTTAGATACAGGGCAATTTTTATTTATTAATTGAAGTGAGCATTAGTTACGTATTTGTTGAGTGCTGTTTCATTTTCACTGCGAGAAAAGACAATTATTTTCCCCTGCAGGAAACATCTCTACAGAATGGTAATTGATATTGTCATCTCCAGATGTATCCATGATAGAGGGAAAGACAGAAAATAACACATCAGTTGCAATTTTCAGGAACATTTTGTACTTAAAATGCATATGCTTTCTGCTCTGAAAGACACCCGAAGCTGCAACTTCCCCTTCCTCAATTATTCTACTGAATTGTCAGACTTCACTTGAACTAAGCATGCAATGTGTGCATGTTTTCTGGAAAGTAATCCGAATCATATTTAAAAATGAGAAACCACAAAGCCTGAGAAAAAATGTATTTGGGATTGTTTGAGTCCCTGTCTCAGTTTGATGAGAATCCTCAATCTATCCTATCTATTGCTGATGGAGAAAGGTAAGACTCCTTATTGCCACCAGTAGCACACCCAATAGCATCACCTTTCATGTGTCGCTATTGGGTACAAAAGCTGGCAGCAAGAACACTGCAGTGGTGCAATCGCTGCTGGCTTTTGCAAGCCCACCCCCCTGCCCCCACACTATTCTCAAAGGCCTGCAATTTTAGAATATCCAGGCCTAAGGGTAGATGCAGAGGTATTTATTTATTATTTTTATATACTGAAATTCAATCTCAATTGAGATATCACACCGGTTTACATTCAGGTACTGTATTTCTCTATTCCCCCCCCCCCACCGAGGGCTTACAATCTAAGTTTTTGTACCTGAGGCAATGGAGAGTAAAGTGACTTGGACAGCAGGACTCAAACCCTGATCTCCTGGTTCTCAGTCCACTGCTCTAACCACTAGGCTATTTCTCCTCCCTTTAACCACTCACTAGCAATTCCCACTCCTAATGAAACAATAGAAATTATGCTTGATTGCTCTTGAAGGAGCTACTAAAAGGGCAATATCCTTTCCTTTGCCCTTTTGGTGCCACTCTGCTGGTGGTACCCAAAACCTGCAGGGGAGTTTTACTTAGTATCACCCGCTGATGACATCAGCAGGAGAGAGCAGGGCTGTAGGTAAACATCAGAAGCAGGGCTGCAGGATCTGTGATTTATCTGCCTATACACTAAATTTTCAAAAGGGTTAAATTAGAAAATTAGCATAAATGCACATAAATAGCTTACAAGTATATTTTATACTGTTTTAGAAATATCAAGAGTATGCATGTATTTTCAGTTTCATGTGCACATTTACAGAACCTGCACAAAAACGGGGTGATCTACAGGTGTTACAGGGTGGGGCCAAGAGATAAACACATAGAAGATAATTTTCTAAAGGGTTTAAGTGCATAAACAGGCTTTTGAAAACTATATATATATACATACATAATCTCTTTGAAAATTCACTCTATGAATTAATATTTTATAAGAGATTCACATTAATACATTAGGCAACTTATTTGCACAATTTTATGCCTGCTAATTAATTAGTACAATTGATATCAGACTCATCTATTGCCTGTTATTTTTGGGTAAGAGGTCTGAATGAATGGGGAGTTCAGGGTGAAGTACTGGAGTTGAACCAAATGAACTGATTAAGGTATTGGCAAACAGATGATTTCAAGTATAGATGCATATTTTATAATCTATCTACCTCCATATATAAATGAGGGTTTTATGCATACATTTTTTTCGCATATAAAATATATGCTCTTACAGGTGATTTTTCAAAGGAGTTAAGTGTTTAAATATAACATACTGTCATAGCAATATTTAAAAGTCATTTATACATGCAAAGTGCACTTATGCGAGCAAACCCTATGGACAAATCAATGGCATATTTTCTAGCAATTTTCAAAAGCCCACTTACACGGCTAACTTGCATTTACACTTATAAAACCCAGTTTTACACATGAAAATGCTTTTGAAAGTCAGGCATATAAGTTTGTAAAATAAGTAAAGTACACACATTCAATGCTAATGAATATTTGCGCGTACCAAAGAGAGATGTATATTTTATAATCCGTGCAGACCAGATACATGCAGTTGATAAATTACTATAGTAAATCTCTGCAAACCTTTACACATTCATATATAGAGCTGCACAGAGATATTTGACAGTTATCCTCTAAATGTTAGTATGCATGTTAAATTATTTAGCATGCACAAAATATAGTTTACAATACACTATTGACAACATGCATTATAAACATTTGAGCAGCATTAGCAAGTATATGATAAAATAATCCTATATCTATATTAAAATCAGGGAATACTGTATGCAAATGAGGATTTTATATGCACAGTAAGCATGTGCAAAGGCAAATTTTATTTTATAGATCACCTCCATTCATTTGGTTTGTTTCAAACTTTTTTTTTGTAACAAATAAATATAATGTACTGGCAGCTAAGCAGAGTGGCAAAAAGATATCAAAGTGGTACATCTGGGGCATGACAGCTTGGCAGAGTGGTAGCAAGACCCCGCAAACAGTACATTTTGGGTATTGCAGCTAGGCAGGACAGTACCCAGACATCAAAGGTGGTACATCTGTAGCAAGGCAGCTAAGCAACATAGTAGCAAAACACCCAAAGTGCTTTCAATCATCTTCCCACTTGAATGGAAATTCTAGAAAGCCCAGTGTAAGCACATTGATTTTCAAAATATTAAACTTTATTATTATCCCTGGTACCAGCTTTGAATGATGAGGATTTATGATGTCCCCTGCTATTGAGAAGACTCATTTACTGGGTAAGCTGGTTGGTGAGTGAAAAGATAATGCTGAGCCACCTTGGCTAGGTCTGGCCAGACTGTGAACTTGTGTGCCCAATATGACAGCTGATCTGTGTGTTCATGTCTTCAATGGGTTCTGCTAGACCTTGAGACACAGAAATTTCTGTGGGGGTCTCATTTGCTGAAGTGGAGCAAGGGCCTCTATTGACTGCTGCTTTAGCTATGACCTATGTCAGGAGAAACGGCTCTTTGTGGGCAATGTGGCTTTGGCATTTTAAAGTTGGAGAGTATGTGGTAGCTGACAGGGTGCTGCTTTTGTTTCACTAATCTCTAGGGTGGCCACTTTTTTTCTGTGCTACATCCTAACAAAATAACATAGTATCATAGTAATGATGGCAGAAAAAAAAACAAATGGTCCATCTAATCTGCTCAGTAAGTTTCTTATGGTAGTAACTTCCACTCTATGCAGGTTACCCCATGTTTTTGTTAAGGATAGTAATTATCATTCTGTGCAAGTTACCCCAAGCTGTATGTTAAGGGTAGTCATATTTACAATCAAAACTAAGCAACTGCCAAACCCATAGATGCCTCTACCTCTGGATCTCCTGTTCTGTTCATGCACCTTAGGCTTCTATTTATCCTTCATGCAGCAATCCTGACAAGCTGTGGGCACTGAGGACAGCCCCAGCCATCACACCTGATGTCATCCAACATCACTAAGAGGTCTAGATAAAAGGTGAGGCTCATAGACTTTCTGTATGACTGCAACTTATGAGGCAGAAAGCACTTGACTTGTAAGAACTGCAAGAATGGCACGATTTGCTGCTATCAACTGGATTATTTATCTGCATTCAGTGATCTTTATTAGCCACAAGCACTGAGGACAGGCATACTCATCACATGCGACCAATGACAGATTGTGGGAAAATATTGGCAGAGGGGATATTTATTCAGACTGGCCCAGGTGTATCCAATTACACACACAGAAAAAAAAAATTATATATATATATATATATAAAACAACATTTCTTGACCACTAAATATAAAACATTATAGAATAAATCTAGACATAAAAATATGGAAAGTACAAATATTGTAATATATAGTGCAAAATTTTAATACTTTGGGGTGAATTTTAAAAGCCTGGTGCATGCCAAAACCAGGAGGTACATGCAGAAATTGGGCTGGTACGTGCCGAGCGGATTTTAAACGGTACATGCATAAGCGCTTATCTCCCGGTATGCGCACAAATCTTTTTTTCTGAAAAAGGGGTGGGGTGTGGGTATGGTCTGGGCAGGGCATGAGATTTATGAATTACACTAGATTGTAAATACTTATGTGCTCAAGCGCGCCGATATCCCCTACCGGATGACTTTACTTCTGCTATGGATAGTGTGTAAGTCCTAAAAAAAAACAAAAAACTAGGGTAGTCAGTGGGGATTTAAGGGTTGGGGCTTTAAGGGTAAAAGCTCAATTTTTTAAAAACAAGGTATCATCCATCACGGCACAGTTCTCGCACAACAACCTCAATATCTGTCTTCCCAATATCAACTCTCCAGTCTCCCTTTCCTCATTTGAGTCCTCATCTTCCCTAGAAGTAGAGAACATATTTAAGAAAATGAAACCATCAACACATCCCTCTGAAACTATTCCCTCTAAACTCCTACTATCTATACACAATGTAATCGCCAAACCCATTTCAAATATTCTCAACTGTTCCCTAGAGCATGGCTTTGTCCCGGATTTTCTGAAACAAGCTATAGTTAAACCGCTCCTCAAAAAATCCAACCTTGACCCCACCACTCTTTCTAATTACAGACCGGTGTCCAACCTACCCCTCCTAGCTAAAGTTCTTGAGAACCTGGTGAAATCACGCCTATCCGATCACCTTGAACAGAACAACATCCTCCCTCCTACCCAATATGGTTTCAGGAAGCATTTAAGTACTGAAACATTGCTCCTCTCCCTACACGATACCCTTATCAAAGGAACCGACTTTGGATCCTCCTACCTTATCGCATTACTTGACATCTCGGCTGCATTTGACACAGTCAATCACGATGTCCTACTCAACATACTCAGAAATATTGGGATCACTGGCAAGGCCCTTGATTGGATTCAATCTTATCTCCAAAATCGCACTTTCACTGTCACAATGGACAACAATGAATCTGATCCCATCAGTCTTCCCCAAGGTGTACCCCAAGGTTCCTCACTCTCATCCACGCTATTTAATATATACATGCTTCCCCTTACCACGCTTCTCACTAACCTGCACATCAAGCATTTTATTTATGCTGACGATGTGCAAATCATCTTCCCTTTCTCTGACACCATCCAAACTGCTTTACACAGCTGGGAATCCTGTCTTTCCTCCATCAACCAACTCCTAAAGGACATGCACCTAGCTCTTAATTCCAACAAGACTGAGCTATTGATCATATCTAATAGGCAACCGATCCCAGACATCCCTCCTGCTTATTCAGCTACCAACTTCCCATCGCACACTCGCAACTTAGGAGTTATTATTGATAATCACCTCTCATTTAAACCATTCATCAAATCCATTATAAAAGACTGCTATTTTAAACTCCAAACAATAAAGAAACTCAGACCCCTACTACACTTCAATGATTTCCGTACAGTCCTCCAAGCTATTATTTTATCGAAGATTGACTATTGTAATGCGCTCTTACTTGGCATTCCTGCAACACACACTAAGCCACTTCAACTCCACAAAATGCCGCCGCTCGGATATTGTCAAACACAAAGAAAAGAGATCACATCACCCCCACACTTATTGAACTACACTGGCTCCCTATACAGTCACGAATTCTTTATAAAACACTCTCGATCATACATAAGAGTCTAGTAAATTCCAACCTCAACTGGCTTAACCCCCCCTCTTACCTCGTACCTCCAAGAGACCTACACGCTCAGCCCTCCAAGGAACACTACATGCCCAATCTATTAAATCTTTTAAACTCTCCTCCACTATTAACAGAGCCTTTTCTCTTGCCGGCCCCACCATATGGAACTCACTGCCCCATGATATCTGCATAGAGACCTATACCCCCACTTTCAAAAAGAAACTTAAAACCTGGCTCTTTCAGCAAGCCTACTCCATCTCACCCCCTATTACATAAACCCCCCTATGAATGTTATACTGATATCTTGGTATGAACGCCTTTATGTCTGCTGATTTTGTACTTTGCACTATCATGTATATAGTTATAGTTATATTCCATAGCATCTACCCATTGATGCCTGTTATATGTAAGGGCTCCTCCCATAAATTATTTATATGTTGCCTAGTTCATCATATTATATTATGTTATCTGTTATATGTACGGGCACTGCCCAATGGTTTTTTGTTCACTGTGAACCGATACGATGTGCGAACGGATATCGGTATAAAAGAATTTTTAAATAAATAAATAAATAAATAAATAGGAGGCTAATTAACTGGGGGGGGGGGGGGGGGGTAGGAAGTCCTATCTTTTACCTGGGCAAACTGAGAATGAACTGGGCAAACTGGTAATCACGTCGGAGAGGGTGTCTACAAAAATCCCACAACTTATGTGGTAGAGGCAGCATTTCTGCACACGTGCATGTCTATATAAAATTGTGCGCACATGTTCGTGCACACAATCTATTTTAAAACCATGCATATGTACGCACAAATATTATCCTATGGCATGAGCCGGCATGTGCCTGTGCAGCTGTTTCAAAGTTACCATCGCAATATATTGTTCAGAAAATGTTTCAGTAAGCACTTTCATTCAGTAAGAAACCTACTAGTTTAGGATAATTTTCAGTTTTCAGTGGAAGAGCAGGTGGCAGCTTAACAATGCAGTGCTCCAGTCATCAGCAGCTTGAACTAACAGGCTTAATCCCAGAGTCAGAAAAAGCTGACTTCACATTACTGCTAAGGGTCATTAGAAAGACAGAACTGGTCGAGAGAACTTACAGAGAATGCTGTGGTTACCAGTGAGCAAGACAGAACTGGTTGAGATAGTACTGATTAAGTGAATAAAGTTCATTCACATTTGGTGGTTTCTGCTGAGAGAGACTGCTTCTGGTTACTGCTGATTTAGAGAGAACTGGCTGAGAGAGACTGCTGCTGGACACCACTGACAGAGAGAAGTGGCTGAAAAAGACAGCTTCTGGATATTACTGATGGAGGGAGAATTGGCTGAGAGATGCTGCTGCTGCTGGTTACCACTGAGCAAGAGAGAACTGGCTGAGAATGACTGCTTCGTTACCACTGATGGAAAGAGAACTGGCTGAGAGAGACTACTGCTGCATTGCTGCTGATTTAGAGAGGACTGGCTGAGAGAGGCTACTGCTGCATTACTGCTGATTTAGAGAGGACTGGCTGAGAGAGTCTGCTGCTGGTTCCACTGCTGACAGAGAGAGAACAGGTGGAAAAAGACAGCTGCTGATTACCAGCTGCTGATTACCAGTGTTTACCGTGAGTGTGAGAGAACTGGCTGAAAGAGACTGCTTCTGGATACTACTGATGGAGAGAGAGAATTGTCTGAGAGATGCTGCTGCTACTGCTGGTTCCACTGAGCAAGAAAGAACTGGCTGAGAGAGACTGCTTCATTACCGCTGATGGAGAGAGAACTGGCTGAGAGAGGTGCTGCTGGTTACTGCTGAGCGAAAGAGCAGAGTAGCTGTGTATGTGGTGGTGTTTGGTGGTGGTGGGGGGATCAGAGTTGGTGTGTGAGTTGGGGGTTGAGAGGTGTGTGGGGTGTGGGGTGTGCATGTATGGGGTTGTATGTGGGAGAGTGGTGTTGGATGGATCTAGGTGAGTGTGCGCAGGTGGTGAGGTGGGAGGAGGGACAGTGGTGGTGTATGTGAGATTTTCACAGGGGTTGGGCTGATGCAGAGTGAATGTGGGGTGTACGCATGTGTGGAGGGATGGTGGAGTGTGTGATAATGTGGAGGTTGTGGGGAGAGTGTGTGTGTGTGTGTATGTGTGTGTAAAGGGTGATGTTGTATAGGGTGTAGGGATGTGCAGAGGGACCGCATATGTTACATTCAGTATTTGTATTCGTGGGGGGGCAGATACGTTGCATTCAGCAAGGGGGGCCCCGATCTGTTCATGCGTTCCATTCTTATTCGTTTCCCGGCTAAAATTTAACTAACTACAACTCCGCCATCTCCTGTACTCACGCCGTCGGCTGCCAGTATTCAAAATGGCACCGATAGCCTTTGACCTTACTATGTCACGGGGCTACCGGTGCCATTGGTTGGCCCCTGTCACATGGTAGGAGCAATAGACGGCTGGCACCATCTTGTGCTCCTTCCATGTGATAGGGGCCGACCAATGGCACCAGTAGACCCTGTGACTTTTGGCGAGTCTTGGGGAGGTCAGGAGTCCCCCCAAGACTTGCTGAAAGTCCCTGGTGATCCAGGAGTGATCTCCTGCACTCGGGCTGTTGGCTGCCAGTAATCAAAATGGCGCTGATAGCCTTTGCCCTTACTATGTCACAGAGGCTATCGGCACCATTGGTCGGCTCCTGTGACATAGTAAGGGCAAAGGATATCGGCGCCATTTTAAATACTGGCAGCCAATGGCCTGAGTGCACTGGCAAGTCTTCGCAGCGGCTAACGGTGCCATTGGTCAGCCCCTGTGACATAGTAAGGGCAAAGGCTATCGGCACCATTTTGATTACTGGCAGCCGACGGCCCGAATGCAGGAGATGGCTCCCAGGCCCCCGCTGGACCACCAGGGACTTTGCGTCTCACCATGGAGCTATACAGAGGCATTATTTATGACATCCTCCATTCTATTTTCCAATCCCTTCTTAATAATTCCTAACATTCTGTTTGCTTTTTTGATTGCCACAGCACACTGGGCCTAGATCTCTTTCCTGGTAGTAACTCCTAAGATAGATGCTAACATTGTGTAACTACAGCAAGGGTTATTTTTCCCTACATGCATCACTTTGCCCTTGTCAACATTTGTTCGGGATCTGATGCTAGGAGTTAGCAATCTGTTCATGATCTGTTATTGATCTGATGCCTGATGGGAGGAGCAATCAGATAGTAGTGAGAGTAGAGGGTGAATCCTTGGACCAGTGGCAGATGACCATGCCCCCGGGGAAATGATCCCGAGAGGGACCACCGGTCAGGCTCAAAGTTAGGAGACAAATATACACTAGTTCTTTTATTAGACAGTATACTGAACCACTAGAGATGGCAGTAGTGAGCTGGTAAGCCCAGCTGGGCTGTAGTCCCTCAGATTCTGGAACAGCAATCCCTGGAGGCTGAGCTGAAGAGAGACTGAGATATAGTGAGTAGTAGGGATGTGAATCGTGTGCCCGATAGTTTTAACGATCGGGTTCGGCTGGGGGGGGGGGGGGGGAAATCTGATCGTTAGAGATGTGAATTGGGATTGGTTCCGATTCCAATTCACATCACTAATTTTTTTTAGTGAGGCCTGCGGCAATAAAAAAAACCCACCCGACCCTTTAAAATTACCCCCTTAGCCTCCCCCACTCTCCCGACCCCCCCAAAAAAACTTTACATATACCTGGTGGTCCAGGGGGGCCGCGGGGAGCGATCTCCCGTTCCCAGGCCATCAGCTGCGCTAAAAAAAAAATGGCGCCGATGGCCCTTTGCCCTTACCATGTGACAGGGTATCCGTGCCATTGGCCGGCTCCTGTCACATGGTAGGAGAACTGGATGGCTGGCGCCCCTACCATGTGACAGGGACCGGCCAATGGCACGGATACCCTGTCACATGGTAAGGGCAAAGAGCCATTGGCGCCATCTTTATGAGTGGCAGCCGATGGCCTGAGAGCGGGAGATCACTCCCTGTGCCCCCCCCGGACCACCAGATAATTTTAAAAGGTTTTGGGGGAGGGGGGTCGAGAGGGTGGGGGAGGCTAAGGGGGTCAGTTTAAAGGGTCGGGTGGGTTTTTTTTTTTTTTGTCGGGTCATCGGCGCCATTTATATTAGTGGCAGCCAAAATGGCGCCGATGGCCCGAGAGCGGGAGATCATGCCGGGCCCCCCCCCCCCCCCCACTGGACCACCAGGTAATTTAACATTTTGGGGGGGTTCGGGAGGGTAAGGGATTGGTTTTAAAGGGTCGGGGTGGGTTTAGGGGTTGTTTTGGCGTGCCGGTTTTCCCACCCTCCCTCCAAATAATTCCCGTGCCCGATTTAACAATTTTTGACGATAAATCGGGGGAATTTGTATTGTATCGCGCACTTTAACGATTTTTGACGATTTAAAAATTATCTGACGATTTTTTTAAATCATCAAAAAACGATTCACATCCCTAGTGAGTAGGCAGGGTATGCAGATGGTAACACTCAAATAATGTCCCAATGAAGCCCAGGAGCTGGAAAGTATAGGCCCTCGAGGAGCGAGTACCTGGTTCCAGGGAAAGCTCAGAGAGAACGATGGTAGCTCACTGATGTAGTTGGCAGTGATGACTTCCAGGCAGAAGAGAGTACCGAGTGCCCTCGAGGAGTGAGTACCGGCTGCAGACTGTCACCTGAAAAAACAACGAGAGAACGAGGCCCCCCGAGGAGCAGGTATCTCAGGTAAGTCCGAGGAGGCAGAGTTGCTTAGAAAGACAAAGCGAGTCCATTGCCAATCCTCGCTAACCCGATGTGTTAGCAAATATTGAGACCTTAAATATCCGTCGCGGGTGACGTCATCTTCTGGGGACGTCCCAGAGGTTTGCGCCAATGCCGGTACTTCAATCGGGGCCACGCTGTGCCCCTAGGCCTCCAGGAAACATGGTGATTGCAGCGGCGAGCCAGTCTGGGAACACCCGAGGACAAGTGGCAGGAGAACGCCGCGGCAGCCAATCTTCCCGCGGACGGAGATGGAGGCGCCAGAGTCTAAGTAGGGTGGAGAGAGGGCGTCGGGCACTGATGGACACAACATTAAATTTCTGTTGCCATTTGGAATCCCAATCTTCCAGTCTCACAAGGTCCTCCTGCAATTCATCACAATCTGCTTGATATTTAACTACTCTGTATAATTTTGTGTCATTCACAAATTTGATCACCTCATTCATCATACCCCTTTCCAGATCATTTATAAATATATTAAAAAGCACAGGTCCAAGTATAGACCCCCAAGGCACTCCTCTGTTTACCTTTTTCCACTGTGAAAACTGACCATTTAATCCTACTCTCTGTTTCCTGTCTTTTAACCAACTTGCAATCCACAAAAGGACATCATCTCCTATCCCATGACTTTAGTTCTCTTAGAAACCTCTCATGCGGGACTTCGTTGAATGCCTTCTGAAAATCCAAATACCCCACATCTACCGATTCAGGTTTGTCCACAAGTTTATTCACCCCTTTAAAAAAAAATAGATTTGTGAGGTAAGACTTCCCTTGGGTAAATCCATGTTAGCTGCATCCCATCAAATCATGTCTATCTAAATTTTTTTTTATTTTATTTTTTATAACCGTTTCCATGATTTTTCCCAGCACTGAAATCAGGCTCTCTGGTCTGTAGATCACCTTTGGATCCCTTTTTAAATATAGAGGTTACATTGGCCATCTTTCCAATTGTCAGGTATATCACATGATTTTAATGATAGGTTACAAATTAATTGAAATAAGTCTGAAATTTTTTTTAGTTCTTTCAGAACCCTGGTATGTATACCATCTGTTCCAGCTGATTTACTACAATTCAGTTTGTCAGGCCTACCACATCTTCCAATGTCACTGTGATTTGGTTCACTTGATCTGAATCATCACCCATGGAAACCTTTTCCAGAAGGTGCATCTCTCCAACATCTTTTCAGTAAACACCGAAGCAAAGAAATTGTTTAATCTTTCTGTGATGGCTTTATCTTCTCTAAGTTCCTCTTTAACCCCTTGATCATCCAACGGTCCAACTGACTCCTTCACAGGCTTTCTGCTTCAGATATATTTTAAAATATTTTTATTGTGAGTTTGTCTCTATGGCCAACTTATTTTCAAATTCTCTCTGTTGCGCCTGTCGGTCGCAGACGGCTGCACCCTCTATCGCTCACCTTTTTTCTGCCTGATTCAGTTCCTTTTGGGAAGATGGCTGCCTCTCCTTCTCCATGCCGACCCCTCTGGTCCGGCATGGGCGATTGCGTTCACCATCTTTCTCCCAGAGTCACCTAGGACACGAGCGCACATGTAGCCTCATCCTTTACATGCGTCATGGCAGGAAGCTCATGGCATCCCCACCGCATAACGTCACAAGTTCTGGTATTTAATCTCCATTCACGATTACGAATAAGAGTTAGCAAGGAATCCTCATGCTGATCTCTCTATGGTACCAGACATCTCACTTTGTGTACTCTTGCTCCAGGATGACTTAGGTACCCGCTCCTCGGGGGCCTTGCTTCACTCCTATCTACCCTCTGAGGTTGCCTACCACCTACAAGGATGCCTAAGGTACCCGCTCCTCGGGGGCCTTATTTCGTCCCATACCTCTGCTCCTTGGGGGTTCTCTTCTACTACAACTGCCAGTATCAGAGTGAGTACTAGCGCGCCAGTTCTGTCTCTACATTGTCTCACCTCTCTCTCCATAGATCCTCAGCCTACCCCGTATTGTGGACCTCTACCAGATCTTTCATTGGCCTTTCCATCATGGCCTGGGTTCTCAGCCTACCCTGCTTTGTGGACCTCTACCAGACCCATCTCCCTCTCAGGAGCTGGTGATATTGCTTGTCTATTCTGCAGCTCTCAGACAGAACATTGCCATCAGACCTCTCCTCTGCTGGCTGGGATCATTACCCATTCCTCGAGTTACCATTTACGTTGCAGTATAATAAAAACTAACTTTTCTGTGTCCATCTCTGCTCAGGAGCTACCTATCGCTGCAAGTCCCCGCAGGGATCTGCCCTGTGGGAGGTGCCATCTCTTGCAGCGACCAAGGGCTTACGCTTCAATGTCCAAAGTACAACAATCTCTCTAGCATGCCCCGATGTTTCACTTACCCAGTCAATATTGGGGTAATTGAAATCTCCCATTATTACTGCACTACCATTTTTGTTAGCTTCCCTAATTTCTCTTAGCATTTTACTGTCAGTCTCACAATTTTGGCCAGGTGAATGGTAGTATATTGCTATCACTATTCTCTTCTGCAACACACAAGGGATTTCTTCTCATAAATATTCAATTGTGCATTTAGTCTCATGCAGGATCTTTATCCTTGTTCTGGATCAGGTAAACATTTGTGTTTTGCTATCCAGGCAGCTAAACTTTCTCTCCAATCAGTCCTCAAGACAAATATTCTGTAAGTTTGAAATTATATATTGTACAGGTAAATTCTGCTTACAATTGTTGCATTTCAAACGTGAGCCCCTAGGCAAGAATCTTTGGTAACAGGAGACAAGGTAGGAGGAGAGAGAAGGGAGTCTCTTGTGTTGCAGGAGTTGGTAGAGGTAGAGGTAGGAAGCATGAGGAATATGAGGCCTTAGAAGAAGGTAGTAAGAGAAGGTAAAACCTAGTCCATTTCAGGTGGTGTCACAGAGCACTGCTTGTTCAGAAGCAAGCATGGAGCAAAACCGAACTCTCGTCGAGAGCTGCTAAAGGAAACGCCTCCACAAGCTGGAAGCAGGAGTCAGTGGTCCAATGGCAGCGAGCGTGAGAACCATGTAACACAGGGGGAGCATGAAGGGCAGTCCTTCGAACCTATAAGGCACCTGGGAAGACTCAAGTTAGATTGAGGGGGATTCAAGCTCTTCCGATGGTGAGAGAAGGTGGAGGGGGAGGGAGCTTCTCTTAAAGGCAAAGGCTCACAAATTTTATCATAGGTTACAAATGGTACTTCAGTATTAAGAATCCTCAGAAGGGAGGACTATACTAGTTAAACTATAATATATACAGATACAAACATGTACCCACTGCTGGGCACAGAACAATCCTGTTGGACTCTATGCCATCCCGGACATAAAGCACTACTCTGTCACCAAGAAGCTTCTCTCTGTCATTGTGATATAATTTATACCAGGATATAGCACTATCCCATTGGTTATTAGGGATGTGAATCGTGTCCTCGATCGTCTTAACGATCGATTTCGGCTGGGAGGGGGAGGGAATCGTATTGTTGCCGTTTGGGGGGGTAAAATATCGTGAAAAATCGTGAAAAATCGAAAAATCGAAAAATCGCAAAACCGGCACATGAAAACCCCCTAAAACCCACCCCCGACCCTTTAAATTAAATCCCCCACCCTCCCGAACCCCCCCAAATGACTTAAATAACCTGCGGGTCCAGCGGCGGTCCAGAACGGCAGCGGTCCGGAATGGGCTCCTGCTCCTGAATCTTGTTGTCTTCAGCCGGCGCCATTTTCCAAAATGGCGCCGAAAAATGGCGGCGGCCATAGACGAACACGATTGGACAGCAGGAGGTCCTTCCGGACCCCCGCTGGACTTTTGGCAAGTCTCGTGGGGGTCAGGAGGCCCCCCACAAGCTGGCCAAAAGTTCCTGGAGGTCCAGCGGGGGTCAGGGAGCGATTTCCCGCCGCGAATCGTTTTCGTACGGAAAATGGCGCCGGCAGGAGATCGACTGCAGGAGGTCGTTCAGCGAGGGTTCCGGCGCCTCGCTGAACAACCTCCTGCAGTCGATCTCCTGCCGGTGCCATTTTCCGTACGAAAACGATTCGCGGCGGGAAATCGCTCCCTGACCCCCGCTGGACCTCCAGGAACTTTTGGCCAGCTTGTGGGGGGCCTCCTGACCCCCACGAGACTTGCCAAAAGTCCAGCGGGGGTCCGGAAGGACCTCCTGCCGTCCAATCGTGTTCGTCTATGGCCGCCGCCATTTTTTGGCGCCATTTTGGAAAATGGCGCCGGCTGAAGACAACAAGATTCAGGAGCAGGAGCCCGTTCCGGACCGCTGCCGTTCCGGACCGCCGCTGGACCCGCAGGTTATTTAAGTCATTTGGGGGGGGTTCGGGAGGGTGGGGGATTTAATTTAAAGGGTCGGGGGTGGGTTTTAGGGGGTTTTAGTGTGCCGGCTCACGATTCTAACGATTTATAACGATAAATCGTTAGAATCTCTATTGTATTGTGTTCCATAACGGTTTAAGACGATATTAAAATTATCGGACGATAATTTTAATCGTCCTAAAACGATTCACATCCCTATTGGTTATCTTCTTTCCACCATGTCTCTGAGATGCCAATTAAATCTATGTCAGTCACTGCTATACATTCTAATTCTCCCATCTTACTTCTTAAACTTCTGGCATTAGCATAAAAACATTTCAAAGTGTGTTTTTTGTTTGTATTTACATTCTGGTTTTCAGTTGACAGGGATAAATTGGAATCTTTTAGCAATATCAGCAATAACTCACAAAACAATTGAATTTATGCTAATAAATTATCATCCTTCACTGGATAACAGTCAATATTGCTATAACCTCTAGGTGACCAGCCCTCAATGCAGTCAGTCAACAAGCTGTTGTCAAAGTAAAACTCGGCCAGAAAAGCCATAACATTGCAGGAGTTGCTACCAGGCTGGGATCTGGACCATAGAAGTCTCAGGATCTCATGTGACCACTGCTAAGTGTTATGGCCGTCGGTCACAGATGGCTGCGACTGTGTGTTCTTACTTCCTACACTGATCTTCTTCCCTCCCTGGGACTGCTCACGGCTCGGGCCAGTTTTCACCACCACGTTCCCCGGGACTTTCTCATGGCAGCCTGGATGCCACTGCCATCTTCCTCGACTTCGGGCCTCCTTATGCGCGTGTGCCACTGGGCCCTCTTATGAAGACTCATCGGCGGGAACCTCGGGGGCATCTCTGGTTATGACATCAGGCCGGGGTACTTAAACTCCAACTTTGCCCTCAGCTAGCTGACTTGGCAACAAGTTCCGTAAGTCTTCATCTACTGTCTACGTATTCCTGAGACTCGCTTTTGTCTTGGACCTGGACCCTGTCTGATACCCGCTCCTCGGAGGCCAGTGCACGCACTGGGGACTCGCTCTCCTTGCCTACCCTGCTCCTCAGGCTGGCTCTGCATCTCTTGGGTTCTACCTACAAGGCCTCCCATTCCTCTGGAACATCTCAGTTTCCTGTGAGTTCTACAGAGGGAATACCCCACTCCTCGGGGTTGTGCCCATGACCTTAACAAGACTGCTCGCATCTCCTTCTCCTTGGGACCGTGTTCACATTCTACAGCAACTGTCAGAAAAGCCTGTACCTGATGCCCCAATCACCTGCAAAGACAACTGTAATACCCTTGAAAATTGATACCGAGAATTAGCAGTGAGCTGGACACTTGTATAAGTATTGCTCCATGTTCAGGACAGGGCATGTAATGACTACAACTGACCTATGCAGGACTATCTTTGCACCTTTCACATATTGATCCATTTTAGACCTGCGGATCATCAGTAGCATGCTGTCGTGTGACAAAGCTACATCCTTCAATTACAGGCTTGATGTAGCCAGCCTGACTGAAGACTGTGCCCTCAACTCACTAACATGCAGTGTGGCAAAAAACGCAAGGGAAAACGCACAACAGAAGAAGCAAAACTCAAATGTTGAAACACACACTATCCATTACGGACAATAGGCATGCCAAAGTGTCATGCATAATAAGATGCCTTGAATCCAGTGGCCTGGCTTTTTCCTTTACCCATCCCATTATGATCCTTTTTGACAGCAAAGTGCACTGAGGAGATCTGACAGCTGATTGCTTTTGAGAAAAAGGAAAAGCCCACCAAACTATTCGCCACCGTGGATCTTGCGTAGCATAATGTACTGTAGTAGCCAGTGCACAAGTATAGGCCACTTTAACGCCTTGCCCTCCCCAGCTAGAAAAGTCTGAAAATCAAACAAGACTTGGCAGTAGCTCCTCTTTCAGTTCTTTTCCAAAGATCAACTCCCAAAAGTCACCTCTGGGACGAAGAACCTGAAAGACGCCCACTTAAAGCTGTACAGAGAATTAGCAATATTATTTTCAATTCCTGGGATATGCACAGTGAAAAAAATATAATATTGTGTTGTGAGCAGGTAAGCACTAATATTTTAAGAAATGCATTCAACCCTACAGTCTTGGCTGGCAACCTATTGATGACCTCCTACTACAACCTTGTTGTCAGACCGAAAGCGAATGCTGGCCCTGGTCAAATGTCCTCCCCAAAATATTAAGGCAACTACTATAGAGAAGAATTCCAAAAAGGTAATATCCTTAGTTAACCTTCCCTCATGCCAGTCCAAAGGCCAGGCCTTAGCACAGCAGGTACCCCTGAAATATATGCCAAAACCAGATCCCTCTGGAAGCATCAGTAAATAATTCTAATTCATTGCTTCCCCTGGGAGTGTTCTGCCAAAACACCCCTTTGAATTCCCTCATGAAATGATCCCAAACTTGCATGTCCTCTCTAATTGCTTGGGAAACTGATATGGTGGTGTTTTTCCGTGACCACCACTGTTGCTAAAGCCAATCTGCGGGTGAAAACTCTACCCACAGGGATCACCCAGGAGGCAAAGCTTAGGAGCCCAATTAGGGTTTGGAACTGGTGCAGTGTCATCTTCTTAGCCCGGCACATGTACCGAATGGCCTCCCTCAGCCTCAACATCTTATTCTCCGGTAATCTGGATAACTGCACCTGCACATTCAACTCTATATCCAGAAAAACCAAGGATCTGGCCGGACCTTTCATTTCCTTTCCTGCCAATGGAATGCCAAATTCAGCTGTGACCATCTGAAATGTTGATAAACAAACATTTACATTCATGTGCATCCCTTCCTACAATGATCCTGACTGCTGCTTGACAGCCCAATACACAAAAGAGCTGAATAACTCAAAGTACGCACAAGAAACTGAGTAACCCATCGGGATGCATTTGTCAAAGTAATACATGCCTCTAAAAGTAAAACCCAGGAGGTGAAAGGAGTCTGGATGTACAAGCAAGAGATGAAAAGTGGACTCTGTCAGCTTTTGCCATTTTCAGGTGACCACCAGCTTCATTGATGATGTTGATGGCAGAGTCCAAGGAAGCATAGAAGACTGCACACTACTGAGGGTCAATCAGGTCATTCACCGAGTCATCTAATGGGTATGACAGGTTATGAATGAGCCTGAACCTCCCAGTTCCTTTTTTCAGACTATTCCCAAGGGAGATATTACCATGTTAGGGAAAGAGGGTGACTGAAAGGGGAACTCAGTTCTGCCTAGAGTCATCTCAGAAGAAATTTTTTGTTCCACCTTAATTTCATGCAATGATAGTGAGCATTCATTATGTACTGGGGAAGGACACTCAGGGGAATCCTAAAACTTGTGAAGAAACTCGGACTGATCTGTGATGTCTTTTCCTTGTAGGGATAATGCTCGAGCCAAGGCATCATCACCTCAATGTTGACTGAGGATGGCGCCAATCCCTTCTGCTCCACGTACTAGGAGGGGAACCTGCTGTCTATGGTTCCTTTGAACATGACACTGGGTTGCCGGGTGATCATTGCCACAGGATGAGCAGGCATGCCTGAACTTGCATTGGGCCCAAACACAGTGACCTGAATTAAATTGTCTGCAAGAGTCATGCCTCCCCCAACCCCCCGTAGTATTAAACCCATCCCTCGCTCTCCCAACTTTAAAGCCTGGCTTTTCTGTGCCGGATGACCTGTACAATCAGAGGTCTAAGTGTTTCCATGAAATGGAGCTGTTTCTGCCATGCTTCACCTGAACTTAATGTCATAATTCAGTTAAGCCCAACCTCCCAGATTGTGGGCTTTTATAATGGTGTCTAAATACCTAATTAAATAAGGTGCCTGCTTGGGTTCACACTTGATGACCACGCTCATGAATATATGAAATGCTGCCACCCAATTATTAATTGTTTTTAAAATGTTTGGCCTCTTGTCTTTTGCTTCTGCAGCCACACCTTTGACCTTTAATTCATTATCCCCCCATGTTGCTCCCTAATAAGAAGCAAGAATATATCTATAAACTATCATCTCAAAATCTTTTTCTTGATTTTTGTGGCTACACTGCATGCCAGCGAGTTGACCACACATAATACCTTCTCTTTACTGAGCAAGGTCTGTCCTGCCAATGCTTCTAACTGTGAACCTTGATCCTGGGTAACTTCTTGCCCTGTATTATCAGCACCCCACACAGTTATAGCAGAATTAGCAGTTAATGTGTCACTACATCTACTGCCTGCTCTCTTTATCTTGAATGATTTTAAAGTGTTCTGCATTACTGATGCCAAAGCCAGCTCCTCATCACTGCTATCTGGAGCTGAGCCTGAGTCAGAGTCACTAATAGTATCCTTAGAATGGGCCGCTAATTGTGCACCCTCATTGCCTTATGGGGCTGGAGGCATGCCACTCACTTAAGATGTACCATTGCCTCAATTCATGGCTCGATTGTTAGTGGTGCTGACAGTTCCTGCCAAACAATGGTGAAGCCAGTTTGTACCATGAGTCTGAGCTTGCTGGTGCAGCTCGGACATAAGGTCATAACGTTTGTGCTGCTCATTGCTGTTCTTTTTTGTTGCCTTGCAAGGTGCTACATTATGTGGAGTATTGCCACGTGCCCGCCTGCAAGCATTTGCCTTCTGCTGCCCGCCATTACACCTGTTGCTCCACTCTTCCACAAAACCTTTCCCCTCCTTGAAGATGTGACATGCTTCTTTGGAGCCATTTGACTGGGACCCACTGCCCCTGTTACAAATGGAACATCTGAGTATGACCCAAATTCAGGGGAGGTTAACTCTTCCCTGGACAAATGCATTTCCTCTTATATATCTGCATCACATGACAACCCTAGGAAGATTACTTAAATATACACATTCAAGGAGAAAATAATTAAATGCAAGACCGTGACAAGCAGAGCAGCATGGCAATAGTACAGCGAGTGCGGTAACCCAGTTCTTTTTTATTGTACATTCCATCACTTCCCACCCAGAAACTTCTGCTGCTATGTTACTGGAGTATTGCTGCTTCCCCCAAGTGCAAAATAGCTCCCTGCTTCCTTTATGTCCTCTCCAAAGATGACCATGACTCCAGTCCCTACAAGAAACAAGATTGGCCGAAGCTACATTTCCATTGTTCTGTGCCCACACCTAAGATGGCCGCCAGACTCCCTGACCTGCCCCCCTCAAAAAGGCCAACATCCTCCTTTCCCTGAACAAAGATGGCCGCCGCCTCTTTGGAGCACCCACTATAATGTTCTGCTGTTGGCAAAGATGGCCACCGCGTTCTCTGCTTTACTGCACCAGAGATGTCCGGCATCCTTGCACCTTGCACACAATAAATAAGGCATCCCTGCCTTTAACCTTGCAGTCGCGATGAACACTGTGGCCAACCGCAAAAGAAAGAAGAGAGAGGCCAGGGAATCAAGGAGGTACACCCAGCTATGTGAAAACAACCTGCTCTCCACATCTTCAAACTGTCCGAGCCTCCACCCACCTTTCTCCCTTTTTCTTTAAATAAAAGAAAATGTGCTGCAACTTTCAAAAAGCAGGGTGGAAGGGACCATTTACTGACATCTATCCAAGCTTGTTTCTTACTGGCTGCTTAGTATAGGCACCCTTTCCCTTAAATCAACTTCCCTTTAAGGGAAAGTTTGGCCGCACCCCCGGTGCTACCTACCCTTGGTGCTTTAAGAAGTTCTGTAAGGTCTCCGTGCTACCCCTTTGCCACTATTGGTATGCAGTTACCTGCTGCAAATCCTACCTTATTCCTCCTCTGTCACCCAGCGGATCACCAGCCTGCTGCACTTCTTCCCCACTGTGCCTGACTCATCTTTTTTGGGCTCGGACTGCTGAAGCTGCTCCTGCAAGCAAGTTGTAGGAAAATCTTTGCAAGCAAGAACGACTGGTAACTTGATTTCAAAGCACTGCCAAATAGCAACCAAGCACAGCAAAAGCTCCAAGCCATGCATGTAGGACAAAAGGGGCTCACTGTCCCACCAGTCAAACTCCAAGCACAGCCATGCACGCAGAGCAAAAGGGGCTTAGCCAGGTCTGCTTACCCCTTTTGCTTGCTGTCCCACCAATCCCTTACTCACCAGTCCTGGGCCCCCCCCAAAACCTGATTTGGCTAGCCCTCCTGCCTACCCTCTCCTCCCCCTCCCCCGCTTCCTGTGTATGGGCCATTAAACACCCATGTTGTGGCCTGCTCCCTGAGCTTTCTTTTAGTCACAGGACCTGCATTCAAATAACATATGAGAATAATACTGGCCATAATAACCTCAGCCAGTGTGAAATTGAAATGATAAAGTATTCTTTTTCACTCAATGCATAATAAAGCTCTGGAATTTGTTGCCAGAGGATGTGATTAGTGCAGTTAGTGTAGCTGGGTTCAAAAAAGGTTTGGATAAATTCTTGGAGGAGAAGTCCATTAATGGCTATTAATCAATTTTACTTAGGGAATAGCCACTGCTATTAATTGCATCAGTAGCATGTGATCTTCTTAGTGTTTGGGTAATTGCCAGGTTCTTGTGGCCTGGTTTTGGCCTCTGTTGGAAACAGGATGCTGGGCTTGATGGACCTTTGATCTGACCCAGCATGGTAATTTCTTATGTTCTTATGTTCTTATGCCCTCACTTTGTCAGTTGTTCAAAAATTAATCCCAATTTCAGTTCTGGAATAACTTCAAGAATGAATTTAAGATTCAAGATAAAGGAACTAGGATAATTAAAATATAGTTTCAGCTATTTAAAATAACAAATGCTAAAATAGTTGCAGAAGTGCAGTGTTTCCTTTTTAAATGCAAGCTATATAAACTTAATCTCTAAATTGATGACAGAGGGAAAGAAACCAAATAAAACTGACTGAGGATCAGTGTTGTAGCCAGAATTGATTTTTTGCATGGGCACAAGGTTAACATGCGTTGACTGTAGGCTTGCAAGTCTGAGACCTACTAGTTGTATTCTTATTGATAAATTATGCTATATACTGTACCCTATAATGGCTTTCTAAGTAATTTGCTACAACCATTATGCATCTTGCATGAAACTTTAAAATATTTACCCTCAATTATTTCAAGCACTTACCAGCATTAAAAATTACTTATTAACCTGTATTAATTTATTTTATATTTATTGCAGTTTATAGATGCACAAGTATGTCATAGGGATGTGCATTTGTTTGCAACGTACTGGCAATCCGCAACGTATATGTCCATATTCGTTGTATTCGTGGGGTCGCAAAACGTATCGCAATTCCCCACGAATATGACATATCATCTGTTCCATACGTTTGGCGCCACACGCTTTTCTTAGCGGCCATTTGAAATCGGAGAACACCATTTGGGTGTATCCAAAGCCAAAAACCAGTCCTTTCCTGTGAGTCATCAGTGACCTCACAGTCCTGTCAGAGTGGGTCGGGCAGGTTGGTAAGGAGACCAGAATGCAACGTATCAGCAATAAGAATCTTTGCAATGCAGCCAATCGCGCTCTCACTCAGTGGTCGGTGACACTTTTCCTGATGACCCAGCACTATATATACTTAAGCATGTGGCGTGCCATGCACTTTCTTTGCAGGGGTGGTGTAGAGAGGTGGTCTCTCTGTGGAAGGTGACTGTACTCAGAGCTAGTCTGAGTTCTCAAATCTGTATTCAATTGCTAACTAGGCTAGCTACTTAGATACAAAAATATATTAGTTCTGCATTTGGCTGCAGTGCCAGCCCTGTTTTTTTTTAAGCACTTTATTTTGTTGATCTGAGATGGTCTCTCTGTGCCACGGAGAGAAGCTGCTAGCAGTAGCATTTTGCTACTTAATTCACCCCCTGGGGTAGGTTGCCAGCACCATTTGGGTGTTGTGGGTGGGAGAGATATATTCAATTTCTAGCTAGTTTGCTAGAATTTCCATTGAAAAATATATTTAATCGATTTTCCTGCTGTGCCAACAATTCCAGCTTTTTTGTTAACTGCATTTTTTTAAATTGAACTCACTCAGTCTCTCTGTGCACTGGGCATCAGTGCCAGTGGGCACTTGGTAGTTTTTCAGACTCAAGTATATTGGGACAGTAGGTGTCTGTGAAGCCAAATCCCCAGTGGGCCTCTTTTGTAGTTACAAGCTTGGTGTGTGCACACTCATTACATTGTGCACATCAAGGCACTGTGCCCGAGGGGAGCCAGTTTTGCAGACTCAAGTATATTGGGACAGCAGTGGTTTGTGAAGCCAAATCCCCAGTGGGCCTCTTTTGTAGTTAACACTTTGTTGTGTGCACACACATTACATTAGTGCACATCAAGGCACTGTGCCCGTGGGCAGCCAGTTTTGCAGACTCAAGTATTTTGAAGTTTCAAGCTTGGTGTGTGCACACACATTACATTATAACATTATAAAAAGCCTAACTCAGGCCAAGTTTTGCTCCTTTGAGCTGCTTCAGGGGCTATCAGAACAAAACAAATATAATCTCATATAAAACATATAAATACAAATAAAAACATATACCCCATATAAACATAATAAAATCATAAGAAATAATATAAGATCAAAATATACAAGACAGTAATCAACAAAAATTATAACAACACTCATTGACAAGAAACACAAACATAATCTGATATATTAACTAAGTAATGAATTGTGACATTCCTTCCTAATAAAAAAACCTTGTATCTATGTGTGTAATTGTATATATGCTTTTATATTAAATCAAATGAACTGGTGCAGTCTATTAAAAATAATTTATTAATTTTAATGTGTAAATACCTATCACATTTGATGCCGGTTGTTGTCTCCATACAGCAGTTCAGCTCCTCTGAGCATGCTGCACAAGTTAAAAAATAAATTAAACTATCCTACTCAGGATTAAAAACATTGTAAGAAATTAAAGAGCACTTTGAGACAGTGTAACACATCAAAGTCTGGCTAGAATCACCAGAGTATCTGGCAAAAAATAAAGGATACCAGAGTGCATTCCATATGAAGGCACAATTTTGTAGTATGTGTCTTTTAGATTTATCCTTAAATTAGGCTAGTTGTTTTTAAAATATTCTTTTTTTTATAAATTTGTCAGTATATGAGTTGGTTAATATTATATGGATTAATTGCATATGGATTGCTCTCTGGCAAATTTTGTGTTTCTTGTCACTGACTGTTATAATTTTTGTTGATTACTGTCTTGTATATTTTGATCTTCTATTATTTCTTATCATTTTATTATGTTTATATGGTGTATATGTTTTTATTTGTATTTATTTGTTTTTATATGAGATTATATCTGTTCTGTTCTGATAGCCCCTGAAGCAGCTCAAAGGAGTGAAACTCGGCCTGAGTCGGGCTTTTTATGATGTTCTGTGCAGAATAAAGAAGTCCTGGTGTTGACTGATCCTTTTGTTTTGGTCGCTACTGCAGTATTGGTTCGGTTTCTGGTTTGTTTTTTCACACATTAATGCACATCAAGGCACTGTTCCGATGGGCAGTCAGTTTTGCAGAAAAGTATACTGGGACAGCAGTGGTCTGTGAAGCCAAATCCCCAGTGGGCCGCTTTTGTAGTTACCAATTTGTTGTGTGCACACACATTACATTAGTGCACATCAAGGCACTGTGCCTGTGGGCAGTCAGTTTTGCACACCCAAGTATATTGGGACAGCGGTCGTCTGTGAAGCCAAATCCCCAGTGGGCCTCTTTTGGAAATAATTCTGTTAATTGAAATCCCTACTAGGCAGTGACATTAAATCCATAATGTCAGGGAAAGCTAGAAGTGGTCGAGTGATTGGGACTGGCAGAGGAGGCACTTCAAAAGGCACTAGTGCCAGTCCCCCATTAAAATTAAAAAGTGACCTGTTGCAATCTAAACTCTTTGGCGGGGCAGGTAGTTCCATCTGGAAAAAAATGAAATCTAAACATGATACATCACCACCACCTGTTTCTGTCTGTAGTTTTGGAGGTGAGGGAAGGGTAGTCTGAGTCATGCCAGACAAAATGTCAACCCCCAAAGGCAGCAGTGGGACAGCAGCCTCGACTTAGTGTTGACAATGTAGTGCAGGCACGGTTAGCTTCTGATTCAGATAAGAAATCATCTTGTGTGGGATTCTCATCAGAAACGGAAGCAGTAATAGCTGATGAAGTATTAGGAGGATTCAGTGCAGCAGGGGAGAGATGAAACTGATGATGAGGAGGAGGAGGAAGAACAGTCAGCACAGGCAAAGAGTGTGACTGATGCCCCTGGCATTGCTTTTCAGGGTGCATCCACTTTAGCTCCAGTGCCAGCATCCACTCCCAAGGCTATACAGAAGGGAGGATCACAAAAGACATCTGCGATCTGGAGCCACTTTAAAGTGACAGAGGACCCAAATTTTGCTCTGTGTAATTACTGTGGCAGGGCTATTAGCAGAGACAAGCAAATGGGACATCTATCTAATTTTGGCATGATGCATCATATGAAGAGGCAACGCCCAACAACAGTACTGCCATCTGGGGATGGTGGCAGTAACAGTCAGAGGACCCATTACAAGCAGCATAAAGTGGTTGAAAAGGAGCAGAGTCACCCCAAGCCCTCAGCCCTTTCTAGCAGTCAGGTGGCAGGCCAGCAACCCCCTGACATGTAGCATAAGTGACAACCCACCATGGAGGAAATGGGGTGGAGTGCGGTAATGCTATCCCAGGGTAGGAGACAGGCAGCCTCTAAGGTTGTAACCAGGAGCATTGGGGAAATGATTGCCCTTGATGACCAGCCCTTGCAGATAGTGGAGAATGTGGGTTTCAAACATTTTCTGAAGGTGGTACTTCCAAATTACAAAGTCCCCTCCAGAACCACATTTAGCAGAAAGCTCATCCCCTGCCTGTACAAGCAGTGTCGCAGTCGCTTCCAAGCGCTGCTAGCTAAGGCAGAGGGGAGTGTGCATTTCACCTACGATATCTGGACCGCCATGAATGCTGCACACTCTTACCTCTCCCTGACAACACACTAGTGGGACCTGGCCGAGGCAGGGGCAGACAGCAGCTCTATTTGTGAACAAGTATCAGGTTGGAGGTGTGCTTTAATGCTCACCCACCTGACAGACCAGGCCCATACCGCAGCCAATATTCTAGCATGCTAGAATACTGTGTTACATATTGTTCTATATTGTTACATATTGTTACATATTGTTACATATTGTTCTAGCATGCTAGAATACTGTGTTACATATTGTTCTTTGTAAAGGCCTCGCCTATATATTCCTTGTTATAAGTTACTTGTAAACCGGCACGATGTGCAAACGGTTGCCGGTATATAAAATAAAATAAATAAATAAATAGCATGCATTAGACAGATGCTGGAGGGCTGGCAGCTACACCAGCAAAACAGGAATCCTCAGGCAGGGTTCTTTGTCACAGGCAATGGTACAAACATGGTTAAGGCAATAACTGAGGGGCGCTTTAAGAACATCCGATGTGTTGCACACACTCTGCACCTGGTAGTGAAGTCACCTCTGGGGATGGAGTCCAATCACCAAGAGAATGGATATCTGCAGGACTTAATACACAAGTGCAGGAACATAGCAGCGCACTTCCACAGACGTGTGAAGGCGGGGCAGGTTCTCTGACAAAAGCAGACTGATTTGGAGATGCCTCACAAGCATCTCATTCAAGACATTGCCACCCGGTGAAATTCCACCTATATGATGCTGCAGAGGTTAGTGAAGCTGCAGACACCCCTTCATGAACTTTCTGGTTCAATGGACATAGGTGTGCAGAATCCCCTAGGGCATAATGAGTGGTTAGTCATGAGTCAGCTGGTAAAAATCCTGAAGCCTTTCAAGGATGCCACGTTGGAGCTGAGTTCCAGAAGTGCCACCATGGCTGACATCATCCCTATTGTTAATTTCCTGGATGAAAATTTGGAGGCCTTTAAACGGGAATGACAGCTGAGGTGCTGCATTGTCTGGATGTTTTGCAGCAGCAGGTGCAAGAGAGATTAAGGCCTTTAACAGAAGAGCACACATACATGCTTGCCACAGTCTGTGATCCCTGTGTGAAAGGGAAACTCGCCCTACAATACGATTGTCTCCTATTGGTGAAGGACCTGCTGTTAGCAAAAGTCCGTGAACAGGAGCGCCGTATGCAGAGACAGATTAAGCGTGAAGAAGAGGAGGAAAGCGGGCACTTCAGAGAGTTGTGCTAGCCCAAGCATGAACAGCACTCTGTCAACGACAGCTAGTACTTCCTCCTCCTCCACTTCAGTACGCCAAAGGCATGTTGCCCATAAAGATTCATCTTTTGTGCTATGGGCTAGAGAGAAAGCAGCTGGCATGAGTGACTCTGAGGCCACCCAAGTAAAGGAGACACCAGCACAACTGTCAGTGACACAGTATCTCTCAGAGCCTACTGAGGATGTGCAGACAGATCTGCTGGCATATTGGGCAAACAAGTCCACTGTCTAGCCACACCTAGCCAAAGTGGCTCAGCGATATTTGTTATGTCCACCAATCAGTGTGCCCAGTGAACGTGTATTTTCAATCACAGGGGATACCATGAGTCCTCACAGCTCAAGGCTGGCACCAGAGCTGATGGAAATGCTAGTGCTTTTGAAAATAAACCTGCCTTTGCTTGGTTTTCCAAATTTTCCCTGTGAATGGCAAGATGATTAAAACGCTATGCCTGCCCGTCCACTGTCCAGGCCGTACATCCCTACAAGGGCCTGACCTGAAACGCTGTGCCTGTCCATCCACTGTCCAGACTGTATGTCCCTACAAGGGCCTGACCTGAAACGCTGTGCCTGTCCGTCCACTGTCCAGACCGTACATTCCTACAAGGGCCTGAACTCAAACACTGTGCTGGTATGAGTTTTGTTCTGGTATTTCTAATTTCAGTGCTGAAGTGCATAAGTACAATTAATAGCTTCTGGGTATTCACAAATAATCTCCAGCTCAGTTCTTGCTTCACAAATGGCAGTCTCTATTGCTCTAAAAGCATCCTGTGTTGAATTATCTTTCAAAAATGAAAAAGATGCAATTTTCTTCTGACAGTGAACCAATTCAAGAAGAAGTGACAGGTCAAACCACAACATACCTGCGCAAAGGAAATCCTCGAATGCTGCATTTGTTTGTCCAGGCTTTATGCCCCTACGAGGGTCTGACTTCTATCCTCGAATGCTGTGCCTGTCCGTCCAGGCCTTACGTCCCTATGAGGGCTTGACCTATATCCTCTTATGTTATGCCTGTTCGTCCAGGCCTTATGTTCCTACGAAGGCTTGACCTGTATCCTCTAATGCTGTGCCTGTTTGCCCAGTCCTTACATCCTTATGAGGGCCTGTCCTCTTTCCTCGAATGCTGTGCCTGTATGTCCAGGCTTTTCGTCCCTATGAGGGCTTGGCCTGTATCCTCGAATGCTGTTCCTGTCCATCAAGGCCTTATCTCCCTACGAGGGCTTGACCTGTATCCTCTAATGCTGTGCCTGTTTGCCCAGGCCTTACATCCCTATGAGGGCTTGACCTGTATCCTCTAATGCTAAGCCTGTTCGTCCAGGGTTTATGCCCCTAAGAGGGCCTGATCTCTATCCTCAAATTCTGTGCCTGTCCATCCAGGCCTTACGTCCATATGAGGGCTTGACCTGTATCCTCTAATGCTGTGCCTGTTTGTCCAGGCCTTATGTCCCTACGAGGGCTTGATCTGTATCGTCTAATGCTGTGCTGGTTGTCCAAGCCTTACATTCCTACGAGGGCTTGACCTGTATCCGCTAATGCTGTGCCTGTTTGTCCAGGCCTTATGTCCCTACGAGGGCTTGACCTGTATCCTCTAATGCTGAGCCTGTTCGTCCACGCTTTACGCCGCTATGAGGGCCTGACATCTATCCTCGAATGCTGTGCCTGTTCATCCAGGCTTTATGTCCCTATGAGAGTTTGATCTCGAATGCTATACCTGTCTGTCCAGGCTTTATGTCCCTAAAAGGGCTTGACCTTTATCCTCTAATGCTGTGCCTGTTTGCCCAGGCCTTACATCCCTATGAGGGCTTGACCTGTATCCTCTAATGCTGAGCCTGTTTGTCCAGGGTTTATGCCCCTAAGAGGGCCTGATCTCTATCCTCGAATTCTGTGCCTGTCCATCCAGGCCTTACGTCCATATGAGGGCTTGACCTGTATCCTCTAATGCTGTGCCTGTTTGTCCAGGCCTTATGTCCCTACGAGGGCTTGATCTGTATCGTCTAATGCTGTGCCTGGTTGTCCAAGCCTTACATTCCTACGAGGGCTTGACCTGTATCCGCTAATGCTGTGCCTGTTTGTCCAGGCCTTATGTCCCTACGAGGGCTTGAACTGTATCCTCTAATGCTGAGCCTGTTCGTCCACGCTTTACGCCGCTATGAGGGCCTGACATCTATCCTCGAATGCTGTGCCTGTTCATCCAGGCTTTATGTCCCTATGAGAGTTTGATCTCGAATGCTATGCCTGTCTGTCCAGGCTTTATGTCCCTAAAAGGGCTTGACCTTTATCCTCAAATGCTGTGCCTGTTTGTCCAGGCTTTATGTCCCTAGGAGAGTTTGACCTCGAATGCTGTGCCTGTCCATCTAGGCTTTATGTCCCTAAAAGGGCTTGACCTTTATCCTCAAATGTGGTGCCGTCCGTCCAGGCCTTATGTCCTTACGAGGGCTTGACCTGTATCCTCAAATGCTGTGCCTATCCGTCCAGACTTTATGTCCCTACGAGAGTTTGACCTCGAATGCTGTGCCTGTCTGTCCAGACTTTATGTTCCTAAAAGGGCTTGACCTTTATCCTCAATTGCTGTGCCTGTCTGTCCACATTTGGAATGTACGAACATAAAAAGCTGACTTAAGATGTTTGGAGCTTGTGTATTTCATATGCTCAATAGTTTTCATGACTTTTGTAATATGGGTGCCATGTTCCTAAATCTTTCTTAGATGCCAACATTAATGTTTCTTCTAGTACTATAGAAAAGGTGATAGTTGCACTCTAGTTCATCCTCTGTCCCATTGTTTACAGAAACACTGTAGGGTACAAAGTCAATATAGGCTGATATTGTAGATTTGGGCGAGAGATGACGTCAACGCTTCTTTTGGTCCTAACGGCTGAACCCTCGTTGCAAAGGGAAACCTCAGTCTCCGGCAATTCAAAATACTAATCCTTCACAGTATGGATCCTTAAATAAAAGAAACAATTTTCTTTTAGTTTCAGGGCAGAGCAGAGAACCTCCTCCATCTTGCTCATGAAGTCATGATCTGTTTGCATATGCTTAAATCCTAACAATTTTTACCATTATACACTGTAGGGGCCAACCCATTCCGGGGAGCCCTTCCCTCCTCAAAGGAAAGGGAACTCTTCCCGGGATAGCCAGCCTATCTCTTAGTACCTGTTGCCCATGTTGAACCACTGTTCACAGTGAGACCTCCTCCACGTCACCACGCTTGGAAGGTTCGTGCTCTACTCTAGGGGCCAACCCATTCCAGGGAGCCCTTCCCTGCTCAAAGGAAAGGGAACTCTCCCCGGTGTTCCAGCTATCTCTTAGTACCTGTTGACCCATGTTGAACCGGGTGGCGCGCGCACAGGCCACTCTCCTGGGCGTGCGATTCAGCAGGGTGGCCTATGCAAATTAGGGCCCATGGTAAAAAGAGGCGCTAGAGACACTAGCATTTCCCTAGCACCTCTTTTTTGATAGGAGCGGCGGCTGTCAGCGGGTTTGACAGCCGACACTCAATTTTGCTGTTGTCGGTTCTCAAACAGCCACGGGTTCGGAATCCGGATGCCGGCAAAATTGAGCATCCGGTTTCCAACCCGTGAGCCGTGGGCCAATTTCAATTTTTTTTTTTAACTTTTTTAAACTTTTGGGACCTCCAACTTAATATCGCCATGATATTAATTCGGAGGGTGCACAGAAAAGCAGTTTTTACTGCTTTCCTGTGCACTTTCCCGGTGCCACCAGAAATTAGCGCCTACCTTTGGATAGGTGCTAATTTCTGAAAGTAAAATGTGCGGCTTGGCTGCACATTTTACTTTCTGAATTGCGTGGGAATAACTAATAGGGCCATCAACATGCATTTGCATGTTGCGGGCGCTATTAGTTTTGGGGGGTTGGACCCACTTTTTTGACGCACTATTACCCCTTACTGAATAAGGGGTAAAGCTAGCGTGTCGGTGGAGCGCGCTGTACTGTATCGGCCTGATAGAAATAAGAGACTACAAATTAGATACAGAAACAGGCATACAAAAACAAAATAAAAAGCCTGAGAAACTAGATTCTGAACAGTGGAATACGGAAGAAAGAGCAAAATACAAAAATATAAGAAATGTACATTCCCAAATATGGCATATTTAAATTGCTAAAATCAAAATAATTTATTTTTTTTACCTTTGTTATCTGATCTTTGTATTTTTCTAATCAGTTGGCCCTGGTCTCTTTTTCCCATTTTCCCCTTGTCGCTCATTTCCTAATTCCTTTTCAGTGTCTCTCTACTCCTACTGTCTTCTTCCCTTTCTCTCTCACACTCACACACACATTCTTTCTCTCGCAGACTCCCTCACAGACAAGCTCTCACTCTCATATGTTCTCCCCACACACAAGCTCACATTCTGTACACACTCACACAAGCTCTCACTCTACATGCTCTATCATACACAGACAAGCTCTCACTCCCCCCCCCCCCCCCCCCCCCGTCTCCCATTCTTATGCACACACAGATCCACATGCAGGCTCCCAATCTTATACATACAGAGACGTACACCCAGGCACTCATTCTCACCCATATACACACATTCAAGCTCCCATTTTCACCCACACATACACAAATTCAAGCTTCCATTCTCACCCACCCACACATGGGCTCTCACACAGACACATATACATGCACACACATAGGATCTCACAGACACATGTACATGCACACACAAACAGGCTCTCAGAAACACACTCATTCAAACATACATAAAGCTCACACACATAATGGTCTCCTGTTATCATCAGGCTGTGGTGAGATAAGCTCTACCATGGCCCCGAAGGCCTCCTCCTACTATCTTCGGACCATATGGCAGCAGGCAAGGCCATCACACCAATTTTCTACTCACCAGTCCTGGGCCCGCTCCAAATCCTGAAGGGAATGGTGAATAAAACAGAAAATGTTTTAATGCCTCTATATCGCTCCATGAAAACAGACCACACATTGAATACTGTGAACAATTCTGGTCACCGCCTCTCAAAAAATATATAGTTGCACTGGAGAAGGTGCAGAGAAGGGCAACCAAAATTATAAAGAGGATGAAATTGCTCTCCTATAAGGAAAGGCTAAAAAGGTTTGAAGAAGAGATGGCTGAGGGGGCATATGATAGAGGTCTATAAATCATGAGAGGTCTAGAACAGGTAATAGAAGGACTAGGGTCACTCTATGAAGTTAGCAAGTAGCACATTTAAAACAAATCAGAGAACATTCTTTTTCACTCATAACACAATTAAGCTCTGGAATTTGTTGCCAGAGAATGCAGTTAGGGCAGTTAGTGTAGCAGGGTTTAAAAAAAGGTTTGGATACGTTCTTGGAGAAGTCCATTAACTGCTATTAATTAAGTTGACTTAGGGAATAACCACTGGTGTTACTAGCATTAATCACACAAATAAACCCACACACACCAACTGGTGTATTCCAGTACACACCAATGTAAACAACCCAAAAAGCAAACAATGTACTGGTCTTAAGTTAATATAGCATATAGAACGCCAAAACAACTTATGTAAGACCCTCTAATCACGAGCAGACAATTTATATGGGCAACTCGTTTCTCATAGGGGTCTCTGTTACTTTAATAGTAATTGTCCATGAAATTAATTTTTTCTTAGTTTTTTAAATTTTCTTTAAAAAGTTACCACGATAATTATAGGGAACTTCCCAATTGAAATCAGAAAAAACGGGTACTTATCCACACTGAAAAGGTCCCAGATAACCCGACATGGCCATGTTTCGGACCGTCGTCCTGCTTCAGGGGAAATAGTGGAAACCGATTCAGACAGCCATCTCCTATGTGGCTCAGCAATCCATGTTTTTGCGGCGTATTTTCTCCGTGCCAATCCCTTTTTCAAAGGCGAGCTGAATTTCAACCCTCTGCGTTTCAACAATGGTGACAAACCGGAAACCTTTTATACGGTACTACCTGAAACACAAGCGCTTAGTACCTCCTCTTCCAGTGCTGTTTACTCCGTTAGCAAATGGTAGTTCACCATCACGTTCTCTCCACAAAGCGCTACTGATCTCACAAACTCCTCTTCATATAACAGCGAAACCGCGATATCCTCCTCATTGACGCAAAAGGAGATTTATCCCGATCTTAAGAAACCCACACTCAAATATTATGAATACCAGGGAAGAAACCTGCTGCACATCAATTCAAAGAGTTTTCTAACACGTCCTCGCCCGACATTAGAAGTTCACCAACACGTTCTCCATCACGTCCTCACACAGCTGTCCATTACATCTGCTCTTAGCTCTCGCTGTATAATTACATAGAGCAGTCAGTCAATATTGTATTCAAGTAGACTCAGCAGCAGGATGACAGGGCTAAAACGAAAGCTTCTTAAGACGTGCCACCTATCAGCACGCGTCAATAACCGATACGGGTGAACTGTGGGCTTACTTAAAGATAGCTTAAGATATTTGAGTGAGAGGAAGTTTCTATAACCTCTCTTATAAGTCTGGTCCCTTTGAAAAATAAATAAGCAGAAAACTGATTCTTCATCAGTTGAATAGCTGGATAGGCAAAAGCCATCACTGCTATTAAACCAGGTTATCATATGAGTCGCAGATATGATACTTGAATATTAATTAGTGAATGAACAATCAAATGAGGGAATACCAATTAATCCTCTCATTTAATCCATTTGGGTCCACAGTATTAAGAAAAAAGATCCAAAAATGTTCCCGTCGGTTTAACAAAGCCTGTATGTCTCCTCCTCTGGGATTCTGATCAACCTGTTCCAAAATGGACCAACGCAAATCGGTAAATTGGTGGCGCTCATTCATGCAATGTTGCACTAGTGGGGCCGCAAGTTTCAATGTCTTAATGCAACTCCTATGCTCAATGAGCCGCGTGCAAATTTTTCTCTTGGTGCGGCCGACATACACCAGGCTGCAGGGGCATTGTATTACATAAATAACACCCGTTGAGTCACATGTAGTTGATCTATTGTGCCGAATCACTACCCCCGAATTATCGTGGTAACCTTTTAAAGAAAATTTAAAAAACTAAGAAAAAATTAATTTCATGGACAATTACTATTAAAGTAACAGAGACCCCTATGAGAAACGAGTTGCCCATATAAATTGTCTGCTCGTGATTAGAGGGTCTTACATAAGTTGTTTTGGCGTTCTATATGCTATATTAACTTAAGACCAGTACATTGTTTGCTTTTTGGTTTGTTACTAGCATTAATAACATGGTATCTACTTAATGTTTGGGTACTTGCAGGTACTTGTAACCTGAACTGGGCACTGTTGGAAACTGAATGCTAGGCTTGATGGATCTTTGGTCTGACCCAGTATGGCATGTGTGTGTCTATCTCTATGACAGATTGGTTGAGAGGTTAAAGAGATGATGCAAGGGAGAGCAGAACCAGAACATAGTAAGGGCACCTGCCGCCCCTCCACCGCCCCACTGAAATTCAATTCCTCTTTCCTATCATCTAGGATTCTATCTCTCAGATCACAGAAACTTTGATCCTTCATGCCTCTTCTTTCTCCTCAGATCCTGGCCGTTTCTCCCTTCCTCTCCCCCTCCCCCACCACTTTCCCCCATATTTCTGATCTTTCCCATCTTCCATCTCTTGTTCTCTCACCTTCTCCTCACACCATTCCTGTATCCCCTCCCTTTCTCCCCTCATTCCTGGCCCTCACCTTCTCCTCTGAGATCTCTTCCCTTTACTGATACTTCAGATCCCTTTTTCTCATCCAGTAAAGAGAAAATTATATACATACAAAGCAAGGTTTATAATCTATTATAAAAGCAAATGCTTGTCAACATACTTCAGAATTTTCACATCTTTTGCCGCAGAATGTACCCCTGAGCTGCCACAGGAAACTGTAGGGCTGTTGTCTGACTGCACTATATTGTGTGTGTGTGTGGGGGGGGGGGGGGGGGGAGCAACATCATCAGTGACTAAGGGCAGCAAAATCCTAAATCCATCACTAACACCACCTATACCAGTGCCTCCTCCAGTGATACCTCAACCACCACAGAGGAAGGAACCCCACCATTGGTGCACAGCTGAGCACCTCCCCCTCTGCTACTATGGTAATTGACTCTTCTTGTACTTCATCTGAAGAGGAGAGACCCACCATTGCTGTAAGCCCTTCATCCTCATACTCCCCTCATGTCAGCTCTCAGGAACAACTCTGCCCTCCACAGCCATTGTGCATAGTGTTTGGGTCCTCTGAAGGCACTGTGAGTAGTGACTTGACACCATGGCTGCAGAGGATTACTAGACTGGGACAGTACAAGGCACTGGAGCCACCCCCCCCAAAAAAAAAAAAAAGAAAAAAGAAAAGGATGCCTTAGAAAGTAGGGATGTGCATTCATTTTCAACAAATGTGCAATCCGCAATGCATACGTCCCTGTTCATTTGATTCATGGGTTCGTGAAATGCATGGCGATCCCCCATGAATAAAACATATCATATTAGTTTCATTCTTTTGGTTCGCAGTGATTTCTTAGTGGCCGTTTGAAATAGAAGATGGCCATGTGGGAGTATCCAGAAGAAAAACCAGCCCTTTCCTGTGAGTCATAAGTGACCTCACAGCCCTGTCATAGAGTGGGTCAGCAAGGAGATGAGAATGCAACATATCAGAGCTAAGCATTTTTCTAATGCAGCCAATCACCGCTCTCACTCAGTGCTCTGTGACGCTGTTCCTGATGACGCTGTACTATTTATACCTTAAGCACAAGGCGGGACACTTTCTTTGCAGGGGTTGTCTGGGGAGGTGGCTTTACTCAGAGCTAGTCTGAGTGTCTCAAATCTGTATTCAATTGCTAGCTACTTTGATAGAATTTTCCATTGAAAAATATATTTGTTCGTTTTTGCTGCAGGGCCAGCCAGCCAGGCTTTTATTGACCGCACATTTTTTTTTTTATTGAACTCAGATGTTCTCTCTGTCTCTCCCACTGGGACAAACTGCCAGCAGTGGCATTTTGTTGCTGATATTACCATCCTGTGGTAGGTTGGTGCAGGCACAGGCAAGGTTTGGGTGGTGTGGGTGGGAGATAGTGTGAGTTGGTATTTTCAAACAAGAAGCAGCATCACTAGGAATTGTGCTTGCTCAGGCTTCCAGTCAAGTCTTTTCTCTGCTGTTTCATTTTTTTGTGCACACAGAGCAGTCTCTATTGTAGTGTACATCAAGGCACTGCACTGCGATGTGGGCAGTTTTGCAGACTCACATATATTGGGACAGCAGTGCTCTTTTAAGTCAAATCCCCAGTAGGCCTCTTTTGTTGTTACAAGTTTGGTGCATGCACATACAGCTGTCTCAGTTGTAGTGTACATCAAGGCACTGCATCTTGCGTCTGTGGGCAGTTTTACAGACTCACATTTATTGGGACAACAGTGCTCTTTTACGCCAAATCTCCAGTAGGCCTCTTTTGTAGTTATAAGTCTGGTGCGTGCACATACAGAGGTGACAGTTCTAGTGTACATCAAGGCACTGCATCGTGCGTCTGTGGGCAGTTTTGTAGACTCACATATATTGGGACAGCAGTGCTCTTTTTTTTTTGTCAAAATCGTTTTTATTGAAGAGTAAAGACAGTGCAACTAGCAAAACATAAAGGAAGTGTTCGATATCCCACAACAGATCAGCAACAGTAGTGTCTAGCCACACCCCTACATTGTGCCTTCACCAGATGTCAGACGCACTGTTCCACTCCTTTTCAACGCCCAATGGACGTAGCCATCAGACAAAATCTGCTAAAGCAGGCACCCATCCCACTCACCCTATTCAGTCCATACATACACACATCTAATCCCCGCCCCCTCTTCTCCGAACCCCCAGGAGAGTAACACATAGAACTCATAAGATATACTTTTACAGAGAAAAAACATATAAAGCAGGACATTAAGGCCCAAGAATCCCTCCAACAAATCCCTAAGTCCAGCCCCTTGGGCCCATGGATATGGATTCTCTTACTATAAACTAGCATAGCTTAGTTACTTCCATGAAGACTGATATCCCAGTGAAAGGTAATTTTGGACGTCCAGCGGCATTAAAGTGAAGCAGGTAGCCCAACATTGCCTGTAATCAGTGTCCGGTGGCCGCAATCCTTGCAAGGAGGCTAATCTCTCTAGTTGCATAGAGGAGGCCAATCAATAGTACCATGCCTTTGTGGTAGGGGGTTAATTTGGTTGTATCCAGTATGCCAGGATCATGCGGCAAGCCAATAATATAACAGTGTGGCCAAACCTGTCGAAAGAAACCTTATAGACTGGTACCGCATCTCGCAGGCCTGACACAAGAAGCTTGCCGCTCCTCCCTATGGTTGAGTGTGTACTTTGAGCAACGACTGTCAATACTTCATTCCAAAACCCTGCCAACTGTGGGCACGTAAACAGTCTGTGGACCAGAGTTCCTCTGTCTTGATTACATTTGATGCACATGGACGAAGCAAGCCTTTCCATTTGATAACGACGCACATCATCACAAATAATATAATGTAAAAATTTAAATTGTAGTTCCTGGCAGGGATGTGAATCGTTTTTTGATGATTTAAAATATTGTCCGATATATTTTAAATCATCAAAAATTGTTAGAGGCACGATACAATAGGAATCCCCCCCCCGATTTATCGTCAAAAATCGTAAATCGGGGGAGGGGGAGGGCAGGAAAACCGGCACACTAAAACAACCCTAAAACCCCACCCCGACCCTTTAAAATACATCCCCCACCCTCCCGAACCCCCCCCAAAATGTTTTAAATTACCTGGGGTCCAGTGGGGGGGGGGGGGGGGTTCCGGTGTGATCTTCCACTCTCGGGCCACGGCTGTGTTAATAGAAATGGCGCCGGCGCTACCTTTGCCCTGTCATATGACAGGGCAAAGGTAGCGCCGGTGCCATTTTGGTTCCTGTCCCCCGACGTCACGAGCGCAGGAGATCGCTCCCGGACCCCCGCTGGACCCCCAGGGACTTTTGGCCAGCTTGGGGGGGCCTCCTGACCCCCACAAGACTTGCCAAAAGTCCAGCGGGGGTCCGGGAGCGACCTCCTGCACTCGGGCCGTATTGCAAAATGGCGCCAGCCATATGGCCGTATTGACGTATTGCAAAATGGCGCCGGCCTATGGCCGTATGGCCGGCGCCATTTTGCAATACGGCAATAAGACCCGAGTGCAGGAGGTCGCTCCCGGACCCCCGCTGGACTTTTGGCAAGTCTTGTGGGGGTCAGGAGGCCCCCCCAAGCTGGCCAAAAGTCCCTGGGGGTCCAGCGGGGGTCCGGGAGCGATCTCCTGCGCTCGTGACGTCGGGGGACAGGAACCAAAATGGCACCGGCGCTACCTTTGCCCTGTCATATGACAGGGCAAAGGTAGCGCCGGCGCCATTTCTATTAACGCAGCCGTGGCCCGAGAGTGGAAGATCACACCGGGACCCCCCCACTGGACCCCAGGTAATTTAAAACAATTTGGGGGGGTTCGGGAGAGTGGGGGATTTATTTTAAAGGGTCGGGGTGGGTTTTAGGGTTGTTTTAGTGTACCGGTTTTCCCGCCCTCCCCCGATTTATGATTTAAATGATTTTTAAAAAAACAAAACCGCGACGATCAGATTCCCTCCCCCCCCCAGCCAAAATCGATCGTTAAGACAATCGATCTCACGATTCACATCTCTAGTTCCTGGAGTGATAAATCTGGCACACGTTTTTGCATATTTTTAAAACATGAAAGCATGTAGGGGGACAACACGTCAGTCGTCCACATCTCAGTCCAATATTGCACTAGGTGTGAGAGATGTTGGGGTGAGCGATATCTTCTTCCCACATCACACCATCCTTTGATTGAGTTTTGCTTTAAGGCCGCATCAAAAAAACACTGGGCAAATAAACGTTCCCATCTGTACTGGTCATCTGTCCAGTTAAAAATGTGCAAGTAATGGCGCATTTGTAAATATGCAAACATTTTCTTAGCTGGTAATTCATAGTCTGTAGCCAATGATGCAAAGTCTTGCACTAGTAGTGTGTCCTCAGAATAAAACTGATATGTGAAAGAGAGTCTTTTTGTAGCCAGTCATCAAAAATAGCATACTGTTCACACCCTGGGGGAAAATCCCAATTACCTAGCAACAGCATTAAGAGAGAGGTAAGTCCAGTCAAGTCTCCTTGTGCCCAGATCCACCACCAAGCTTGGCGACAGAAGTGAACCAAACTATGCGGAATTTGTAAAGAACGATATACTTTATTGCTAGCTTGCATAAGGTATAATGGAGACCACGGGGAAACCATACTAATGACTAGCCCAACTTCACAGTAAGAGTAGCAGTCTAGGAGCCACTCTCCTATGAAAGTAGTTGACAGGCTACATTAAAGAGTCGAATATCTGGCAGACCTAGGCCCCCCTCCCCCCTAGCATATGTCAACACCTTATAGTTTAGCTGAGCTCTCTTTCCAGCCCACACAAACTTTTGAAACGCTGCTTGTAACCAATTGACGTCCCTGCTTGTCAGCCAACAAGGCAACATGTGCATCTTATAAAGTAACTTCGGCAATAGAACCATTTTAAGCAAAGCACATCTTCCAAATAGAGAAAGAGGCAGGGCCCGCCACATCTGAAGTTGGGCGGCTACAGCTGTAATCGTGTTGGAAATATTGAGCTCATAAAGATCTTTCAGATCTCGTGATATCCAAACCCCCAAATATTTTATTTTCTTTTGGGCCCAAGTAAAGGGAAAATCCCCCCTCCACTGACATTGCACCATTGGGTTGAACGCTAGAGCCTCCGATTTTGCAAAATTAATTGTCAAGTCTGCTATATTGTGAAAAGAGGTAAAATGACGGATAATGACCTGGATACTCGCTTTCGGATTACTAACAAACAGCAAAATATGATCAGCGAACATTGCCAGTTTCATCTGATGTCTTCCCAGTCGTAGACCCTTAAATTCCCCATCCAGCTTTAATTTAATCACCAGGGGCTCCAACGCCAGAACAAATAAAAGAGGCGAGAGGAAGGGTGTAGACAATGTCCCATTAATGAGGAGATGGGCGCCTCTTTTGTAGTTACAAGTTTGGTGCGTGCACATACAGCTGTCTCAGTTGCAGTGTACATCAAGGCACTGAACTGCATCTGTGGGACGTTTTGCAGACTCACATATATTAGGACAGCAGTGCTCTTTTAAGCCAAATCCCCAGTAGGCCTCTTTTGTAGTTACAAATTTGGTGTGTGCACATACAGCAGTCTAAGTTGCAGTGTACATCAAGGCACTGCACCGTGCATCTGTGGGCAGTTTTGTAGACTCACATATATTGGGACAGAGGTGTTCATTCACCAATAAAGAAATAATTCTTGTAATTGAAATCCCTAGTAGCCACTGACATTAAATCCATGATGTCAGGGAAAGGTAGACGTGGTCGAGTGATTGGGACTAGCAGAGAGGCACTTCAAAAGGCAGTGCCAGACCCCCATTAAAGTTAAAAAGGGAGCTGTTCCAATCTAAAATCTCTGGAGGGGCAGGCAGTTCCATCCAGAAAAAAACAGAAATTTAAAGATGATGCACTGCCACCTCCTGTTTCTGACTCTGTAGTTTTGGAGATGAGGGAAGGGGAGGCTGGTCATGCAAGACAAAGGGTGAGACCCAAAAGCAGCAGTGCGACAACCGACTCAACTTAGCTTTGAAAATATAGTGCAGGCACTGTTTGCTTCTGATTCCGATGAAGAATCATCTTGTGTGGGATTCTCACCATCAGAAATGGATGAAGTAATAGCTGAGGAGGATTAGTTAGTTCTGTCTTAGCCTCCACTTCAGTGCTGCAGGAGAGACATGAAACTGATGATGAGGAGGAGGAAGAGCAGTCAGAGCAGGCACAGAGTGTGACTGATGCCTCTGGCATTGCTTCTCAGGGTGCACCCACTACTTCAACTCCAGTGCCAGCATCCACCCCGAAGGCTATAGAGAAGGGATCACGAAAGAAATCTGCGAGCTGGAGACACTTTAAAGACAGGGAGGACCCGCATTTTGCTCAGTGTAATTACTGTGCCAGGGATATTAGCAGAGGCAAGCAAATGGGACATCTAACTAATTTTGGCATGATGCATCATATGTAGAAGCAACACCCAACAGTACTGCCATCTGGGGATGGTGGCAATACCAGTCAGGGGACCCCTTTTTCCAGGCAGCGTAAAGTGTTGAAAAGGAGCAGACTTACCCCACGCCCTCAGCCCCTTCTACCTCAGCCCCTTCTAGCAGTCAGGTGGCAGGCCAGCAGCCCCCTGCCAATTGTCAGAAATGGCAACCCACCATGGAGGAAACGTGGTGGTGTTTGGTAACGCTATCCCGAGGAAGGAGACTGGCAGCCTCAAATGTTGTAACCAGGAGCATCGGAGAAATGATTGCCCTTGATCAGCCCTTGCTGGTAGTGGAGAATGTAGGTTTCAAGCATTTGCTGAAGGTCTTAATTCCAAATTACAAAGTCCCCTCCAGAACCACATTTAGCAGAAAGGCCATCCCCAGCCTGTACAAGCAGTGTCGCAGTCATATCCAAGCACTGCTAGCTAAGGCAGAGGGGAGTGTGCATTTCAACTGCAATATCTGGACTGCCATGAATGCTGCACACTCTTACCTCTCCCTGACAGCACACTGTTGAGATCTGGCTGAGGCAGGGGCAGGCAGCAGCTCTATTAGGGGTAGATTTTCAGACGAGCGCGAATAGCCTACTTTTGTTTGCGCTCCAGGCGCAAACAAAAGTACGCTGGATTTTAGTAGATACGCGCGTAGTCGCGCGTATCGGCTAAAATCCTGGATCGGCGCGCGCAAGGCTATCGATTTCGTATAGCCTGCGCGCGCCGAGCCGCGCAGCCTACCCCCGTTCTCTCCTAGGCCGCTCCGAAATCGGAGCGGCCTCGGAGGGAACTTTCCTTTGCCCTCCCCTCACCTTCCCCTCCCTTCCCCTACCTAACCCACCCGCCCGGCCCTGTCTAAACCCCCCCTTACCTTTGTCGGGGGATTTACGCCTCCCAGAGGGAGGCGTAAATCCCCGCTCGCCAGCAGGCCTCCTGCGCGCCGGGCCGCGACCTGGGGGTGGGAACGGAGGGCGCGGCCACGCCCCCGGGCCGTAGCCACGCCCCCGTACCCGCCCCCAAAACGCTGCCGACATGCCCCCGAAACGCCGCGACGACCGGGCCTGCCCCCCGACACGCCCCCCTCCGAGAACCCCGGGACTTACGCGAGTCCCGGGGCTCTGCGCGCACCGGGAGGCCTATGTAAAATAGGCTTCCCGGCGCACAGGGCCCTGCTCGCGTAAATCCGCCCGGTTTTGGGCGGATTTACGCAAGCAGGGCTCTGAAAATCCGCCCCTTAGTGAACAAGTATCAGGGTGGACTTGGGCTTTACTACACTCCCACCTGACGGACAACACCCATACCTCAGCCAATATTCTAGCATGCATCAGATAGAAGCTGGTGGGCTGGCAGCTACACCAGCAAGACAGGAATCTTCAGGCAGGGTTCTTTGTCACAGACAATGGTGCAAACATGGTTAAGGTAATATACGACGGGGGCTTTCAGAACATCCTATGTGTTGCACACACTCTGCACCTGGTAGTGAAGTCAGATCTGGGGTTGGAGTCCAATCACCAAGAGAATGAATACCTGCATACATTAATACACAAGTGCAAGAACATAGCAGCACACTTCCACAGAAGTGTGAAGGCAGGGCAAGTTCCCCGTGAAAAGCAGACTGATTTGAGGATGCCTCACAAGCATCTCATTCAAGACATTGTCTCCTGGTGGAATTCCACCTAAATGATGCTGCAGAGGTTAGTGGGGCAGCAGACAACCCTTCATGAACTTTCTGTGGAAATGGACATAGGTGTGCAGAGTCCCTTAGGTCATCATGATTGGTTAGTCATGAGTCAGCTGGTAAAAATTCTGCAGCCTTCAAGGTTGCCATGGTGGAGCTGAGTTCCTGAAGTGCCACCTTGGCTGACATAATCCCTATAGTTAATTTTCTGGAGGAAAATTTGGAGGGTTTAAAACAGGAATAGGGAATGACAGAAGAGGTGCTGCATTGTCTGGACTTGTTGCAGAAACAGGTGCAAGAGAGATTACGACCTTTCACAAAAGACCCCAAATATATGCTTGCCACAGTCTGTGATCCCCATGTGAAAGGGAAACTCGCCCTACAGTCCGATTGTCTCAAATTTGTGAATGACCAGGTGTTAGGAAATGTCCGTGAACAGGAGCGCCATAGGCAGAGACAGATTAGGCATGAAGCAGAGGAGAAAACAGTGGGCACTTCAGAGATTAGTGCAAGCCCAAGCAAGAGCAGCACTCTATCAGTGACAGCTAGTACTTCCTCCTCTACTTCAGTATGCCAAAGCCATGTTGTCCCTAATAAAGCATCTTTTCTGGAACGGGCTAGAGCAAAGGCAGCTAACAAGAAGGACTCTTAGCCCACCCAAGCAAATGAGACACCAGCACAAATGTCAGTGATACGGTATCTCCAAGAGCCCATAGAAGACATGCAGGCAGATCCGCTGGCCTATTGGGCACACAAGTCCACTGTCTGGCCACACCTAGCCAAAGTTGCTCAGCGATATCTGTCATGTCCACCAACCTGTGTGCCCAGTGAACGTGTATTTTCAATGACAGGGGACATCATTAGCCCTCATCACTCAAGGCTGGCACCAGAGTTGATGGAAATGCTAGTGTTTTCGAAAATAAACATGCCTTTACTTGGGTTTCCAGATTTTCCCTGTGAATAGCAAGATGAATAAAAGCAATTGAAAGCCTTGCAGCAGCTCCAACTGTCTCATATGCTCCAGGTAATATCAGCACATGTACCTGACCTCAAACGCTGACCCAGTCTGTCCACTGTCCAGGCCGTACGTCCCTACAAGAGCCTGACCTCAAATGCTGTGCCTGTCTGTCCAGGCCTTACGTCCCTACAAGGGCCTGACCTGAAACGCTGTACCACTGTCCAGGCTGTGTCCAGGCTGTGTCCACTGTCCAGGCTGTGCTGTCTATCCAGGCCTTATATCTCTACAAGGGCTTGACCTCAAATGTTGTGCCTGTCTGACCAGGCCATACGACCCTACAAGGGCCTGAGCTGAAACTGTGTTCCAGTCTGTAGACTGTCCAGGCTATACATCCCTACAAGGTCCTGACCTCAAATGCTGTGCCTGTCCATCCAGGCCTTTCGTCCTTACAAGGGCTTGACATCAAAAGCTGTGCCTGTCCATCCAGCCTTACATCCCTACAAGGGCTTGACATCAAATGCTTTGCCAGTCTGTCCACTGTCCAGGCAATATGTCCCTACAAGGGCCTGACCTCAAACGCTGTGCCTGTCCATCCAGGCCTTATGTCCCTACAAGGGCTTGACCTCAAATGCTGTGCCTGTCTGTCCAGGATTTACACCCCTACAAGGTCTTGACCTCAAACGCTGTGCCTGTCCATCCAGGCCTTACATCCCTACAAGGGCCTGACCTGAAACGCTGTGCCAGTCTGTCCACTGTCCAGGCCATACGTCCCTACAAGGGCTTGACCTCAAACACTGTGCCTGTCTGTCCAGCTTGGAGCTTGGATATTTCATATGCTCAATAGATTTCATGACCTTCATAATATGGGCCATTTTCCCTAAATCTTTCTTAGGTGCCAACATTAATGTTTCTAGTACTATAGAAGACTGGTAGTTTACTCTAGTCCATCCTCTGTGTTCCCATAGTTTACAGAGGCACTGTAGGATACAAAGTCAACTTTGGTTCATATTGTAGATTTGGACTTGTAGCAGTTTTCTTATTTCAGAGAGCTCTTCAAGTTCCTTTGACATCAGCTGAAGTGCATAAGTACAGTTAATACCTTCTGGGTATTCACTAGACGTCAACGGAACCACCACACTTTCTGGGCCAACCCATTCCAGGGAGCCCTTTCCTGCGCAAAGGAAAGGGAACTCTCCCCAGGAGTAGGCAGCCTATCGCTTAACACCTGCTGACCCATGTTGAACGCTGTTCACATGGAAACCTCCTCCGAAACGGCCCTTAAAATTTTCGTTTGTATATCTGCTATATCCGATAGATTTTAAAAGACCAGCGAGAGCTCACTAGACACCAATGGAAACACCCCACTCTAGAGGCGAACCCATTCTAGGGAACACTTTCCTGCACAAAGGAAAGGGAACTCTCCCCAGGGCCAGCCTGCCTTGCCCCTATCAAAACCATAGGGACATGACTACCTCAGCTCTGCCAGCCTGTCTTGCCCCTATCAATTTTCTGCCACTCTGCCTTGCTGCCATTCACCAGATGACTCACTCTTCTCCTTGTTGTGTTCTTGCCACTATCATGGTTCCTCAGTGTGTTGGTGCTAGTCTTTCTGCTACTTTGTCCCTTTATCACCGCCTTGTTGTTTTTTCTGACACTGTTTCTGCTTGCTATGTGCCCCCTTCATTGTGCTGTAGGATGTTGATGCCACTTGTCTTGCCACTTTGCCTGTCCTGCTTCCTTCGAGGTTTCATGCAACTGTTATCGGTGCTCTCTTTTGAATCTGTGGTGTGTTTTTGACACTCTCGCTCCTGCTTTGCACCTCTGTTAAAGCACTCTTGCCACTCCTGGTACCCCTTTGCCCCTTTACAGTGCCTTAGGCTATTCATGCCACTTTGGTGCCACTTTGCCACAGTCTAAGTACTTTGGAGCTCTTTTCTCGTTCTGATGATTGCTTCCCGGAAGTTTCATCAGAATTGATAAGAAAACCCAAATTCTGCAGCCAAAAATAGGCTGCAAATACTTCACCCATTGACTTTAATGGGAAAATGAAAAATGAAGAAAACTAATCAACAAATTGTTTTTTCCCACTATGAAACTAATGCAACGCATTTGGGTCCCTGCGAAACAAAAAACGAATCGAAACACATTTTTTCCTTCTGCACATCCCTACTAGAAAGTATTAAACTTTAGTTTTCTATGCACAGTAATACCTTTTATTGTAAATAAATGCATCTTCACAACTGAACATTTCTTTGAATTAGAATGTTTCTTTCCTCTAAAGCTTGCTGCTGAGTCTGGTGTTATATCACCTGAAATTCCTTCTGGCTCAGCTCATTTGCCTCCTCCTTTTCCTCAAGATGATCATCTAATCCCTTTGGTGGAGGCAGACCTCCGTTTTGGTGAGTTTATGAAGCATGCAATAGGTTAGAGAGATCTCATACACTTCTGTGGTGTTGTAACAGACACATGTTTTGAGAAAGCCAAAAGTTCTCTCGATGACTGCCCTAGTCAGCCAGTAAGCTCTGTTGTAGTACACTTCTGGGCAGTCTGTGAGAATGCTAACAGGATCATGAGCCAGGTTTTGCGTGGATACTCTTTATCACCTGTAAGGGAGAAGGCAGAGAAGAGCTGAATGAGATACCCATGGTGGTTAGCAGTGGGGCTATTCCCAGGTAGAGACTAAAGCAGGACTCCTGGGCTTAAGTATCTGAACTCACACACACCAGCCCCCCGCCTATTCGTAACGAGCAGGCACAATCCAAAGCCAATGAACTGGCTATCTTCTTCCAAACCAAAATCTCCAACCTCTTAACTCTCCTGCCCCTTAGCCCAACCTCTCTTCCTACCCCCCTTGATCTCTCAAATAAAGGGATATCACTTGAATCGTTTGAACCTACTACTGCCATGGAGATCAAAAACATACTAAAGAAAATGAAACCCTCTACCCATCCCTACGACCAAATCCCAACAAAACTACTCCTACTGGTACCTGACACCATCTCCAAACATCTGGCTGATATCATAAACTGCTCACTATCACAAGGAATCTTCCCAGACGATCTAAAACTCGCTTCACTTAAATCTCTCCTCAAAAAACCGAACTTGGATCCAAAGGAACCCAACAATTTCCGCCCCATTTCCAATCTGCCATTTGTAGCTAAGATCATGGAGAAACTAGTCAACTCCCAACTTTCAGACTATCTTTAAGATCATCAAATACTGCACCCTACACAATACGGATTCCGTAAGGCTGTAAGCACTGAAACCCTCCTCATTTCTCTAAGACCACCTCATCATGGGATTGGACAAAGGACAGTCCTTCCTACTAATCCTTCTTGACCTCTTGACGGCTTTCGACACTGTAAACCATCCCATCCTCCTCAACCGATTATCTGATATCAGAATAACAGGAACTGTCTTCAAATGGTTCAAATCATTTCTCAGTAACAGAGGATATAAAGTCAGAATCAACAACAAAGAGTCCCCTCGCATCAATTCATCACTTGGAGTCCCACAGGGCTCCCCCTTATCCCCCACTCTCTTCAATATATACCTCCTTCCCCTATGCCAGCTACTAACAAATCTAAAATTAAAACACTTCCTTTACGCAGACGACGTGCAAATCCTGATTCCCATAACAGAATCCATCACAAAAACACTCAAGTACTGGGAACATTGCCTCCAAGAGATCAACCTCCTCCTCACTAACTTAAACCTGATACTCAATTCAGCTAAGACTGAACTTCTCCTCATCTCCCCGGACAATAGTGATCCCCCTCAAAGGACACTCACAAACACCTTCATCACCCAAGCAAGAGACCTGGGAGTATTAATTGACAACCATCTAAATTAAAAAACTTTCATCAACCACACAACCAAGGACTGCTTCTATAAACTTCAAGTACTAAAAAGAATTAAACCACTTCTACACTTTCAAGATTTTAGAACTGTTTTCCAAGCCGTTCTATTCTCCAAGATAGACTACTGCAATTCCATCTTGCTTGGTCTTTCAGCCTCTTCCATTAAACCCCTTCAGATACTTCAAAATGCGGCGGCCAGACTCTTGACAAACACCTGCAGAAGAGACCACATCACACCCATCCTCAGAGATTTACACTGGCTACCAATAAGCTTTAGAATTCTACACAAGTCCCTCACCATCATCCACAAAACCATCCATAACCAAACCCCCCTTGACCTCCAAATCCCGCTTAGATTACACACCTCGTCCAGACCTATCAGAGAAGCCTATAGAGGATCCCTGCAAGGCCCCCCCCCCCCCCAACTAAATCCACTCATCATCTAGCAAACAGAGAATGGGCCTTCTCTACAGCAGGACCAACCATATGGAACGCTATTCCCACTGAACTCAGACAAGAACCATGCCTGCGAACATTTAGAAAAAGGCTTAAGACTTGGTTATTTAAACAGGCCTTTCCCTAAATCATCGACCCACCATAACTATCATTACCAAACTTTCAGCATAATGTAAATATTTGTTTCTACCATTGAGTTACCTTCTGCTCTGTCTTCTTCTTCCCCAGTTTAATTGTAACTTTTGCTTCTTATCTCTAGTTTAATATTTAAGGTTATGTTATTCTACCCCGGTTCCTTGTAAACCGACATGATATGATTGTATCATGAATGCCGGTATAAAAAAGCACTAAATAAATAAATAAGTAGTAAGTCCACTTAAATATCAGGGGGAGAAAAGGGCAGAAGTTAATAGCTGTATGGTTGCAGTGAGAGCAGCATGCCTACCTAATCTAATCCCATTGATGTAACCTTCCTGGAAGCAGTCATGTATTCATGGATGTGAGAAGATGTAGGCATTGTGACAGGATCCAGAAAACTTAGGACAATATCTGTAATGATCCCCTTGGCATTGCAGACCAACTTCATGTTGAGGGAGTGGAAACCTTTGTGGTTGTGAAAAGTTGCCTCTTTGCCCGCTGGTGCCCTTATAGGGATGTGAGTGCAGTCGATAGCCCCCAAACCTGAGTGGAAGCATGCAATTTGGTGGAAAACAGTCATAAATTGTTTTTGTCTTCTCTAAAGAAAAGATATAAAGTAATGTGTTTTCCTGAAAAAGGCAGCCAGAAACTGATCAATGCATATTATGGAGGTGTCTTACTGATTTATTATTGCCATGACCCACAGAGGTGTCTGGAAGATGCTGGAGGCCAAAAGGCCAGGGCTGTGGTGACCTTGACATGTACTACCAAAGCATGGCCTCCCCAAGTGGAAAGGCACATGTCCTGCTCTGTTGGCATAGCTAGAGTATGGTTTCCTGGTTGAATATTAACCTGATGGCTTGACTTGCTCCCCTGACGGATCCAAAAACTATGCCCTGCACTTGTTTACTCTCCACTTCTTCCTCTGTTCTCTCTCCCTGCTCATTCTTTCTGCCATGAGTATCTATAAGTTTATTATACTCATTTTTACTTGATTTTTCCATCCTCCTACCCTCCCTAATACACTCACTCACTCACTACCCCAGTATACCCAAGTGACACTCACTCACCATCCTGGTAAACCCCAGCGATACTCACTCACCACCATCTCCAGAATACCAATCTCTGCCCCTATATACATCTGTCACCATGCGCACGCACACACACACACACACACACACACACACACACACACACACTAACCGTCTCTGGAATGCAGTGCAATTCACTGATAGGTTTCCCCCATAGAAAACAAGCAAATTTTGTATCAGGCTGAAGAGCAAACCATACAATAATAAGTTACATGAAAAGAAACTTCTGGGCAAGGATTACAATTTCTCTGATTGCCCCCCAGCCCCTCTGCCTCTCTTTCTTGCCTGCTGCAATGTGTCCACTCACTGGAAGAAGCCAATTTGCCAAACACAAGTAGAAATAACAGTTCATTTGTTCATACATTCAGGTTGACATTCGCGTGTATGTTGCTTCTAAAATAGCAAAGTATGTTCAAACTTGCAAAGCATGTCCTGACATGCCTGAAATATGCCCCACTTTGTTCAGGTGTACCTTAATTGCGATAAATGCACTTGTCACTCTTTTGGAAAAGTGAGTTTGAACCATGTAGGCCACACATACACACAAATAAGCAGCTTTTACGAGCAAAACTCCTTTGAAAATTTAGGCCTATGTTTTCAAATGTAGGTGCATTATTTTCAAGAGAAATAATGTCAAGAGAAAAAGCAAGTGGAAATCTCTGCAGGTATTCCCCCCCCCCCCCCCCCCCCCCGGGGAATTATCAAAAGAAAAGTATGCTTGTGTTTTCCTTGGAAAACTAGTGCAAAGCTCATGCATAAAAAAGTACCTGCAGAATTTGCACCAATGTAAGCACTTTTAAAAATGTGCCCCTTAAAGGAAGAGTTTTGACTTAGAAGAATAATTTGGAGAGTTTTTCAGCTATTCATGTCATGTATCTACCTCTAGATCTAAGATTAAAACTAAAGAAAAATAGCAAAAGCAACCTCCTTTTATCTAATTGTTTTAAGACCAAATTGTTGCAGATTTTAGTCCTGGTTGAGGTATTTTCTCACAATACAGTTTTATATTTAAACAAGCCGTTAAGCCCGTTAAAACGGGCTACATCCCTCTGTCTCTCACCTCCCCCTCATTCTCTCTCCCCTCACTCTTCACCACCCCCTACCTCCCTCCCTCACACTCACCCACTCCTCCCCACCCTCCCTCTCCTCTCAGTCCCTCCCTCCCACTCAGTCTCACTCACTCCCTCCCCCCTCTCTCCCTCCCTCTCACTCACAATCAGTCCCACTCACTCTCACTCACTCTCCCTCAGTCCCCCTCACTCAGTCCCTCCCCCCCAGTCCCTCCCCCTCAGTCAGTCACTCCCTCCCACTCTCTCTCTCCGTCCCTCCCACTCAGTCCGTCCCTCCCTCTCTCTCTCTCCTCCCTCGCTACTGGCCGCTGCCGCCGCCCGCTGCCGCTACCGCTACCGCCGCCGCCACCGCCGCCCGCTGCTGCTACCGCCGCTGCCGCTGCCACCCGCTACCGCCACCGCTACTGCCGCCCGCTGCCGCTGCTACCGCCATGTTTTGGGTTTTTTTTGACGCTGCCTAAGACCGCCGTGCTCGCCCGCACATGCGCATTTGCGGGCCGTCGGTCAGGGCCCATTTATAAGGTAGATGCCCAGAAATCTCAGCTGGCTTCCTATAGGGTAATAATTGAATAAGCAAATTAATTTAATAAGTAAATTCATTTACTGTATAGTACTTGTATTTGTACAGAAAACTAGATTCTTTGAAAATTATATCTTTTATTGGATCAAAATAAGAATCACCTATGAAAACAGCATCTGTATAGTATTGATTGTGGTATTGCAGTAGGAAGGGAGAATGGCCAGACTAGATTGTCCTTGTGGTCATTATCAAAACACCATATTTTATATTGCCTATAAATTAGAATATCTGTTATACTCCATAAACCTATATATTAGTGTAACTAGACACAGATTAACCAGGTGTCATTATAATCTGAGTAGTCCAAACTATGATAGTTTTACAATGACTATACATAGTACTGAAAAGTACGGTTACATATATTTGGCACTTGGTGACACATGCAGAAAAATGATTTAACTAGCACAATCTTGACACTTGTTCACCTTTACAATTGGTGCTGCTGCTTAAAAGTGTCAAAGTTATGCTAATTCAGCCATCTTTCTAAATGCTATCTATAATTTAAAAATTTTGCTTGGTATCTTTGACTGATGAGCATATGTTATTTTTTTCAGACCCTATTCTGTATGCTTTATTGCATAACAAAACAAAATAGTAGAGATGTGAATCGGAACTGAAATTGGATCCGATTCTGGTTCCGATTCACATCTCTACAAAATAGTGATATATATATTAATTTGGAAAGAGCAGGCAGTAGATTTAAAGTACAGCTTGTCATGCCAACCTGCATTTTTAAATATAATCATGTATGTCAATCAATAACTATAATAGCTTAATACAGAAAACCAAATTTAAGGCACATATCTTTGTAATGTGTGAATTTATGAATTATTAGGTATGTGCATTTAGTTGCTTTCATTTTAGAGTTAATGTGTGTAAATGTTTTGCACAGATATAATCAAATGTTATGCACATAAGTACAATTAACGCATATTAATCATGCATCTCAACCTTCAAAAAAAGACTAAAGACCTGGATATTCATTCAAGCTTTCCCGGACGCCAACATGGTCAACTAATCTCCAACTACACCTTGTTTAACCATATCCTATATCGTTTACCTGTGTGAATTAATAACCTGTCCTTTCTCTTCCTTCTCAGCCAAGTTCTTATCACCCTGTTATATGTAACTGCCTTTTCAGCACCATCGTTATAGTTATGTTTACTATGTTCACTATGTTTACTATGCACCCATGTTCTATGTGAACCAGCATGATGTGACTGCTGTCTCGAATGCCGGTATATAAAAATCGGAAATAAATAAATAAATAAAAATAAATAAATTGCCAAAATGAATATTTACTTATTATATACCAACATTTGATCTGAGATATCAGATTGGTTTACATTCAGGTACTGTAGGTATTTCTCTATCCCCAGAGGGCTTACAAACTAAGGGCCTAATTTTCTAAAGCTATCACAGGCTTGTGCTAACAGCGCAGACGGTGAAAAGGTAGGTGCCTTTTTGCGCCCAATAGCTACACCTTCTATGGTGGCGCTACTGGATGCAAAACCGGCAGCGATCGCATTGCAGCGATGCGATCGCTGCCGGCTAGTATGATGATGGCAAGCAAAGAAGAATCTTAATTACCTGGCAATAAAACAATTTAGAAATATAATCACTGAACAAACATGAAGCAAGTAGCTGTTAATTCTATTCTAATGTTAAAAATGCCATATGTGGTTTTAAACTTGACTTCTCTAAAAGACATTTTATTGGGACAAACTGAATCAAATTAGGAAGTAAAAGATATTGAATAAAATAGTTTTTCCTAGTTCAAAAATATGAGTGGACAAGGGTATCTGAAGCTTGCATCAATTTCTTGATTCAGTATTCCTAGTATTTTCCCTATTTAGTAAGCAAGGCAGCTGACAGCTGAATTAGTACTCTCTTCTTAGTGCGCTAGTGGCTCATGACAATAGCCTAAGGGGTAAGATATAGATAACTAAGAAGATTTCTCACTGTTGTGATATATGTTTTCACAGGGGTAATAAGGCAATTGAAATGACATTCTGTCACAGTGTTAGTTTCTTATGAATTTCTAATTTATTCTGTGCAGTCACTAGGTGGAAACACATTCAGTTGCACAGAGATTGTTGGCTTTTTTTTTTTTTTTTTTTTACTAAAAGAATGATACTATAGATTTAATATTATGCAATCTTGAATGTTCCTTCTGTGTTGGTATTTTGCTGATGTTTGTTTTTCTTAATGGTAGGAACATTTCTCACCATGCACTTCACTGCACTGCATTGCATTTTAGGAATCTGCAAACTTCTTTAAGTGATGGTAGCAAACCAATTTCCTCAACTTGCAAAATCTATATATTCCTCAGATTGGTTAATTATAATTAATCTATTTAAAAAATGGTTGCTCCAGTGGATTTACACTCACCTCTTTCCAAACCATACAAAATCATGGTTTGGTGAATTTCCTAAATGTAATAATTTTACATTTCAGAAACTAAAAATTGTGTTACCTCATAATGAATAGTCTATAACATTAGATAATATTGCTATTTGACCTCAAGTGAAAATGAATCAGAAAACATTTTAGAAGATATATTTCATGACCAGCATGTATTAATACCAGAGAAGGGAAAACTACTTCAGATTAAGGGAGTCATTTACTAAGCTGCAACAGGCATTTACAGCATGGTAAATTGTATTTACCACATCATAAATGCCTTAACACAGCAATAACGTGCGATATTTTAAATATTGCATGTTATTCCCTCCTTGCATTGCAAGCATGGTAATGTGTCGATTAGCATGCAAATGCTAATGCAAATGCTAATGCAAATGCATGCTAATCGATCCATTACTAGACAGAGCCATGAAAATCAATAATATAGCTGGCCTCAAAATTTGCAAGCTGCATTATATAATCTAAAGTCCATGTTTTCCCATTTCAGATCTTTTTGATCTAGTTGAGATGTAAATATTCACAGATTCAAGCTTACATTGGAAGTATTTGTTTTATTTACTATTATTTATTTTGTTTAGTAATTTATATTCTGCTTTTTTGGCACTTCAAAGTGGATTACATTCAAGTTTTTTCCTATCAGCAGAGGGCTTATAATCTGTTATGAATTTTTATATTAAATTTGTATATTAGTATATTAGTAAATTAGTATATGAAGATATATACTTTCTCTGAATACATTGAAAACCTCATCTTTGTGAATATTTGACTAGGACAAGTAGAAAAGTGTTGTGCTTTAGAAATAAGTAATAGTAGTAGTAGCAATAGTAGTAATAGTAGTAATGTAGAGTAGTGGTAAATGCCAGGTGTTCATTAATGGAAAGAGGGGTAATTAGTGAATTTTTTCAAAGATCTGTCCTGAATCCAGTTTTTTTCAATATGGAGGTAATTTTCAAAGGATTTCCGCATGAAAGAAATTTTAGTAATGAAGGTACATTTATTTATAAGACAATGGTGATATAAAACAGGAAATTAATCCTTCCCAGGCCATCCTCTCTTTTTGAGGGTGGCTCCAGTGCCTTAGACTGGAGTCTGTTGCTTTTCCCTGGCAGCATCTCCTTACAACTGCCCTTGGACAGCATGTACACTGGGGTAGCAGCTGCAGGAAGGCTGTTGAGGGGAGCAATTGGGGATGTTCGGCAGATCAGAGTTAGGCCAGGTAGCAGTGGTGTATCTCTCCTCGACTACTGCAGAACTAGAGGAGACTATCCCCTTTAGCTGCAGCACTAGATGAGACCAACCCCAATAGAGCTGAGGATGAGGACTCCACCTATGCCCTCAGAGAAGGGGAGTTTTCCTCTGCAGTGGTGGTGTTGCTGGAGGCTGCATAGGTATGGATGGTGTTGACATTAGAGGAGGCAGTACCTTCATGACTAGTGTTGAAGCAAGAGGGGTGCCTTCAATCGGGCAGACAGAACTACCACATGGGGATGCTCAAGCCATGGTGATGGAGCAGTAAATGCTGGTCGAGGCTACATCCAAAACCCAAAGGATGCCAGGGAGCATTCCATGGCTGCTGCTGCTCATACCGCCTGCTACAACATCTCCCTCCAGACAGCGGTATGGGCCTGCATTTCTTCCAGCAGCATTTTGACAAGGCCCTGCATTTCTTAATGCATACCATGCATCTCTTCCTTAAGCATATCCTTCAGGCCATGGATGTACTGTCTTAGGCCTGCAATTTAGTCAGTCACTCTTCCATTAACTACCAGCATGCACCTCTCTGCAGGAGTGCAAGGTACCTCTTCTTCTTTGCCTGAGTGAATGTCTTCTTTCGGTTGCCTGCCTTCCTCCCCTTCAACATTATGCTGCCAGGTGTCAGGAGTGCGTGGCTGAGTTTTGGGGGCACTGGTCTTCGCCTTCTACAAAAAATCCTGGTGACACTCAGCATTTGTAGCCATATCTGTTGGCCCCTCCTCTTTATCCTTGCTTTCATCCTTAGGGCTTTCTGGCAGCACCCATGGTTTCATTATATATTTTTGTAATTAGCATTTTGAATATCTTGAATATTTTGTAAAAGATGTGTATAATAAAGTATTGTGAACTTAAAATACAGTACATGATACATATTCCTTTAATATTTGGCTATTATTTAGAGTTAGGGATCTTATGTTATCTTCATACATTGAAGCACTCATGGATGCCATCATGCTCATTTAAGGCCACTGAATCTGAGTAAATCAGAGTCATGGCTTATCCCCTCCCCTGCAAAAAGAAAAAATGTACACACTGTCACTACACAGTGGGCTTTTCTCTTCTCACTCAGTGGATTTTCCTATTTGGCAAGAACTTCTCCATGGACCCAATTTTACCACCTCCTCCAACTCCACAAATTAATAATCTAGCATTCCCATGGGTGACAAAGCTACCATGATTACCATTCCCATGGGTGACAAAGCTAACATGATTACCATTCCTATATTACTGTATTATAGGGGTGTGAATCGTGTGATCGATCGTCTTAACGATCGATTTTGGCTGGGGGGGGAGGGAAATCTGATCGTCGTGGGTTTTTTTTTTTTTTTAAATCGTTAAAAATCGTGAATCGGGGGAGGGCGGGAAAACCAGCACACCAAAACAACCCTAAAACCCACCCCAAACCTTTAAAACAAATCCCCCACCCTCCCGAACCCCCCCAAAATGTTTTAAATTACCTGGGGTCCAGTGGAGGGGTCCCGGCGCGATCTCCCGCTCTCTGGCCACGGCTGTGTTAAGAGAAATGGCGCCGGTGGCCCTCTGCCCTTATCATGTGACAGGGCAAAGGTAGCACCAGCGCCATTTTGGTTCCTGGCTCCCGACGTCACACGTGCAGGAGATCGCTCCCGGACCCCGCTGGACCCCCAGGGACATTTAGCCAGCTTGGGGGGCCTCCTGACTTGCCAAAAGTCCAGTGGGGGTCCGGGAGCAACCTCCTGCACGCGGGCCGTATTGCCAATATTCAAAATGGCGCCGGCGCTACCTTTGCCCTCACTATGTCATACGGGCGACGGTCGGGGCGATAAATCGGGGGCATTTGTATTGTATCGTGCACTCTAACGATTTTGGACGATTTTAAAATTATCTGACGATAATTTTAATCGTTCAAAAATGATTCACATCCCTACTGTATTATATGGTTACCATTTTATATAGCTTCTGCTCTTATCCTGGTTTGAACTCAGTTTTTTGTAAATCTCTTTAAGCTGCATTTTTGTTCCATGTAAACCGATGTGATGCTCCCAATGAATGTCGGTCTATAAAAAATGTTAAATAAATAAATAAATAAATAAATAAATAAATAAATAAATAAATAAAATAAAATGATGATGCACCATTATACACAGACAAAAAAGAGGACTTTGTATGGATCTTGATTACTGATCAAGCCCCAAATAACCAAGTATTAAATAGAATAATCCATTAAAATTGATGAGTGGAGGTTTGAGGACAGAGGGTCTTACCAAAGTACATGAATGGCTGTTTGTGGGTGTGAGAATGAGTGGATGCGGCTGTGTAGATAGTACTGAATGCTGATATTATATGATTAACAGCATAATAATGAAATGAGCATACAGAAATTTAAGAAATATAAATATTATTATTAAAATATTACATTTGTACTTTAGAAAATTATTTACAATATTCAAAATAAAATAGGTAGGGGGAAAATAATGATTAAACTATTTATATAACAAAAAATTCCCCGGGAACCACATGAGACACCATCCCTCTACTTCACCACCCTCACCCCATCCACCCCTTAACAACCTCTACCCCCACACACTTTTCCTCCACCTGTTCACCCCCTCACATACTACACCATCCCTAATTTCACCCTCCACCCTTCTCCATATTTCCCACTTCGTACTCACTGCACAATTAAGGCAGTGCTTACCTTTCCTACCTGTTTTATAAACATACGAGTGTATATTTTAGATACATAAAAATAGAACATGTATGCGTAAAACCAAGTATTCCATAACATACACGTATATACACCCATTTTATATATGCTCACTTTTTTGGGTGAAGACATGAGATTGCATGTCCTCTCCATGTTCTGAAAATCAATGTATTGGTGTATGGTAAATGTATTCATGCATAAGGCATTTTGCATGTGAAACCTCTTTGAAAATGTACACCATAGTCTATGAAATCCATAGTGAGAAGATTTGGAATAAGCATTGTACAGTAATTGAGAGTCCAGTGAAGGAGTTTCACCATAAGCTCAACTCTCCTAGAGCACATAGACCAGAGGTGAGCAACTCCAGTCCTTGAGAGCCACAAACAAGTTTGAATTAGGCATGTTAAAATAGTAGGTGTAAAAGCATTCACACATTCAAAGCAAACAAAAAATTCATGTTTTATTTGTTTTTCATTTGCCATTAAAGTCAATAGGGGAAGTATTATAGCCTATATTGGGCTCCAAAATTGTGCTTTTCTAATCAATTGGGTGAAAAAAAAGGGGGGAATGGGATTTTTCACACAAACTTAAGATGTGAATTTTAGCATGTGGCACATTTAAAACTAATCAGAGAAAGTTCTTTTTCACTCAACACACAATTAAACTCTGGAATTTGTTGCCAGAGGATGTGGTTAGTGCAGTTACTGTAGCTGTGTTTAAAAGAGGATTGGGTAAGTTATTGGAGGAGAAGTCCATTACCTGCTATTAATTGAGTTGACTTAGAAAATAGCCACTGCTATTACTAGCAACAGTAACATGGAATAGACTTAGGGCCTCATTTTCTAAAGTATCGCAGGCCTGCGATACTTTAGAAAATCGTGCTAACGGGGGAGCGGGGGCCGAAGCGGGGGGGGGGCGGTCCGGCAGCGATCGCACCGCCGTGGTGCGATCGCTGCCGGCATCGCGCCCAATAACTACATCATAGAAGGTGTAGTTATTGGGCGCAAAATGGTGAGCGAAAAGGGCCTTACCTTTCCGCTCGGCGCGCTGTCCTCGCGGAGTTGGCCCCGGTGACGCCCCTGACTCCTCCTCTTCCAGGGCCTCCGCCCCGATTTCAGTAGCGCACGCCTGCGCTACTTTCGCTAGCTATCGCAGGCTTGCGCTAACAGCGCAAGCCTGCGATAGCTTTGGAAAATGAGGCCCTTAGTTTTTGGGTACTTGATAGGTTCTTATGGCCTGGATTGGCCACTGTTGGAAACAGGATGCTGGGCTTGATGGACCCTTGGTCTGACCCAGTATGGCATGTTCTTATGTTCTTAAAAAATCTTTAAAATATGGACATTAGCCTATGATTAATTATAAGGCAATGAAGGTAATGTGATATTGTGAGTGCCTAGTCTGAGACTACAATGTATCGTTAGTATTGATGTTAGAAGGAATTGGGTATATTGGCTATATTTAATTTCTCCTTTAGTTCCTTCACCATTTTTTGTGTTAGGCTATTTTATAAACATCAAATGTATTTTTGGTTTCACACATACATTTACTGGTGCAAAAAAAGGGCAGTATAGGGTTGGAGTCAAGAGGTATATGCAGAAATTGCTATTTTATAAGAGCTATTTGTGAATAAATTATCTAACTATTCACACAATTTTACACCTGCTAATTAACTAGCAAAATTGTTGGACTTATCTGTTGTGGGAAGAAATCAACTGAAGAGGAAAAGGTACCTAAGACTATGGACACCAGATAATTGCACCAAAAGTGGCATTAATAGCCTAAGACTTCGTAAAAGGGCAAAGGGATACCAGTATTGGCAGGAGTTCTTGAAATCATTGTGTGAGGAGCCAAAAAGCAGCAAAAGTAGGAAGAACTAATTAAAGCTCCAAAATAGGGCACCAGCAATAGTGACATGAACCCTTGATCGTATCTCAAGTGGCACAAAAAATGTCATCAGCTTCATAAGGCAGCAAGAATAGGCAATGAAGCAGAAACGATGGTGAAAAATCCCAACAAGGCACACACTGATAGAAAGGCAAGCAGTACAAAGAGTGGCTTCAAGACTCCAAGGCAATATCAAAAGTGCAAAGCAGCCATCCAGCATTGCAAGAGCAAATCCAGGTGTAAGGTCTGGGATAAGACAGCAAAGCACAGTGGCAAACAAAAATGGAAGGTTTAAGGTCTGGGCAAGGAAGCAAGGTTGAGCTGCATGAAGACCCCTGAGGTGCAGGGTAGAATTTGGATTTTCTTGTGAAATGGGATTTCCAAAGGAAAATTATATCACAATTAGAACATGGAAATGATTTCACAAAGATCCGGGCTGGGGTTTTACAAAGTTGTGAGTATTGTTGGGTTTTTTTTAATTATAAAAAAATATACCACATCCTATATTTGAATGCTTGCTGATGCATTTCCTGATTTTGTGATTATACATGAGTTCCTTCATCCTACGCTAGCCTCCTATGGCATTCAGTACATGAAATAGTTTCTCTTGATCATCTTTTCTCTTGTGCCAGTATTTCTTACTCTGAAATATTTTTTTGGGAAAACCACCCCACTGTAATCAATCATCAAACAGATTTGGAGAACCAAGCTAAGAATGTGGAGGGGATTTATGTCCACCAACTGTGCCCTGATAATGTGTGTGAGTGTGAGGAAAACAGAGGCTGCTGCATCGAGTGTCAAATTGTGTGCACTAGTTCTCTGACATTGCTGAGCTTAGTGATAGATTTCACAACACAGCCTAATATGCTTCAGTCTCTGCCCTGCCCTCAATGCTCACCTTGTGCCCACTGTGCACTACCCAGGCAGAGACAAAATCAATAGCAACTCTGGATCCTTGGGCTGGTGGCAGATGGCCACGCCCCCGGGGGAAGATCCCGAGAGGGACCACTGGTCAGGCTCAGAGTATGGAGACAGACCAGTGGCATAGCCATGGGTGGGCCTGGGTGGGCAGCTGCCCACCCAACTTAGACCCAGGCCCACCCAACTGGCACTGGAACTGCAAGGCTGTCGCGGGATCCCATCCTCGCGACAGTGAACAAGAGAACCCATGCCTTGCGCGCAACATTGCACACATGGGGAAGCGCTGCTGCGGCCGTATGGCCAACCGATCTTCCTGTTTGGGGGGGAGCGGAAGCGCCGTGCACAGCTTCCGCTTCCTCCTCCCAAAACAGGAAGATCGGCTGGCCTCTCCTGCTGCCTCCTGCTATCTTCAGGCCATACGACCGCCGAACTTCCTGTTTGGGGGGGAGCGGAAGTGCAGCGCACAACTTCCGCTTCCTCCCCCTCAGCAGGAAGATTGGCAGGCTGTACAGCCCGACTCCCGTATATAGCAGGAGGCCGGTGGCAGCAGGAGAGGCCAGCTGATCTTCCTGCTTTGGGGGAAGGAAGCTGAAGCTGTGCACGTGCTTGAATGTGTATGTGTGGATGAGAATGGGAGTCTGAGTGTGTGTGTGTGTGTGTGTGTCGGTGAAAACTGGAGCCTGGGTGTGTGGGTGGGTGAGAATGGAAGCTTGAATATGTGGGTGAATGGGAGCTTGAATATGTGTAATGTGTGGGTGAGAATGGGAGTCTGGATTTGTGTATGGGTGAGAATGGGAGCTTGAATGTGTGTGTATATATGGGTGAGAATGGGAGCCTGTGTTTGTGTGTGGGTGAGACTGGGAGTCTGGGCTTGTGTGGGTGGGTGAGAATGAAAGCTTGAATATGTGGGTAAGAATGGGTGCTTGAATGTGTGTATGTGTGGGTGAGAATGGGACCTGAAATGTGTGTATGTATGGGTGAGAATGGGAGCTTGAATATGTGTATGTGTGGGTAAGACTGGGAGCATGGGTTTGTGGGTGAGAATGGGAGTCTGGGTTTATGTGTGTGGGTGAGAATGGGTGCCTGGATGTGCATCTATGTGTGCATAAGAATATAAGCCTGGGGAGGGGTGAGAAAGTGAGAGCTTGTATGTGTGTCTGCAGATAATGTGAGAGTGAGTGTGTGAGGGGGAGTCTGTGTGAGAAAGTGTGTATGTGTGTGTATGTGGAAGGGAAGAAGACAGTAATAGAAGAAAGACACTGAAAAGGAATTAGGAAAACAGCGACAAGGGAAAAAATGGGAAAAAGAGACCAGGACCAACTGATTAGAAAAATACAAAGATCAGACAACAAAGGTAAAAAAAAAATATTTTGAGATGTTAGCAATTTAAATATAAACAACACAATCGCTCTCTCAAAATTTATGGACAGGTAGTAGCCGTGTATAAAATCGTAATAATAAGAAGGCTAAAGTACCACAAATCACCGTGGATTATGTTTGTTTGTATCATTAAGTTGTTTTCTTGTTTTCTTGTTTTAAATTATCTGTTCTGTTTCTGTTTCTTTTATATTTATATTTGGTTCCAATTTCTATGTAAAGCTCGGTTAGCTATAAGTTATTTAATGTAAACCGATGAGATGTTCCCAACGTTCATCGGTATATAAATCTTCTAAATAAATAAAATAAAAAATAAATAGACCTCATACTTAGGCGTAGATGTGAATGCTATTCTGTATAATGTTTTACACCAGTAGAATAATCATGGGTCAGAAAAGCATTTTTATATGCTTAGTGAGTCCAAAGTGAAAAGAGTTCAAAGTTGATGTAGCATGACATTTCCCATTGTATTCATTGTTGCAGAATTTCTTAACTCATCATAGTATTGACAACATTCAATTTCTTAAGATAATGTAGCTACTTAGCTTTTTTTGCATGTGAAGAAATGCCTGAGAATTAAAGATGTTACAAGGCTCGAGGTGTACTAGCCCGACACGGACCATGTTTCGGTGTCTACCTTCATCAAGGAGCCGAATGTATGTGAGATGATTTTCGTGGCATTTTCACTGACATGGAAGTAATGCGTTTCCTCACATTCCTACATTATCTTAAGAAATTGAATGTTGTCATTACTATGATGTGTTAAGAAATTCTGCAACAATGAATACAATGAGAAATGTCATGCTACATCAACTTTGAATTCTTTTCACTTTGGACTTACCAAGCATATAAAATTCATTTCTGACCCATGATTATACTACTGGTGTAAAACGTTATGCTGAATAGCATTCACATCTACGCCTATGTATGAGGTCTACTTAATCATACAAAAAAACGTAATTCACTGTGATTTGTTTTGTTGATAATCTGTTGTACTTTAGCCTTATTGTTACGAGCAATTTAAATATGTCATCTTTGGGAATGTGTATTTCTTATATTGTTGTATTTTGCTCTTTCTTAAGTATTCCACTGTTCAGAAATTCTAGTTTCTCAGGCTTTCTATTTTGGTTTTATCTACATGTTTCTGTTTCTAATTTATAGTCTCTTATTTCTATATTAGGTAAGGGTCGGTCTCAGTTTTGCCTGTGTGTGACACAGTTTCTCTGTAGTAGTAGTCCAGCTTGTTCTGCTATTCCCGTAGGTGATGTATTAATGTTCTAGGGCCTGTGTAATATTTGCATTGCTGCTTTTTCATAAGGTTGCTGTTATTTGAATCCTGAGAGTCAGTGCTGTGACTGTATGGCAAGGTTCTAGATGCCTCTTTCTTTGCAAGAGTTTGTATTACTTCACAAAATAGCAGTGGAGGGTTATTTTTTGCTGAGGTGACACCAGAATTTGAATTTTTTTTTCATGTTCGTTATAATGTGAATTGCCCTAGCTCTGTGCTGCACCTGTTCTGATAATTAATTATATTTTATTGTATTTATGAAGATTTCTGGTTTTCTGCAAAGATGGTTCATGAAAGAATACATTAATTTTTGTTTTAGTACATGATTGGATCTGATTGTTTTCTATACTTGTACATTTATAAACTACAATAAATATAAAATAAATTCTGATTAATAAGGAATTTTTAATGCTGGTAAGTGCTAGAAATAATTGAAGTAAATTATTTTAAAGTTTCATACATGATGCATAATGGCTGTTGCAAATTTCTTAGAAAGCCATTCTAGGGTGCAGTATATATCCAGGATTGCTGTTCCTGTATCGGAGGGACTACAGCCCATCCGGGCACTTCCAGCTCACTACTGCCATCTCTGGTGGTTCAATATACTGTATAATAAAATAACTAGTGTGTGTCTGTCTCAGTGGCGTAGCCAGAATTGATTTTTTGGGTGGGCACAAGGTTAACATGGGTGGGCACAAGGTTAACATGGGTGGGCTGATAAATAATGCATGCCATAGATCCCAGTTGATTACTTTGAAACAAATAATCCTATATCCTTATTCCAGATGTTCTTAAACATAGAAACATAGAAACGACGGCAGAAAAGGACCAAACTGTCCATCCAGTCTGCCCAGCAAGCTTATAGTAGTATCTGCTGCACCATACAGGTCACCCCCATACTTATCAGTTTTCCAGACCATAAAAGTCAGGGCCCATTTTTATTGCTGCCTGAGTCCAATTCTCCATTACCTCTTGAATTCCATTACTGGTTTTGCCTGTACCACCTCCCTGGAAGTTCATTCCACCCTTTTCCATGAAGAAATATTTTATGATTTTTATTCCGTGGCTACCCCCTTGGAGTTTCATTTTATGATGTCTAGTTCTAGAACTTCCTTTCTGTTGAAAAAAGGTTTGCTTATTTTGCATTATTTATACATTTGAGGCATTTGATAGTTTCTGCCAAACCCACCCTATCTCTCCTTTCCTCTAGGGTATACAGAATATATATGAAAACTGAATTATCCTCTCATTCCTCATCCCTTTGAAACAGAGTTGAGGCATACTGACAAGGAGAGGTGGTGAGCACTGTCGATGCCCCATCTATGTTCTATATATAATTGAACACTTGATTTTCTATTGCTGTCAGTCAAGGGGCCATATTTAAGTACTGGGCAAACAAGTGTAAAAACCTGCAAATTAGTTTGCTTGCAAAATTTAAATATGGAAGTTATTTAACCCAGGACTTTAATTTCCTGCAACTCTTGTAAAAGAAAATACGATGCCACTGAAAAAAGTATGGAAATTGATTTGCTGGATTTTTGTGCCTTTTTGTCCAGTCTTTAAATATGATCCTAATTTTCTTTAAACATTTCCATGGGCAGGAGGCATGAATTCAGTTCTGCAGTCCTGAATAGTAATTGACTCCTTAGCATATTTTTAAAAGGCTTTCTTCATGTTTAATTACACAACAAAAACTGCTTTAGATTGATTATTCATTCTGTCATAAGATTCTTTTAAGAATTATTTTTTAAAGAACATATCATTTTAGATTAATAACAAATTGATCAGCTCATTATTTGTTTAAATAGAATTTCCAAAGTAGCATTGAGAATAAATTCCTTGCAGTGAAATGTTTTCATGAAGGATTCTGTGTTAGTAGGACAAATGACATGTAGCAGGTGTAGCATTACCAGAAGATATAATAAATATTCTTCATAAAGCATACTGAACCTTTTTTTTCCAGTAGGGCTTCCATCATGTTACAGAAGGTGTCAGTTCTGTCACAGAAGGGAACCATATTTCCCCTGTTTCCAGTGTTTTTACTTTGTTTGTTGTTTCTTTGCTTGTCATTTCGCTTTGATTGCCTTTGATGTGGTAAAGCCTTCTGATCCTTGCAGGTGACCAAGCTTTCATCCATAATCTGCATTATTCAGATTAAGGGACTAGTCTATAGATTCTGGGATTTGCTGTGCACACCAGTTAAATCCTCCTTGGGTCCTGAGTGAATAGGAAAAAAAAAGCAAGAGAAAGTCAATGAAATCTAGTCAATGTAGTACATACAATCAGATTGTATTACTAGACAGTAAACAAGTTAACTTTTTCATTTCAGCAAGATGTCTTCTTATGAAATAATTAAACTGTGAAGTGCAGTTACATCTAGTGATAAACAGCACGAAACAATAGAGTTCAAAAAATGGGAACAAAAGTAAATTGTTATATGAAATACAGGTATTCATATAGTAAATACAACCCATACAGAGAAACTTCTTACTTCTTCTTTGAATCAATTCACTGTAATAATCAGAGAGGCCGATCCAATAAGTCACGTGTTGAAAACAGGCACTCGTATTGAGTGCCTGTTTTCCTAACACGCACGCAGCCACATTCTCCGGGTGCCCAGTGCAGTATTTAAATGAGGGGCTGTGTAAAAAAGGACACACTAGGAGAGAATTGTGCATCCTTAGTGCTCAAATGCAGCGGGTGCCCACAATTGCCATGGACGCTCAATGCAAACATCCATTTTTATCCCACTTCTGGCTAGTTTTGCTGAGGTTGCTGAAAATGCCCTTAGCCAAGCGCCCCTTGCTATGGGCATCTAAATTATGCATCCAGATGAAGTTTTTTTAAAAATCAAGCCAATATACATTTATTTTTCAACACTGCAAGCAGTAAATTGAAGTGTCACAATGATGCTAAGTAGGTGGAACCACAGAGGACCGTATTTTTAAATTTTTCATGAGTCCCTGACTTAGATTGAGTTTATGCCACCTCCGGGGATGGAATTAAATTTGTCCATTAAAAAGTGTGCGTTGGGCGGCCAGCAATTTTCTGCATGGGGGGAGGGGGGGTTATAGTTAATAGCCTCATCAACATGGAAGTTGCATGTGATGGGAGCTATTGACTGCACATTTGTTTGGAGGAGCTAATCTCCTAATTACATCGGATGCCAGTCTAACACATCAAAACATGCGTCCAAATGCATGCAAATGCATGCGTTAGGCTAGGCACTAGCTCCTATGTGTGGTATGTATAAGGACCTTCATTATCATTATCATTTTTTTTAATTTTTTCCTGGGAATTTTAATGTTAAAACAAAAAAATATCAGTGGAAAAATGACATTGTTATAACTCACAGGAGAAAAATCAGTGGAAAAGTCATTTTAGTGGAAAAATCATTTTTCCATTAATTTTTTTTGTTACTGAAATTCCCAGGAAAAATACAATAAAAACTGAAAATGAAGGTTCCTAGGTATATCACACCAAAGGACTTTTTAGAGCTTTGCAATGTATAATAGAATAGATTTTTTTAAAATTTTAGAAATAAATTTTCAACCTATCAGGAGATAACTTATCATAGTGAACATAGCACATTGATGTTAGTAATTTCATTTTCTTCTGATTTGTCTAAATCATATATGTGACATTCTCATTCTGTTCTATATGAACAGGTATCATACCCAGGATATGAACAAATCACTGACGACACAGAAGGCTTCTTCAAAAATACTTTTATTGGTAGATCACCAGTGTGCGATTTTGGAGATGAAATTGGAGGTAGGCATGGGGATAGTACTAAAAGAGGGGATGACTCACAGCCAACATTAGGAAACTTTTCTTCACAGAGAGAGTGGGGGATTCCTGGAATGCCCTCACGGAGGGGGTGGTGAAGTTGAGAACAGTTAGGGGTAGATTTTAAGAGAAGCATGCTCGGAGTACATTTGTGCACGCTACCCGGCACGCACAAATGTACACCCGATTTTATAACATGCGCGCGCTGCCACATGCATGTTATAAAATCCAGGGTCGCGCGCGCAAGGGGGTGCACAATTGTGCACCTTGCGCGGGCCGATCCCTAGGGGAGCCCCGATGGTTTTCCCTTCCGAGGCCACTCTGAAATCAAAGTGGCCTTGGAGGGAACTTTCCTTCTGCTCCCCCCCACCTTCCCCTCCCTTCCCTTATCTAACCCACCCCTCCCCAGACCTACTTAAATCCCCCCTACCTTTGTTTCAGGAGTTACGCCTGCCGGCAGCCAGCCTTGTGCATGCTGGCCGGCTGCCGGCATGCCTTTCCCTGGCATGCCGGCAGCCGGCCATGCCTTTCCCCAGACCGCTGCCCTGGCCTGGCCCTGCCCCCAGCCCGCCCCTTTTTCAAAGCCCCGGGACATACATGCATCCCGGGCTTGCGCGCACTGCTGAGCCTATGCAAAATAGGCTCGGTGCGCGCAGGTTTTTTTTAAAGGGTTACGCCTTAATGAATTCAAAGGGTTACGCCTTAATGAATTCAAAAGGGCATAGGGCAAACATTGGAGAAGAAAGGGATGGTGTAACATTTCTGCATGAGGGTAACCTGAACAGAACAGCAGTTACTACCCTTAAAAGAACATAATGTGGTAACCTGCATGGAGCGGCAGTTACTACCATAAGAAAGTGTTGGGCAGATTAGAAGGACCGTTTGGTCTTTATCCGGCATCATTACTATGTTACTATGTTACTATGTCAGGTAAAGCTAGACAAACATGATGCAACTGGTGAAAGAAGAGATAGGTTTTCAGGTTTTGGCTGTGTAATGGATTGACATGTTTCAGTATATTCCCTTATTATTGTAATCATATTGATCAGAATGGAAAAAACCTATGGTTAGAGCAGTGGGCTGAAAACCAGGGTTCAAATCCAACCACTGCTTCTCTTAACCTTGAACAAGTCACTTCATCCTCCATTGTCTCACATACCAACATATAGGATCATTCATCAAAATGTGTTAGGGCCCGAACATGCGTTAAATTTATTTATTTATTTATTTATTTATTTATTTATTTATTTATTATTTTTGTTATACCGAATTTCATGAACTGCATCACATCAATCCGGTTTACAATTAACAATGTGAGAAAGGCAGAGAGTAACAAAGTAAAACAATATTCGCAATTCAAACTTCAAATACAGTTAAACAATGATAAGGATGTGATGTGAGAAAGTTACAATAAAACAGGGTAAATTAACTAGGATCTGGAAAGGGGAGAAACAAAGAAATATTTACATATCAAACAAAGAAATATTTACATATCAGTCAATTGCATCAGATAATGTAGTTGTATAGGCAAATAAACAAATATGATAGAGTTGTGAAGGCTGATTGTATGCTGCTGCGAATGACTTTGTGCTGATGGGTGGAGGATTTAATCAAGGCCTGGGAATGCGTTTTTGAAAAGCCAAGTTTTTAGTCTTTTCCTAAATGTTAGAGTGCATGGTTCTTGCCTTAAGTCAGGTGGGATAGAATTCCATAACGTTGGACCTGCTAAAGAGAAAGCTCTGAGACTCAAGGATTTGTGTTGGTAGGTTTTGGCATGTGGAATCTGGAGTGACTCTTTGTAGTATTCCCTAATGGGTCTGGCGGATGTGTATTTTTTAAATGGGATTTGTAGGTCGAGTTGAGTGTGTTGTAGATGATATTGATGGATTTGTACATAATTTTGTAGTGAATCGGTAACCAATGGAGGTCTTTGAGGATTGGGGAGATGTGGTCGATTTTCCTGGAATTTGTAAGGATCCTGGCTGCTGAGTTCTTTACCATTTGTAGCGGTTTGGTATAAGAAGCTGGGAGGCCTAGTAGTAGAGAGTTGCAATAATCTAGTTTTGAAAAGATTATTGCTTGCAAGATTGTTCTAAAGTCTTGAGTGTGGAAAAGAGGCTTTATTCTTTTCAGGATATGTAGTTTGCAGAAGCAATCTTTGGTGGTTTGGTTAATGAATGGTTTAAGGTTGAGACGGTTGTCTAAAATGGCCCCTAGGTCTCTTACGTGAGCGGTTTGAAGGAGGGCTGGTGGCTTTGTATGTGTGTTGTTGTTTTCCGGATATATGAGTAGGTATTCCGTTTTCGAATCATTGAGGACGAGGTTTAGGCTGGTGAGTAGATGTTTAATTTCTAATAAGCAACTATCCCAGTATTCCATTGTTTTTGAAATTGAATCTTTTATGGGGATCACAATCTGTACGTCGTCTGCGAAGAGGAAGGGTTTCAGGCTTAATTTTGTTAGTAGTTGACAAAGGGGTAGCAGGTAGACATTAAAGAGCGTAGGTGAAAGCGATGAACCTTGTGGCACCTCTCAGTTGGAAGGGTGATATTGGGATTCTGTATTATGAATTTTGACTCTAAATCTTCTGTTTTCCAGGAATGTTTTGAACCAGGTTAGTGTAGCACCTGTCAATCCAATGTTTGCCAGTTGTTTTAGAAGGAGGGCATGGTTGACGGTGTCAAAGGCCGCCGAGAAGTCAAGGAGGATTAGTAAAAATGCTTGGCCTTTATCGATTCCAGAGAGGAGGAAGTCCGTGAGCGAGATGAGTAGCGTTTCGGTGCTAGCGGCTTTGCGAAAACCGTATTGGTTTGGAGACAGAATACTGTGGTCCTCTAAGTAGTTGGATAGTTGAGTATTTACCATTTTTTCCATGATTTTGACTATGAAAGGGAGGTTGGAAATAGGGTGGAAATTGTTGGGATC